>NC_134571.1:233703701-234010737 GCF_050947875.1 Dermacentor variabilis
CTTGAGCTACCATTTCTTCATCTGTCAACTGTTCTGTATTGACCAGGTCATCATCCGCAGTCACATACTCCGAGAATTCCTGGCTCATGAAGGCCTCTTCGACAGCTGCCCAGAGATCTGGATCTGGTTGGTCTTCCAGTGGCAGTATGGCAGCCGCTGTCATCGACTGAAAAAACAGCTTTCCTAAAGCAATTTTTTATGATAGTCGACTCAATTTGTGCCCACACACAAGAAAAAACCTGCACTGCAAATCTCGGGTCAATTACAAAGTTTCGGTTCTCTTGCATGTCAAAAAGCAAACGTTCAGCAAGGCGTGTCCTGGGCTAAACTGAGTGCACGATGCCCTGGTCGGTAGGCTGCGCTTTTGACGTTGTGCAGGGTGAAAAGTACACCATATTTGAAGCTGCATGTGGCTCGAGCAGTTGTTGAGGAAGAGCAGCACATTCCTTTTCTGCTTCTGCATTTTGTTGTCGAACTTCAGCAGCCACTTGTAGAAAATATCTGTCGTCATACAGGCGCTTTTGTTGGAATCCCAGTCCACGGGAATGTGCACATTCCGCTGGCACAGCGGTCTTGGGTACCTGCCTATAACCAGTAGCCTTGCTTTTTCACTCCGGTCTATGTTGCAGCAGAGGAGAACACATATGCACCGCTTCGACTTCTGGCCACCATGGCACGCATCTTTGGAAAAACAGGCCTTTCCTGGCCTGTAGAAAAAGGCATCGGCGTTAAAGAGACGTTGTCCCGGCGCGTAGCCTTCGAGGTGCACTGGGAGAACCTTGGCTTTCTTGTCGGCCAGGAAGGCGTCGTCTGTGCTGGCCAACTCGGCAGAAAGGCACTTGAAGGCAATTCCATGCTTTAATTTAAATCGGTTGAGTCAACCTTCACTGTACTTGAACACTTCTTGGTTCAGAACAACAGCAAGTTGCTCCGCACGTGTCTGTAGAAGCAGACTGTTCACAGGGATGTTTCCCGAATGGGCATCACAAAGCCACACCAGCAGGGCTTCCTCAACATTGGGGAATAAAATAAAGACTCGTGGAGTGGGAACCTCTTGGGCTGCAAGTCGCCCGAGACTTTCTTTGCTAAGATTGCCTCCTTGGCGCTGATGATAGTGTTCGTGGTTTGCTTCGATAAGCCACTGCAACATCCACCCTTCTGAACTTGCTCGATGATATCCAGCTTTTTCCTTCAGGGAAATCTGCCTGCACTTCATTGCTTCTGGTGGTTTGTGCGTTGGCTTATCCATTCGGCTCAATCACACTGCTAACGTCCCAACAGTATGTCTGCACGCACAGGCTGACAGGCTAAACATGGCGCACGCCGTGCTGAACGTAAACACCACAAAATGTTCTATTCCAAGAGGGCACACTACGAAGCAACCACATTTTCTTTTCTAGTTTTGGCAAAAGTATTATGCAAGTATAAGTGGTAAATAAATACCGCATTTTACTGATGTTTTTCTTTGTTACTATTTGAGTCAGTGGCTGACTGTTTGAAAATGCTTTGTCAGACAGCAAACAACTAATTATCGGAAGAATGGAGATCAGTTAATGAAGGGAAAATGCTACAAAGGAAACCCATACAGGTTCCTCGAAAGAAAAGCCTCGCAGTTGCAGAAAAATTCGTCTTGGTCCGGGACTCGAACCATAATAGTTTGACGTAATAGTTCTGTGGGTTTCCGCAGAACTATTACGTCAAACGGTTGCCTTTGCTTCGAGTTGACAAATTCGTCTTCGCCCTGCCATCTGCTAGCCCCCTGGTTAGGTCAGATAGTAGAGCTGCTGCCCCAGAAAGGCGGTGGTCTCGGGTTCGAGTCCCGGACCAGGACGAATTTTTCTTCAACGGCGAGGCTTTTCTTTTGAGGAACCTGTATGGGTTTCCTTTGTAGCATTTGCTACGAACAGGTAGATGTCTGATTTTTCCTTTATTAATTACTTCGCTCCACCTTGTGGGTTTCCACAGAACTATTACTTCAATGGAGATCAGTGACCTCCATTCTTAAGTATCGGTACTTCGACATTAATGAGTGACTGCTTATACGCAGTTGTTCAATCCAAATCTTTAATCTCTCTTTATTTTTTTTTATTTTTATTTTTTTATTCTGATGACACTGCAATCGCAGCAAATCATCCGTCATTGTATCAAAATGGTCAAAGCCAGCCCAATTTCAAGTCTGTCGAATCCAAGCAAAGTACGGCACCTCAGAATGGCTGCCGCCTGTGTTGATCCTGCAGGGGCTCTTCCAATCCTGAAAGCACGCCAGGCAATATTTGAAGTTGGAAGCTATTAAATTTGGGATGTCCGCGGTACAGGAGTCCACTCTAAAGGTGTGCTGACCAGCTTGCTGGCCTTATAATTTAGTCAATTATATCCAAATGCATGTTGTACCAGAATCCATTGTATACGAAGCTCAATCAATGGAGGAGATAGGAAGGTCAGCGTAACACTGCAAATTGCAGTGGAACCCTGATTATATGACTTTCTTGGGACCGTGAAAAAGCGTCGTAAAATGTAGCCGTCGTAAAATCCGAACATAAGTTATGCCTATAAAAATACAACTTATTTCGCGCGACAGATTTACGACAAACTTCAGTGCAAACTACTACATACTCTGCAGGGCTTGGAGACCCAAATTGCCAAAAAAGTAAATGCGATAAGAATTAATGCTGCAGTACAAGTACCAATCATGCTTTATTCAAACGGACCTTTACGGCACACCACTGCCCACTGCCGCGATTCCCGCCAGCCGGCGCGAACTTTAAAAAAAGTTGATAAGTTTCTTTTGGACCTTGTTTGATCCGTGAACCAAGAGCTTTCGCTTGAGTTGGGCAACGTCCAAAAGGAGGTCCTCTGCGGCATCACATGAACAGATGAAGTTCCGGAGGCCATCTATGTGCCGTAGCACCTCGGCGAACGTGGTAGGCACAGGCACGGCATCTGTGGCCTGGTCCAATGTCGCAGCGGTGTCGGCACTAGGCAAAGCCTGCTTGATGGCGTCATCCAACGACACCTTGCCGCAGATCGCAACATTGTTATCGACCTCCACATACTCTGCGAAGGTCGTGGTGAGGTTTAAACCTTCGAAATCGTTGTCGGCGAAGCCTGCATCAGCCTCGAGCGGCATCGAGGTTGTTGCGTCCCCAGCAGAGGAGGCAGTCTTTCTCTTAAAGCCACAGTGCTTGAATGAGTTAGCGATGCTGCTTCGCGACACTGCATTCCACGAACTGGCAATAAAATGCATGGCATCGAGCACAGCTATCTTTATTTCTGACTCGCTGTGCTCCATAGCTGCCAATCGACACTGCACTAACCACTTCCGGTACCCTTGCTTGACGCACTTAATGATGCCGGCGTCCGAACATGTGCGATAAACTCGGGCCTCTCCGCGATACCTTGTCGGCGATCTGCTGCTGGCCCCGCAGGGGCGTCTGCGTTAGCAGGCGTTTGGTGTGTTGTGACACCACGGACCCGAGCACACGAGGGTTGGACCCTCCTGCGTCTAGCCGTGCGCGGCTTAGCCGTGTCTGGAGAAAAGGGGATCCTGGGGGTTGAGCCGATGCTGGGTGTTTGGACCTTTAAGGCCCCCCGGCGGAGGCAACACATCTCTTCGGCCTCGGCTTCACATAGACGGCACCTCCAGATTGACCCACCTGGAGGACATCTGCAGTCGCCTTTTCCTGTCTCTCCCTCCTCGAATCTTCGTCTTTATCTCTCACTTTTTGACCTTTCCTGTCTCCTTCTCTCTTCTTTTTATTCCCTTTCTCCTGGCGGCAAGGGTTAACCCTGTGTGGCTATCCAACCTTGGGTACACCATATTCGGTTATAGTGACGGCGTACGACTGGCGTCGTGCAGACTTGTATGCAAGCTCTGCCGCGTCCCCTCGTTGGGCTCCGTGGTGGGCGGTCGGCCCTGTTGCCTAATTTTTATATATTTTCATGGAAACTTTTTTCCCCAAACTTTCTGATCGCCCTCATAAACGAGGGTGCACCGAAGATGTCTTCAAGTTTTTTGGACACCAAATCCAGAATTTCCCCCCCTTCCACGTCATTCATTCTGAAAAGCCAAACAAAGCAGTCCGAACCATTTCACCGTTCTTTGTTTCCAAGTCATTGACGGAAGTCTTTGGTCCTGATTATAAGGCGTCGAAGATGGCAAGCGGTGATCTCCTCTTGGAGCTCCGCAATCAAAAACAATATGAAAAATTGTCAAAACTAGTGTCATTTGGAGAAACCCAAATAATTATAACCCCGCACCGCACGATGAACACAACCCGTGGTGTTGTCTCTAATGATGACTTGATGGAGCTCACTGAGGCTGAACTCTTGGAGGGCTTCAGTGACCAGAATGTTATCAATGTTAAACGAATTAAGATGAGGCGAGATGGAAAAGAGATCAAGACGAAACACCTGATACTCACCTTCGGCTCAAGTGTCCTTCCCGAGTCCATCGAGGACGGCTATATCAAACTTCATACAATATCATACGTTCCCAATCCTCTCAGATGCTTTAAGTGCCAACGTTTCTGCCACAGTTCACAGAACTGTCGAGGACGGCTGACTTGTGCCAAGTGCAGTGACAAAGAACATTCCTCCGAAACGTGCCAGAACACTCCACATTGTGTTAATTGTGATGGCGAGCATGCCGCATACTCGCGGTCGTGCCCGTCTTGGAAAAAAGAAAAGGAAATCGTAACAGTTAAAGTAAAGGAAAATATAAGTTTCAAGGAGGCACGGAGGCGGGTATCCTACCTGCCAAAGAAAACCTTTGCCGATGTGGCGCGTCAGGGGGCAGCGTCACAACGGCCTCCGGCGACTGTCCGACCCACAAACAGTGAGTCGGCAGTTACGCCATCTGCCCCCACGGCGGTTGCAGCTAGCGCTGCTCCGTCAACCAAGGAGAAGGGACCATCGACCCCGAAGGTGGGCATAGCCGAGGCTGCCTCAACTTCCCAGGTCCCTTCCAGCGCTGGCAACGGCCGGCACAGCCAAATCCCCCAGGGAGCCCCATCGACCTCCGGGCTGGTGGGCGCAGGGGTCTTGCCCTCCAAGGCGGGACCCTCGCTGGTAACTTCCCGCTCGCAAGAGCACGTGTCCGGCGCCTCACAAGAGGCAATGGACACTAGACCCATCCTCAAGGCGCACCAAGCGCCTAAGGAGCGACGAGGTTCCCTCGAACGCTCCAGAAAGGGCAAAACCCCGATTACAGGGCCTCGAAAGGGCTCTGTAGTCTAAGGCATAATTTCCGTTTTTGTACACACAGCACTAATTTACTTTAAATATAGATACACAAATTATTCAATGGAACATCAGAGGTCTCCTTAGAAACCTTGATGATTTGCAAGAACTCATCCACCAACACAATCCAAAAGTGCTGTGTTTACAGGAAACACACTTAAAACCAAAACACACAAATTTTCTTCGACAGCATGTTACTTTTCGCAAAGATCGCGATGATGCTATCGCATCATCGGGCAGTGTTGCCATTGTAATTCAGAAAAGCATAGCGTGTCAACGTTTACAGCTACGAACGGCCCTCGAAGCAGTGGCGGTTCGAGTTGTCCTGCTAAACAAACTCATCACTATTTGTTCGCTTTACATACCCCCACATTACAAATTAAACAAAACTGAATTTCAGTCCTTCATAGATGAATTGCCAGAACCTTATGTTGTTCTTGTCGATTTCAATGCAGACAGCACATTGTGGGGAGACTCTCATATCGATGCGCGAGGTCGTCTCGTTGAACAGTTCCTTTTTTCTTCTGGAGCGTGCCTTCTAAATAAGAAAGAACCCACATATTACTCTTTTGCAAACAGATCCTTTTTGTCAATAGATCTTAGTATAGTTTCCGCGTCTATACTGCCCGAACTCAAATGGGAAGTTACGAGCAATCCTTGCGGGAGCGATCACTTCCCCGTACTGCTAAGAACATGTAAAGAAAATGAATTTCCCCCACAAGCTCCTAGGTGGAAGATAGATACAGCCGACTGGGAGAAATTTTGAACTCTATCTAGCATCTCATGGGCTGATATGTCTTTAGAAATTGATGCCGCATCTAAATGCATATCTGAAGGAAGTGGCTTGGCATGCAGACGGCGTGTCCCGTGGTGGAACGACGAATGTAGGATTGCTCGTAAGAAACAGAACAAAGCGTGGGGGTCGCTACGCGCTTCCCCCACTGCGGAGAATCTTATCAACTTTAAGAAAGTAAAATCTCAAGGCAGGAGAACCCGCAGGCAGGCCAGAAGAGAAAGTTGGCACAACTTTTTATCGAGTATTAACTCGTTTACAGATGAGGCCAAAGTCTGGAACAGGGTAAATAGAATTAGAGGTCGACCAACGTACTCACTCCCTCTGGCACAGGGCGATACACTGCAAGATCAGGCAGGCTCACTTGGGGAGCACTTTGAGAGCGTGTCAGGTCCAACAAATTATTCAGATCTCAAATACAAACAAATAGAAGAATGTAAGCCACTCATAAGAATATGTCAAAAGAATGAACCATACAACTGTCCTTCTAGTATTGCCGAGTTCAGAGCTGCCTTGAGATCATGCAAGAGCTCCGCACCGGGTTCGGACAGAATCATGTATGAAATGATCAAAAACCTACACAATGACACCCAAGTTACACTACTCACAATTTTCAACACTACTTGGGCTGCAGGATACTTTCCAACTGCATGGAAAGAAGCAATTGTGGTCCCTGTTTTGAAGCAGGGGAAAGACCCATCCATGGCAGCAAGCTATCGCCCGATAGCTCTTACAAGCTGCCTGTGTAAGGTTTTTGAAAAAATGATTAATTGCAGACTCATACATTTCCTTGAACTCAACAATATACTTGAACCCTGTCAGTGTGGCTTCAGAGAAGGCCGTTCGACAACAGATCACCTTGTACGCATTGAAGGATATGTTCGGGACGCATTTGTACATAAGCAGTTTTTCATGTCAATATTCCTTGACATGGAGAAGGCATATGACACATGGCGCTACGGCATCTTGCGAGACTTGTCAGAAATGGGCATCTGTGGCAATATGCTGAAAATAATTGAAAGCTATTTGTTGAATTGTATCTTCCGAGTGAAAATCGGCAACGTATTGTCGCGACCTTTCACACAAGAAACAGGTTTACCACAGGGAGGCGTGCTGAGTTGTACGCTCTTCATCGTGAAGATGAACACGCTTCGTGCTTCGCTACCACCTGGCATTCTTTATTCTGTCTACGTTGACGACATTCAAATCGGCTTCAAATCCTGTAACCTCTCGGTATGCGAGAGACAGGTGCAGCAGGGCTTGAACAAGATTTCCGAGTGGGCAGACAAAAACGGATTTAAAATCAACCCCCACAAAAGCTCTTGTCTTCTTTTTACAAGAAAGAGAGGCCTGTTTCCGGATCCTTCCTTAGAATTGTGTGGACACCAAATACCTGCCAACAAAGAGCACAAATTCCTGGGTATTATACTTGACTACAGACTCCCTTTCATTCTACACATTAAATATCAAAGAAAAATGTTGAAAAACAATGAACTTAATGAAACTTCTATCCCAGACTACATGGGGTAGTGACAGGAAGTGTTTAATGAACCTATACAAGAGCCTAATTCGGTCTCGATTGGATTATGATGCTGTAGTATATAACTCTGCCGCCCCGAGCGTGCTAAAGATGCTAGATCCTGTTCACCATCTAGGTATCCGGTTAGCCACTGGCGCTTTCAGAACAAGCCCGATTGAAAGCTTATACGCGGAATCAAATGAATGGTGCCTCCATCTACAGAGAACTTACACCAGCCTTACATATTTCCTAAAGATACACTCCAATCATCAACATCCATGTTTTAACACTGTTAACGATATGACCTGCACTACACTTTTCCATAATCGCCCCTCTATAAGAAAGCCTTTCTCGCTTCGAGTGAGGGAGCTTAGTGATGAAATGCGTGTCCCACTCCTCGAGCTTCGCCTAATGCATCCAACCAAGTTGTTACCGCCTTGGGAGTGGCAGGTCATAGAATGTGACATATCCTTTTTAGAAGTAACAAAACACGCACCAGAGATCGAAATACGAACTCATTTCCTAGAACTCCAGCACAAGCACTCCTGCGCAGAGTTCTACACAGACACTTCGAAGTCTAATACCGGGGTGTCGTATGCTGCCGTCGGCCCATCCTTCTCAGAATCCGATGTACTACATCCGGAAACAAGTATATTTACGGCCGAGACCTACGCATTACTGTCTGCTGTGAAGCATATAAGAAAATCAAAACTCCAAAAGCCAGCGATATATACAGACTCCCTAAGTGTCGTGAAGGCCCTGATGTCACTCTATACACACAAAAATCCAGTACTTAATGAACTATATTCCGTCTTGTGTATAGCGTACAGATCTAACCAGCGTATCATTATATGCTGGGTGCCTGGCCATAGGAGCATCGAGGGTAACGTTCTGGCGGACGAGATGGCCACGTCAATCGCATCGCAAGCTGTTAACCCTACCGCTGCGGTGCCTGTCACAGATCTGAGGCCTTTCTTGCGAAGGAGATTGCGAGACCACTGGCAACGCATGTGGGACGCGGAAACGGATAAGCTCCACATGATAAAACCACAGTTAGGATTCTGGCCCTCTACTACAAAATTGCGCCGAACAGATGTCCTATTCTGTTGTCTCAGAATAGGACACACGTTTGCCACCCATAATTTTCTGCTCACCGGAAGTGAGCCTCCAACCTGTGGTAGATGCGGGGAGAGGCTGACCGTACTCCACGTCCTCCTGGAGTGTCGGGAAGCCGAATCTGAGAGAAAGAGACATTTTTCATTAGCATACCGACAGCACATTCCTCTTCATCCTGCAATGCTTCTTGGTCCAGAACCGCTTTTTAATACAGACACAGTCCTAGGTTTCCTCAGAGATGTCGTCTTACATGTTATTAGTCCCATGCATTCGTAGTGCCTCCTCTCTCCAGAGGATGCCACTGTGATAATTGTTTTGCATAGCACATGCCTCCAGGCCCTTGTTCTTCAAGGGCTCTAAGGAGGCAGTAGTGCTCTAGCATTACTTATAATCTGATATATTTTACCTATCATATCATTCTTTTTATATGCATCTAAATGTTCATAGTACAAGTCATACGTCATCGCCATAATTTTATTATACAGATTTTACGCGCTTTAGAGCGTATATTTTAAGGCCCCTTTACAGCCACGTCACACCAATTTCACAGTAGTCATAATTACACAGCAAACTCATTACCACAGACATGGCGCTCTTTGGCCATACCTGGCCCTTGCGCCATAAAACCCCATACATCATCATCTGCTGCTGGGAAACTGGAAGGAGAGAAACTCTTCCCCAACGCGGTGAGAGGTGACGCCGCCGAGAAGAGAGGGAGGAAGTGATTGTGGAGAAGAAAAAGCGCTATTTCAGCACAGCGGGTGGGGGGGAGAAAAACGCTTCCCCAACACGATGAGAGGTGACGCCACCAAGAAGAGAGGACGAAAGCGATTGTGGAGAAGAAAAGACGCTAGGGTCTTTTCTTCGCAGAAAGGTGCGAAGAAAAGACCTGCGGCACTTTTCTTTCGTCCCCCATTCCGTCCCGCGCTTTGCGAGGGTCATCGTATAGCGCGGGTCAGGCGTAAAATTGCGTCGGATAACCGGGGTTTTTAATGCATTGCTTCTATGGGGACTTCGCCAGGACTGTGCTAATCCGTCGTAAAACCTGGGGACGTATAACTGGGGTTCCACTGTAATAGGTAGTATCCGAATGTCTGTTGTAAGCAGATCCATTGTAACAAGGTGATACTGTACACTGGTGAGCCTTAAGAGTTTTGCATGAATTCGGAGCAATAGATTTACCCAGATTTGGAACTAAATACCATGTGTATGTGTCCTTGCTGGCAACAAATCTGTTATTGAATAAAGGGAAAATCAGACATCCACCCGTTCGTAGCAATTGCTACAAAGGAAACCCATACAGGTTCCTCGAAAGAAAAGCCTCATAGCTGAAGAAAAATTCGTCCTGGTCCGGGACTCGAACCCAGGACCACTGCCTTTCCGGGGCAGCCGCTTTACCATCGAGCTAACCAGGCGGCTAGCAGATGGCAGGGCGAAGTCGAATTTGTCGACAATCAATCAACAATCAACAATCTGTTATTTTGGTGTCAAGATAAAATCAACATTACATTGAAATAATTCAGAAAAAGCACACTTTAATCTTCACTAACACAGCATGCCTGCCACCTGTAGATTTTTTCTGGTAAATGGACAAAACGTAATATTTCGCGAAAAGGCAGTTAAAAATAAAGTTGCTTATCAAATCTTGTAAGGTTGACACTATATATTGACACTATTTATTGCCATTACTGTGTTAAATACGGTAATACAATCTCAGCATAGCTCAGCACACATTGGCATTGGCAGACATCAGGAAGCCTACACTGTTTCATACTCCTAATTATTTGTAGATGGAAGCAAACAGCCTTTGACTTCACATTTTCCTATTCTAATGTCCCTGTCTGTACTTTTACAAGTATTTCTAACGGTGACATATTGAATGCTTAATTTTCAACTAGTGTTTTGCCCCGCGAGATGTTGTCTTGCTTCAATCGCACGACCGTAAGTGATGTTGCTGCTCATTGGTTTGCAATCTCATTTCAGCCTCGCTGTCAATTGACCTTGCCTGTACATTAAATCTATGGCACCAGTGGTGCTGCTTTAAAGCTGTCCAAATTAGGCATGTCTAATTGCATCACGCTGAGATCAATTTGACACGAGAAGTAATTTAGGCATGAAGAAATGTTCAAGCCATAAATTGTGTTTACACTGTTCTTGCTTACTACAATAGCTCTCTCCCATGCACTCCTCAAGTGCAAAATAATCTTTTGGTATCATCCGCACGTGTTGTCAGTCAAATGTGTGGTTTTTCAGGTGGGTTTTTCAATCGACCCGGGAGCACCCGCAAGATTGTTGGCTCCCCGCGACAGTTGGAAAATGCAGTGCCCACCAGCAAGAACCCCAACGGTGTCTGGGTCTGACTCCAGCGTGCAGCAGTGCCAAGAGCACTGCTGCACTCCCCACTAGAACAGAATGTGTGATCCTGGAAGCCAAGCCAAACATGGATGCAGCATTGCAGTGAAAATGGTGCTTACTGTGATCACCTGATGTGGGCCTAGCTGTGGTTATTCATCCATGGTGGGACCAGACATTTAGCCTGCTGATTGTACTCCGCATTGTGTTGGAGCATGTCAGGTTGACTAGGTTTTTCCACTCGCCTAGCAAACCTGTAATTGCTTTTACTTAGGACCGAAGCGTCTGTGTGATGTGTGCAATGGTGGGGTGCAGAACTTTAAATGGTTTTAAAGCAGTCTGTGATAGAACTGCTTTGGCTGTTTGAATAAGTGTTGCTGCAGTACAGCCATTGTACATGCCTTGGAACAACAGCCCTGATGAAAAAACAGTGGCAGCGCAAATCTGGTCATATTAAAAAACATGTGGACTCCTAAGGTCTTCCAAGCATTGCTGACATGGATTACAACCGGTTTCGAGAACCGCTGCACATAGAGTGTGCATGGCCAGAAGGAGAGCTGGCAGCTGAGATATCGCCACAAACAATGCTCAAGCCAGTGTTGACCAACCTTTTACTGTTCCAAGTGTTTGTCATATTTTATGCCTTTTATTGTTTTTAGCCACCTGAAGCCATTGTATAGCAGCTCTGACTAACGCCTACAAATTGTGGTAGCCAAGGGTGCGTGATTGGCAAGTGCAAAAGTAAATTGCATTGCGTTTTAAAATGAAAAAAATATGGATATCGATGCTGGACGAGCAAGTCCACAGAAAAATGTCATTGTACTTCTCACTTCTTTCTCCTTTTTAGTACATCTTGCATTTTGATGCACTTACTTCAGCCACTCGCTCGTGTACAGTCGACTTTAATTCGACCCAGACGGTGCCAACTAAACTGATTGAATTATTCAGCGGGTCTAGTTAAACAATACGCAGAAGAAATTCCATATTTTCCTGTTCTAATTCAAATGCGTGCCTACTTTCTATGTGTCCGAAGCAGGAAACTAGTATAGAAATGACATTACAGCTTCAAAACTAATTAGAAATCTAACGCTCATCCAATTCTTTAACATGAAAAATGGAAAAGGGTCTAATATGTGTTGTACTATCTCGGATGGTTTTGGAGAATCAGCTTTGCTGCATCGGTTTCAAAGTCAGCTTTGCAGCAATACACCAATGTTAAGTGGTAAAGCACACAAATGTTGCGAAGGCAGTGTAGGTTTCGAATATGATGTAGCCGCGCTGGCAATTTCCGGCCCAGTTTGCGAAAAAGAAGGCGCATTAGAAATACGCTCTAATCAGACATTGTGAGCTACGGTTCTTGCTTGAAAATCTTCCTACAGCAGCCTGGAAATAGGCATTTCTGAGGGAGACGACATGTTCATTGCATTTACTGCCCCAAGCTCCCGTCAAGACACATGCTGCCACTAAAGAGGTCACCACATGGTTCAGGTGCATGCATGCTGACTGGTCATGTTCAAATTATTCAGTGAATGCCAGTTTTAAGACTGAAATAACAAAAGTTTGGGCCCGCAGAAATGCGTGGGCGCCAGCAAGGACCTTTGGTCGGGATCAAAGTAATGGACATCTACCTATATGCCGTGGTCACAAGGGCATAAGAAGCAAAACTTAATTGTGGTTTTTGAAAAGAATTAAGTTGGTATCACAAATCAGAGCAGTTGTATAATGCAGTTTTATTGTTCGGCACTGTTAGATTCATATTATAATATTCTTCATGGGTGTAAATACAGCATTGGCACCAAGTTAACATAAAAGGGATGAGAAAATTTGGCGAGGTGGAAGTCTGTCATGGCAGTTATGCAAACTAACGATTATTAATGCAGCTGTATTTGTCAGTTTGGCTAATGAAGGACCTTGTATGTGGGTGATAAGTTACTGTGACGAGTGCCTGCACAGCAGGCATGCATCAGCACCTGCTAATATGTTATGTTATTATTATGCTATTGTGTATCTGCCGCAAAGCCTCCTCGCCTGAACTTGCTGCATTGTATTCGGAGCATGTTGTGGCAATGCTGGCATGCACGAAAGTTTCAGTAAAAAGACAGTTGGACGTGCTTGTTTTTGAGATCCAATTCGTTGACATTCTGTGCCTGTGCTGCAGAGCCACTGCAATATTGCAGTTGTCATGCAAGCCATCTAGCCACTCTGACGTTGCAGCATCACATTAAGTGGCTTTGTTTACAAAGGACCAAAAGGAAGCATGCGTGACCTTGCAGGGGCCCTCCCTTGACAGGAAGTCTAATCTGAAATGCCTGACAACTGGTGGGTGTGTTCAGGTAAGGACATTGGAGAGGCGTCCCGACTATTTTCAACAAAATTTTTATATGACAGCCAAATCTCTCCACACATTGGAACCCAGCTTACTTTATCAGCATTATTTTGCATGAAAAAATCTGGAATGAGAAAAGGGGCCATGCACCTCGGGGCAGGTGGCCTCAAAGGTCTCGTCCAACGTGCCGAGGTCATCACGTCAAGCAAAGCTCTTGGAAGAGCACGTGTCCAGCGCCTCGCAAGAGGCAATGGACACAACGACCAGCCAGACGGCGCCACCAGCGCCAAAGGAGCGGGGTGCCTCTCTCGATCGCTCCAAGAAAGACAAAACTAGCGTCACAGCGCCTCCAAAGGGCCCGTGAACTAATCTCAGTCTCTTAAACACACAGCACTAAAAAAATTTATCATAATAGAAACACAAATACTACAGTGGAATGTACGAGGACTTCTACATAACCTCGACAACATTAGAGAACTACACAAACACAATCCCAAGTTGCTGTGTGTTCAAGAGACACATCTCAAACCTACCAACACAAACTTTGTTCAAAACTACACCATCTTACGAAAAGACCGTGACGAGGCTAATGCCTTCGGTGGTGTAGCAATAGTAGCCGACAAGCTGGTAGCTTGCCAACACGTCTCCCTTCAGACACCCCTTGAGGCAGTGTCAGTTCAGGCCATTGTTTTTAAGGTGCGACAGGGGTCTTAAAAAACCAAAATATAGGGAAAAGAATTGAGATTTTGGAAGTTATTTTCGAAATCTACAACTATTTTCTACCTATCTGCCAAGTTTCTCGTTTCTAGAATCGCTTTTTTTAGGCAAAATAATAATTTGCGCAACGAGTTCCCGCTGAATTCCATCCAAAATGAACCCCAAAACAGCCCTTTCTTCCTGTAGCGTAGCTGCCGTTTCACGCTGCCTATCGCCGCCATCTCGGTCTCGTTTGAAAAAGCAGCCTTCCTGCTTAAGTTTCCTGCCACCACCGCTCAGTTTCGCCCATTGGATGGTACAAAATCAATAAAAGCAAGCACATTATTTGTTTTCTATTGGCTGAACGAGCCCACGTAAGAAGACCGCGCCACCCAATTGGGGGAGCTGGCTGGTGTCGTCTGCTAAGCGAGCTGGCCTGCGCGCCGCTGTCGCGCTGAGACGCCATTTTGAAAAACTGCATGTAGTGACTGATAAACGCAACAATGCCTGGGTCGGCGAGAAAGTTTCATACACTGAACAAATTAGACAAAAAGCGGAAGAAATCTATGGTTGCTAATTTTACAGGTCATCGCACTTCCCCAAGATGTGGTGAGGGCGATGTAGAGGCTACATCAAGCGGACAAAACATCGAAGTTAGCGACAACGGCCTGGGTACAGCGTGTGCGCCAGCTCGCGAAGCCGACAATGGCCGCATCTACCGTGACACGGTGATGCTGCAGCCTTCCGATGTGGAGCAGAACAGGATTCGAACCGAGGAAAAGCTCCAGGAGCTCTCGGCAATGGCAGCGACGAAGCGAAAATCTGATTGTTTTAACCGAGACAGCGGCATGGTCGACAGTGCGCTTGATGAGACGCCATTCACGATCGTCAGTTTGGATCTGCAAAACGAGCTTTTGAGATTTGCAAAACGCACAGCATGTGATAGTGGCAACGTTGAGTTCAAGAAAGGTGAACGAGAGTATGGCCTCGCTGTGAAACTTAAGCTCTCATGTTCCAACTGCGGAGACATTGCATCCGTGCGTAAGCGGCAGTCAGACGGTGAAACCGTTTGTTGTAAATATGTTGGCAGCGCGTGCTATGCAAGTGCACTGGGAACTAGCACACAGCACTTAATGATATTTTTTCGGTGACGAACATTTCCAACCGCAGTCTCCACAACAAGACGTGGCAGAACTATGTGAAAAAAAATTGACCTCTGCAGCAATTCCTGCGGCCGAAGAAGTGATGACCGAAAGTGCACAGTTGGTTAAGCAACTATACAGTGTGCTGAACTTGAGGAACACCAACAACATCGCCGTATCTTTTGATGGTTAGTGGATGACATGTGGACACTCATCCCATATAGGGGTAGGTGCAGTTGTCGAACTTTTCTCGGGGCTCGTGCTGGGTTATGTTTTAAGCACTTTGTGCTGACTGCGAGCGGGGACCAAAGAAGGCTGACCCAATGTACACAGCTTGGAGGGCTAGCCATTTATGCCAAAAGAACACAGACAAGAAGGCTGGAGAAATGGAGGTGCAAGCTGGCCTTCTACTTTTCGAGAGGTCCCTCAAGAAAAATGGCCTTCGCTACGCGACAGTGTTATCTGATGGCGACAGCTGCACTTTTCTTGCTTCAAGAGGCTGATGTCTACGGTTACATAAAAATTGAAAAAGAAGATTGTGTCAACCACGTGCAAAAGCATATGGGCACAGCCCTGTACAACTTAATCACGAAACACAAGGGTACAGTGAACCTTGGTGGCAGAGGAGGGCTCACGGGTGACCTCACATCAAAGTTTAGCTCTTACTATGGTTGGGTGCTGAAACCGCACGAAGGAGATGTAGAGGCAACTCACAAGGCTGGGATGACGACATATTGCCACATTACTTCCAATGATGAAGTCGCTAATCACAGTCTGGGCCCAACAGGCCCAGATTCTTGGTGCCGGCAGAATGCAGCAGCAGCGCAAGGCGAGCCTACTCCCAAACACCGGTATAACTTGCCACCTCATGTGTGCAAGGCATTGCTTCCAATTTATGAGCACTTCTCGGAAAGGAAGCTTCTTGAGCGGTGCCAGAGCGATAAAACTCAGAACAATAATGAGTTTACATTCCATAATCTGGTCACTTGCACCAAAGCAACGCCATGCATCACCATTCACTGTAGAAGCTGCTGTGGCAGAGGCAGTGATGCGATTCAACGCAGGCAACAGGAGAACATCGGCAGCAATCCTGAATGAGCTCAACCTGAATCCCAGCCCAATGAGCAACAAACGGATGACTGAGAAGAACAAACGCAGATAAAAAGAATGCGCTCGGATTCATTCCTTGGCCGACAGTGTTCAAGGGGCACTGAACAGACAACATTTAAACAGCAGCAGGCAATTAGACTACATTCCTGGTGGTTATTAGGAATGTATGTGTGTAAATATGTGCAAAATATGTTACTTTTCATTAGATTTTGTGCTGTTTTTGCATTTTTCTCAAAACACAAGTTTTCAGCTACATGCAATATTGAGGCCTCAATATCTCAACACCTAGAACAGTTAGAGCTGAAATTCTTTTTGCAGTATGAAGTCTAATGTGTACTCTATGAAAGATAGCAAGCGGATTTCTTGTTTTTTATTTCAGAAATTAATTATTTTGGTACATTTTGTGCCACATGGTTGCCACATCTTGTGGGCTTGCATTCAATGGGCTATAATGTATCTATTAATGGTCACATCAAAAAAGTGTTTGCTATACTTCAAACTTTACTCCTTATGCTATCTAACCATGCCTCACAAATAATTTTTATTGTGCCATTTATTTGTAATTAAGGCCACAAACAAAGGGAATTAAATGTTAATTACCTTAAGAACTAATTGAGATGCACCAAAACTAAGTACATATTTGAAATCAGTGCAAAAATATCAATAAGAATGCAAAGTTTGATTAGTATGGATGGGAAAATAAAGATTATATTGCAGTGTCCACCCTTAATAAGTTGGTCACTATGTGTACCATTTATGTACTCCCGAGCGATCATCTAGGAAAGAGTCTTTTATGATCTCGTTGATCAGCTTCCCGAGCCTTACATACTCGGAGATTTTAGCGCTCATAACAAAATGTGGGGAGACTCGCAATGCGATGCGAGAGGTCGATTCATTCAAAATTTCCTTTTGACTTCTGGTACATGCCTCTTGAATAAGAAAGAACCAACGTATTATAATCCACATCATAACTCGTACTCGTCAATAGACCTGGCGATGAGCACCGCTTCTATCTTCTCTGATTTAGAATGGTGTGTAATTAAAAATTCATTCGCAAGTGATCACTTGCCAGTAGCGCTGAACTTCGCAAACAAACATGACTTCCCTCCATACTTCGCTCACTGGAAACTGGCCTCAACTGACAGGGAACGTTTTAGGAAATCCACCCACATATCACGGGATTTTATAGATAATTTTACTATAGATTATGCTGTTTCATACTTCACCGCTTTTATCACAGACGCCACTGAAAAGTTCATTCCTCGAACAAGAGGCACTTCATCCAAAAGATGACCCGATGACACTGGTGGAATGACTATTGTAGAGAGGCACGGAAGAGACAAAATAAAGCTTGGAGCATACTACGTGAAAGTCCTACAGCCGAAAATCTAATAGAATTTAAACAGGTCAAATCGCAGGGAAGAAGGACGCGACGACAGGCAAAGAGGGCAAGCTGGCAGAGGTTTCTCTCGGGTATAAATTCGTATACTCAAGAAGCTAAAGTATGGGATGGGCTGAAAAGGCTAAAGGGACAAGAAATTCATCCATTGCCCCTAGTGAACGGTGAAGCGAACCGCTTGGAAGACCCAAGCTGACGCCCTTGGCGAACACTTCCACTGAGTTTCTAGTTCTGATCATTACTCCAAGGCATTCCTAAAACACAAGTAGCAGAGCGCAAGGCTATCGACCGGAAATGCAGATAGAACGATCCTTTTAACGTTGCCGAGTTGAGAGTCTCCCCGATTGCATATCGGAGCTCTGCACCTGGACCGGACAGGATCATGTACTACTAAACACCTCCCCAGTGACACTCAGATTACTCTGTTAGCACTTTTTAATGGTATATGGGCTGCGGGGTACCGCCCTACCACATGGAAAGAAGCCCTTGTCGTTCCGATTCTGAAACTGCAAAGACCCCACATTAGTAACAAGTTACCGCCCAACTGCCCTCACAAGTTGTATATGCAAACTTTTTGAAAAAACGACAAACCGTTGACTTTTACACTTCTTTGAATTAAATAAATTTCTTGATCCATATGAGTGTGGTTTCAGAGTAGGACGATCTGCAACCAACCATCTAGTGCGCATCGCAGCAAACATTCGCGATGCCTTCGTGCATAAACAATGCTCCTTATCTATGTTTCTCGACATGGAATCCTGCGCGACCTATCGATGCTGGGCATCCGCGACACTGTTAAATATTATAGAAAGCTACCTGCACAACCGTACATTTCGGGTGAAAATAGGTAATGCACTGTCTCATGCATTCATACAGGAAACTGGAGTACCCCAGGGAGGCGTACTGAGTTGCACGCTCTTTATTGTTAAAATGAACACGGTTCATAGAGCATTACCATCATGTATATTTTATTCCGTCTACGTAGACTACATACAAGTACGTTTCAAATCCTGCAACCTAACAGTCTGTGAGAGACAAGTACAACAGTGCCTGAACAAAGTTTCCAAGTGGGCAGACGAAAACGGGTTCAAAGTGAACCCCAACAAAATTTCTTGCGTTCTTTTCACCAGGAAGAAAGGGCTTGCTGCAGATCCCATTGTCAAAATATATAAGCAACAAATACCTGTGAACAAGGAACACAAATTCCTAAGTGTTATACTTGACTTCAGGCTTACTTTCATTCCACACATTAACTATCTTAAACAAAAATGTCTAAAAACAATGGGCTTAAAATCCTATCCCATCCATGGGGTAACGACAGAATGTGTTTATTGAATCTTTACAGGAGCCTACCATATTTACACGATTGTAAGTCGACCACTTTTTTTTTAATTTGAAAATCTGAAGTGGGGGATCGGCTTACAATCGAAACCAAAATATGGCACCGCCAATAAAGCGAGACCAACAGGAGCTACGATGTAGTTACAATTTTATGTTTGCTCTATGGCCCTACCTGTAGCTTTTCGCTATCCTGTGTGTTTGTTCGCTTTTCGAAAGGTTTTTCAACCTTTTTGAGAGTTTCACAGTGCACACAACACTCATGAGGGGGTGTCGATAGTTGATGGAAGCGCCGCTGGTTCATTCGCGGCGGCACCTTCAGAACGGCGGTGCTTGCAGGGAGTATCGGTAGTTCATGGAAGAACAGATACCGCTCGTGGGTTTCTCTTTGCCTGTTGTGCTTAGCTTTCTCTATAGTTTGACGAAAGGCATTGGTTTGACGCGTTCCACTTGACTGCCAGCTACGTGCTACTTCTATGCTTCCTTAGCCGTCATGAGTGCTCCAGGCTCCCCAATCATTCGGCACTTGTTCACAACAGCGTTCAAGAGGGCTGCCATCCTTTACGCCGAAGAAACAAATGACTGCGCAGCGGGCCGCAAGTTCTATGTTTCTGAACGGGTGGTGCGAGAGTGGCGACTGCAGCGAAGCGAAATTTTCACCTGTGATGGCAAGTGAGGAATTTCCCACGTGCCGAAGTATGGACGCTTTCCGGAGCTGTAGGCCAAGCTTGCGGCGTAGGTCACTGAAATGTGCGATCGGTCCCTGCCAGTGAAGTTGGACATGGTCATGAAACAAGCCCGGATCTTCGCCTTTTAAGGACCTGCTCCGCCGTGAGTATGAGTGGCTGGCGGCAGAAGGCCATGAAATTACGCCAACCAGACCTGTCAAAAGAGCATCCCTGATGGCTGCGTGTGGTTGGGTGCATTCGGTGTGGGCTGCTGTTCCACAAGATGTCGTGGTGCAGTTGTTTGCCAAATGTGAAATTTCGCGGGATGACGACATGCTGTGGGACCGTAGCAATGATGATGATGGCAGCACGAATGAAGATGAGTAGTCCAGTGACCATGTCAGCTACTAATGAATTTTCGTTATTGAATGCACCCTCAAGTATGCTCTCCTTTTTTTTTTCTGTCACACGATATGGGGGCGTCGACTTACAATCGTGTAAATATGGTAGTTCGGTCATGACTGGACTATGGTGCCATGGTTTATCACTACTGCCCCGAGCGCGCTAAAGATGTTAGACCTCTTCCACCATCTGGGTATCCGCCTGGCCACTGGCGCATTTAGAACAAGCCCTGTCGAAAGTATATACGTAGAGCTAGATGAGTGGTCACTCCATTTTCAGAGAACATACATTCAGCTTCACCTATTTTCTCAAAGTGCGCTCTAAAAAGGAACATCCGTGTTCAACAACAGTTAACGACTTGACGTGTGAAACACTTTTTCATAGCAGACCCTCTATGATACTTCCTTTGTCACTGCGTCTAAGAGAACTTAGCGAAGAAATGGATGTCCCAATACTCGAACATAGCCTAATGCCTGCAGCTAAGCTATTACTGCCCTGGGAGTGGCAGGTGATAGAATGTGACGTATCCTTTGTAGAGGTCACAAAGCATGCTCCTGATCTTGAAGTTGCTATGCATTTCCATTAGCTTCAATCAAAGTACTTCTGCTCCGAATTCTACACAGACGCGTCAAAATCACCTGCTAGCATATCCTTTGCTGCTGTTGGCCCCTCTTTTTCTGAATCTAATGTGTTGAACCCCCTAACAAATATCTTCACTGCAGTAGCCTATGGAGTACCGTCTGCGATAAAACATATAAAGAAACTAAAGCTTGACAGAGCAATCATTCACAGACTTGTTAAGTCTTTTATAAAAGAACTCGTTTCTTTACAAAAGCACACAAATCCTGTCTTCAGTGAACTTTACTCACTTTTATGCAGCATCTATTTATCACGTAGACGTGTAATGCGCTAGGTTCCTGGCCATAGAGGAATTGAGGGAAATGTGCTTGCTGAAGAGATCGCCAAATCAATAGCATCGCAGGGTATCCGTTCTGCTGCTGTCCCTGCCACAGACATGAAGCGAGTAATAAGCTTCACCTAATTAGGCTGAAGTTGCGTTTCTGGCACCCAACTACAAAAACACGAAGGACAGATGTCCTATTCACTAGGCTAAGAATAGGACACACATTTGGCACTCATAACTTTCTCTTGACCGGTAATGAGCCTCCAACCTGTGGTAGATGTGGCGAAAAACTGACCATTCTCCACGTCTTCCTGGAGTGCCAGGAAGCCGAAAGAGACAGGAGGAAACATTTTCCTTTTGCATACTGCCATTGCATCCCTCTGCATTTGGCTATGTTTGTTGGTGAAGAACTGCGTTTTAAGACCAAAGCAGTCCTTGTTTTCATGAAAGATTTTGTGCTACATGTTACAAGCCCAATAATTTCGTAGTGCATCCGCTTTCCAGAGGATGCCGCTACAATAGTTTTTTTTTGTATAGCACATGGCTCTAGGCCCTTAGTTTTCAAGGGCTCTGGTGAAGCAGTAGTGCTCTAGGCAATTATAGCATCTCGCATATTTTATATATTGCATCATTCTTTCACAATGCATTTTAATGTTCATAGTACATGTCAAAAGTCATTCCCATAATTTTATTACACGTAGATTTTATGGAATTTACAGCAACTGTTTTAGGCTCCTTTACAGCCCTGTCACATTAACTTCACAGAACCCATCGGTCCACTACGAACTTGTTAACACTAGCATGGCGCTCTTTGGCCATACCTGGCCTTTGCACCATTAAACTTCAAACATTGATCCGAATGAGACAAGGTGGATTATGTGGTTTAAGGCTGCATAACGTTCCCATCTCGTGAGAGTACGAAGAAATATTTTGTTTTCCCCTTTTTATACGTACTCTACGCATATAAATACCTGAAATAACAAAATTTTCTTTTTAAGCATGCAAAACACATAGAGAATAATCATACTCACAATAAAAAACATTTTGCAGAAACTTTTTTAGCTATAGGGAGGAACCACCATGCAGAAAACTGGAGGTGGGCTTTCACCCCAAGCCACCTTTGACTATTTGGAATTTGTACAGACAGCCATTGTATGTGAATCAGCTGTACGTTTCAGACAAGACTACCGCAGGTAGAGATCTTGCATCAATCTGTTTTATCTTCACCTTCTTTGAAAAGGAAATGAGTCGTGAGCCACACTTCATCTTCCTCGTCCTGTGTCCCTGCTCTAAACCAAGAAACGATGCTTGCTGCCAGTGATTCAGTGTTGTCTGAAGACATTTAGCCAAAACCTTTGTACTAAACACTGAAATTCTACAAAAAAATATTTCTTGTTTGTTGCATGTAGGCACCATTTGTCAATAAAGGGCTAATGAAATAAAATACACTCAACTGTCTGCACAAATCCACAACACAAACTAAAAATGGCAAGCTTGGTCTTTGAACCACAGACTAAAACAATGAGCCTTGTCTTTTTTTTGTGCATCTTGTTGCCATAAGATTGTTTCAAAATTTTTTCTGCGCCTAATCGGCAGCATACTAAATATGCAGAAAAGTACAGTGTGTCTCACATGCCAGTATTTTTAGTGGAATCTCGATGATACGATAACGACCAATACGAATTTCTGGATGATACGAATTTTTCTGTGGTCCCGGCCGAGCCCTATTTGCAACGTGCTAGAGAACGGTTGTTACGAATAAATTTTCGACCGGCGTCGGTTGATACGAAAATTACCGAAGACACTTTGGAAATTTTAGAGTGTGTTTGGCGAAAGCCAGACTCTGCTGCCGACTGCGCTCCGCTTCCCTGGCTTTGCTGTTCGGTGAAACGGCCGGTCGCTGCTGCCGTCTGCGCTCCAATTCATTCGCTTTGGTGTTCGCCGATATCGCTTGTCGCTGCTGCCGCTTTCGTTCTGCTTCGCAGCCTTTGGTACCCGGCAATCTAATCAGTCGCTGCTGGCGTTTCCGTTCTGCCTCCCTTGCTTTCGCATCTGGTTACATGTTCATTCGTCGTATGCGCTCCTTGTTGTTCTGGCGTTTGGTGAATCCGGCGTCCGTTGCCGTTTCCCCGAACCGCTTGGCGCACATTCACTGGGCCGCTTCGGAGCTATGGGTCTCACTCACTCGTCTGCAACGGTGGTGGTGGTGCTGATAACTTTATTGCACACAGGGGAGTTGCGGACGTCTGACGAAGGAGCGGCATAGCGGCGGTGCAGCTGCCACCGCCGACGCCCACGCGCTCGTCCTACCGCTACATGCCGCTACTGTGTGACGTCACGGTTGCTATGCGCAGCTGCGCCCCCACCGGCGCGCCGGTTGCTAAGGAGGGGAGGACGTTGCGCCGCTGCGCGGAGGAGAGGCCACAGTTGGCCATAGAGTTTCTCACTATAACACCTAGAGGGTAATCTGGCGCCACCGTCTATGGGAGTTTCTTAAGGGGGCACCGTGCCGTCATGGGAATTATCTAGTAGCGGTGATGGGAATGACCATAGAGTTTCTCACTATAACACCTAGAGGGTAATCTGGCGCCACCGTCTATGGGATGTGTTTCTTAAGGGGGCACCGTGCCGTCATGGGAATGACGGTATATGTGCCTGCGAGGCTCGTGTTGGCTGGTATTGTAAGAGGCTTCGTCTAAAACGTGGATATGGCTACATAAATAACGCGTTCTCAAAGTAAAATCTTCATAAAATGTTTCCATTCACGCATATTACATTTTTACTCACCCACGATGCATGACCAAGCGAAGAAAAGCAATAACAGACGACCAACTGTTTCAAAGCGAGCGCGAACCTTGTCGTCTGTCTTCCAACTTTAGCGGCCCGCTGATACTTTTTACGTAACATGTAGTCGTACACACAATAACAAGTTCTCATAGTTCAACAAAACATGTTTTCGCGTAATAATAAAGCTAAAACAGCTTTTTACGTGCTGTTTTAGTAGAAAATGAATCATTATGACAGACGGAACGGTACTTGCCAAGCGCGTCTTCAAGGTGTCCTGTCTCTACGAGAACGATGCCAATCCGAATCCACAATATACCGGCATTCCCATGCATACCACAGCGCAGCAGCGCCAGATTTCCCTCTAGGTAATGTAATGAGAAACTCTATGGGAATGACGGTATATGTGTCTGCGAGGCTCGTGTTGGCTGGTGTTGTAAGAGGCTTCGTCTAAAACGTGGATATGGCTACTCAAATAACGCGTTCTCAAAGTAAAATCTTCATAAAATGTTTCCATTCACGCATATTACATCGTTACTCACCCACGATACATGATCAAGCGAAGAAAAGCAAGGACAGACGACCAACTGTTTCAAAGCGAGCGTGAACCTTGTCGTCTGTCCTCCTCCAACGTTAGCGGCCCGCTGATACTTTTTACGTAACATGTAGTCGTACACACAATAACAAGTTCTCATAGTTAAACAAAACATGTTTTCGCGTAATAATAAAGCTAAAACAGCTTTTCATGTGCTGTTCTAGTAGAAAATGAATCATTGTGACAGACGGAACGGTACTTGCCAAGCGCGTCTTCAAGGTGTCCTGTCTCTACGAGAACGATGCCAATCCGAATCCACAATATACCGGCATTCCCATGCATACCACAGCGCAGCAGCGCCAGGTTTCCCTCTAGGTAATGTAGTGAGAAACTCTATGACAGTTGGCACCACGGAGGAAGCAAACTCAGGAGAGGCCCTGACGTCACTCTTTGTGAAGCTAAAGTGAAGCCGGAAGTTGGCGTTGCTCCGCCTATCGGGCCAGTTCTCCTCTCGTGTTTACATTTCTCGCGAAACCACGCCGCGCTGCGCGCAACCGTGGTGCTCGGGCGCGCGCGCTCCGCAGCAATACTAAACAATCGTTGGCACGTTAGCATGATTCCGCCAAAGAGGGCAATATTTCCCGCGGATATTTCTTCGTCCGTTGCCATTGCCGTGGTGCAGTACATTGCGTACAGCGTTGCATGTGAGACAGCCCACATTAGAATCTGACAGACCGCCGGCCTTTATAACAAAATATTCGAATGCACTCCCAAACGTAAACAACATCCTAAGAAAATACCACCCAATATTATCAAGCAACGAGCGTCTGCGAAAAGCGTTCCCGGATGTACCCATAGGGTTACCTATCGCCGAAACAAGAACTTTAAAGACATGTTAGTGCACGCAAAAGTCAGCCAGCAGCAATACCCCGTAATAAAAGCATGTTGTCGCCCTAGGTGCGAAACCTGCAGGCATCTTCAAAGTGACATTAAAATTAAAAGCACCGCAAATAGTTATACACATGAAGTCAAATCTAGCTTCACTTGCGCAAGTTCGGATGTGATCTATATGCTTGAATGTTCCTTCTGTAAGAAACAATATATCGGTGAAACAGGACAATCAATCAACGTCAGATTAAACGGACATCGCGCGGACACAGCTAAAAAGCTTCCAAAAGCCGTCGCCGAGCATTTCAACCAACCAGGTCATAACTTTGATGAACTTAAACTCTACATCTTACAGTCAAATTTCCGTTCTGAACGAGAAATAAAATACAGAGAATCATACCTTATCTATAAGTTCAAGACATTGCAACCAATAGGTATAAACGTTTCAAAGGGAGCTTTAGAATCTATTCGCTGTGCTAAACTTCAAGCTACAAGCAACAACACTTAGTTTGATTTCTTGGCGTATCCCCCCCCCTTTCTTTTTCCTTTTTTCCCTTTCCTTTCCTTGATTTTTGTTATTTTTTTGTCAACCGGCGTGTCAGACTCCCTTGACACGCCGGCTAACGCGCGTGCGTTGACAGACCGGGGGTGGGGGGGGGGGAGGGGGTGCCCTGGCTTTGTCTTTGTACATAGCGTTCCTTTACTCTCAATTCGACACGCTAACACATTTTCCCTCGTTTCCGCATCCTCCAGCCTCACACCCTCCCCTTTAGAAGAACCCCACCTATATATACTGTGGCGAGGAAAGCATACGTCGCCTTGAAGAAGACAAGTCCACTTGTCGAAACGTTAGCTCCTGCATTCACTTTGTTCACGTTTTGCTCATCGTCTTGAATTTCCATCTCCCACGTTCCCCGTCTTTTCCCTAAGTCACTGTCTAGTAGCATAACATATCTGTAGCAGTATTTTCTAGGATATGTTGTCAATCAAATCAATCAATAAAAACAACTTTATTTCGCAACTTTACAAGGCGAGAAAGGTGGCCGAAGAAAAAGCTGCTACACTGCAACCTGACTGGGCCCCAACCACTTATCAGCAATGGAGACGAAACACATTTAGCATTACTAAACCTTCATAAAAAGCACTGTACCAGATATACAATGAATCCAAGATTACATTACAATGAAACACGCCTCTCTAAGGACATGTAGGAAGTAAGAATGTAATAGAAAGGCTAAGTACTCATAATATACATACATAGTACACTGGCTAGACACACAAAAAAAGAATTTTTTTTAATGCGTGAATTTACTTATGTTTTTCTTCGCTAACATTGTAATGTCAATATTTAGTGTGCCATAGTGATTTCATGTTGGCAATGATACCGGATTCTCTGTCGGCCGTACTGTGTGCGTGAAAAACGAACATGCCATGGCGGTTGATACCGAAAAGGATGTGTTGTCGGGGTGTGCAATAAGGAGAAAAGCATCTAATCAGCCCTGAACTGCTTTCTTATAGGAACACAGTAGAGTGCGGATGTACAAATCTCGAACTTTAAGGATTTTATGTTTTTCAAAAGAGGCGCGGTGTGTTCTAAATAAGAAGCACTTGATACCACGAGGACGGCCCTTTTTTGTACTAAAACGAGTTTGTGTAGGTTCTCAGCTGTAGTGTTACCCCAAACTAGCACACAATAACACAAATAAGAACTAAACAGGGCATCCTAAAGCAATCTTCTAATTGCCACCGAGAGATCTTGTAGGCACCTATTCATTATGCCCACTGCTTTGCTTAATTTTAGCAATAATGACTGAATGTGCCGGTTCCAGGACATATGTTCATTAACTATAATGCCAAGTGTTTTTACACATTTTTCAATCGAAACATTGAACAGACCAAGCGAATCAGGTACGTTAACCAATGTTCCTAACGCACGAAACAACACACGCTTTGTTTTCGATTCGTTCAGTGTCAAACAATTTATCTTGCACCATTCGTTTTGTCTAGAACAAAACGCATCTGCCTCGACATCAACGTGCACTAGATCTTTTCCTGCAAAAAACACGGAGAAATAATCTGCGTAGATAACAAATTTGCAAGTTTTATTTATTTGTGCTATATCATTGATATAAAAGAGGAGAAGGAGAGGCCCGAAAATACCTCCCTGTGGCACCCCTGATAACATCTTTATCATGCGTGATTTGTACCTGCCTATTGCAGTATATTGTGATTGACCCGTGAGGTATGAAGGAATTAATTCCAGTGCTACTTCTCTAAATCCATAGCATTCCATTTTATCTAATAAAATTGTGTGATTTATACGGTCAAAAGCTTTACTGAAATCCAAGTATAGTCCGAGTGTCATCAATTTATTTCCATGTTCTCTAAAATAATTTTTTTTTTGCAGCAAAAGAGCACTGTGTGGAACGATGTTTTCTAAACCCAAATTGATGACTTGTTATAAGGTTAAGTTTGATACGGAAATTGTCAATTCGTGCATTAATCACCTTTTCAAGCCCTTTCGAGAAAACAGGTAATATTGAGACTGGACGATAGTTAGAAAAAGTGTTTTTATCGCCACCTTCATGGATTACGGTTACCTTAGCTACCTGCATGTTATTTGGAATATGCCAGTAGAAATTGTGAGATTAAAGATATGCGAAATGACAGGTGCAATCTCATTTAACACATACATAATGGGCTCAATTTGTAAGTCATCGCCATCACGACTATGGCTATTCTTAAAGGGACACTAAAGGTTACTATTAAGTCAACGTGGACTGTTGAAATACCATCCCAGAAACCTCGAAACGCTTGTTTCGTGCCAAGGAGAGACTTATTTTAAGAGAAAATGCGTTCTGAAGCGTCCGCGTACCTCTAGCGCAGTTCAAATCGCCCGCCCTCCGATCGAGGAGAACTGACATCATGGTCTCATAGTGACGTTGCGCCATCGGTGAGTAGAACGGCGTCCGCAGACGGCGCTACAGCTTTTCTGCGCAAAACGCGAACGCGCGGCCAGAAACAGAGCCAAGACAGAGCCGACAGCAGAGCGAAAGCGGGAGTATGGTGGCTAGCGGAAGGAGAAACGAATTACGTCCCACGTTACGTCCCACGGCACACGGAGAGTCCGTTTTCGTTAAACTATAGGCTGCAGCGAGCTCGCAGCGTGGTCGGCGTGGTCTATGAGAAGCGACGAGCCTTTTCGCACTCGCAACAGGGCATAAAAATGTGCGAATCGACGCAAAACTCGGCCTAGAAACGTGCTTCGCCACAGCCAGGGCTCAATACGACCCAAGCTGGCACGACCCAGATGTCGTTTCCCGCACCGCCACCAGGCGCCGCTACTATACCTCACACTCCAGCGCAAGACGCCCATAAGCTGGTACTTCATTCTATGACGCTAACTTCGACGCTCGTCGCAATGGACCCTGACACCGACAGATTGGCTCGCGATGGTGGGCTCAACTTCAGCTATTTGAGCACCGACGAGCGCGACCTGCTTCTGAGGGCTCGCACTGCCGGCGTCGTTGCGTACTACGACGGCGGCCTCGACACCGGCTCTCCGGAGCGGGAAAGCAACGAGGGCTTCCCACGACATCACATGGACGTGGCATTCTCGCTGCTTGTTCCAAATGAAAGTTTCGCGAGCCGAACCCTCACAGCACGACGCGATAACGAAACTACTGAAACTCCAAAGCGTGCGCGGCGCAGAGTCGAGCGAAAACGAAACCTTTCGAACACCCATATTACTGAAGGGTAACGTCAAAATGTTATTTTTTCCTAGAATCGAATAGACGTAGACAAGTAGCATTTTTTCCGGCTTATAATCGAATGAAATGATATTTTTAATACGAGTAGTTGAGTATTAGTAACACAAATTATGAGGAGACCTTTCGTCATCGGGCTAGTACCGGAATGTCGCTGGGGGGTCTCAAATCGTGTCATGCATTTACCTCAATTTCTCGGTTACTAAAGCTCTGTTCGCGATTATATTGACTCCTTAGACGTTCTAGAACATTGCTCTACCACTTTAACTTGAGTTTCTGGTAACCTTTAGTGTCCCTTTAAGGCCTTCGAAAACCGTTATAACTTCTGCCATCGAAGTAGGCTCAAGGAGGAATGGGGAGTTCTAGGGATACACGCAGCAAATACAGAAGTGTTCGCTGTGTTACCTATGTGTGCAAAGAATCATTAAATCGGTTTGCAAGTTCCTCTCCTTTAAATATGGTATTATTTTATTTTATTTACAAATACTGCTGTCTCAAAATTGAGACATAGCAGGAGTGGGTGAGTACATCAAGATAACATACAATCAACATGTCACATGTAAACGAACTTCGTCCACAAAACGCTCAAGTGGCAATTCTCGTAGATTAATATGTAGCGTGTTCCACAATTCAATGGTTAATGGCAAGAAAGAAAATTTGAAGCTCTCTATGTGAGCTCGAAAGGGAACAATATTCAAGGGAGTGGCTCTTCGCGTTACACGTGCCGAAGAGCCAACAAATGTCACAGGTACGTCGACAAATACTGAAGCATGTACAATTTTGTGCAACATTATTAGCCTTTCACACGTGCGCCTATGTGCCAACGGCTCCAGCGATAGCAGGACAGCATACAGAGAAGGGGAGAAATTGCGATCGTATCGTTTATAAATAAATCTGATAGCTTTCTTCTGCACAGCCTCAAGCTTTGATACATCATATGCGCAGTGGGGTGACCAGACAACAGATGCATATTCTAGAGTGGGCCTCACGAGGGATCTGTAAGCTGCTAGTTTGCATTCCTTGGTTGCTGCTTTTAGTGTTCTTTTTAAATATCCAAGTCGTTTTAGAGCGCTGGAACAAATGAAGTCGACGTGTTTGTGCCATTTTAAGTTGGAAGAAAAAATTACACCAAGATATTTGAACTCGCTGACGGAAGTCAAAGTCTTCTCATCATTACTGTAGGCAAACTTCAGGGGTTCCTTTTTGTTCGAAAAGGTCATTGATACTGTTTTATCGAAGTTGATTTCCATTTGCCAGGTCTTGCTCCAGTTGCAGAAGGCATTGAACGTGTTATTTAGCAGCTCCTGGGCACTGGCGCTGGCGATGTTAGAGTACAAGACACAGTCGTCTGCGTACAAACGGAGCTTAACAGCAGAGTTAGTAACAACACTCTCGACATCATTAAGGTAAATAATGAATAAAAGTGGTCCCAGTACGGAGCCCTGTCGGACGCCGGAAGAAATAACGACTGAGGATGAGTGCGCCTGGTTAAATGAGACAAACTGGGACCGCAGATGCAAGTAGTCTCTTATCCAGCCAAGTAAGTGATTGCCGTGTATGCCTCTGAATAAAGAGTCAAGCTTCATAAGTAACTTATCATGACATACCTTGTCAAATGCTTTGGAGTAGTCCACAAATATGGCGTCAATCTGGCCACGATTGTTAAGTGTAGTAGCAACGTCGTGAGTGAATTCAATTAATTGCGTAACCGTGGAAAAACCCGATCTAAAACCATGCTGACGATGTGAAAGAATGTTGTTATCGTTGAGGTACTGTATAATGTGCTTATGAATTATGTGTTCAAGTAGTTTGCAACAAGTAGATAATAACGAGATTGGTCTATAATTGGAAATTGATTGCCTAATGCCAGATTTGTGTATCGGTACAACTTGAGCAACTTTCCAGACACTGGGAACAGTTTGCGATTCGACAGATTTTTGAAATATGATAGTCAGATACCGCGCACAAGACTCTGAGTATCTTTTTAAAAGCGTGTTTGGAATGTTATCTGGTCCTGCACTTTTACTAGTATCAATATTTAACAAGAGGGCGTGAACTCCGCTAATCGTTATCTGAAGTTTTGGAAAACATGCTGAAGCACTACCACAGTGAAACTTAGGGATAATGCCGTTATCTACAACAAAAACAGATTTAAAATATGTATTGAACGCTTCAGCGATCATGACAGCATTTGAACATGACTGTCCGTTAATGACCATAGAAGTTGAGTTGGGCACAGGAGGAACAACTGTTTTCCAGAATTTGGATGGGTTGTCTTTTAGGAATGTCGTCAGAGTGTTGTTATAGTAGTAGTCTCTAGCGTGCTGCATTTTAGTCTTAAGAGTTTGTCTAAGCGATGTTAGCACTGAGTTATCTCGGACATTCCGAGTGGGAGAGCCACGGCGGAAGCGCTTTATCCGGCGAATCAACTGAATAATCTCTCTAGTGTACCAAGGGTGTTTCGGGTTTCGCTTTACACATTTTTTTGGTACGAAATTAGCTATGCACTCTTTGACAATTTTCTGAAACATTTCAACTAACAAGTCAACACCTAAGGCATCACTCGAAAACATAAACTCATCAAAGTGTGATGCAAGCGAGGTCACGATAGAATTGTCGTCAGCTCGAGAAAAGTCATGGACAATACTATATGTTGGTTTATTGGGCTCTAGAGCAATGTCTAGGTGGACCGCCTTGTGATCAGAGATGCCCTCCACAACGTCACAGTCGCTATACAGGAGCCCATCACTGAGGAAGACCAAATCCAAAATGGCAGATTCTCGGGTGCACGAGCTAACGACCTGTGTTAAATCATACGACACAGCAAGATTGATTAGAGCATCGCAAATGGTTCGATCACGTCCAGTAGAAGAAAGAGAGCGCCAGTCAATGTAGGGGGCATTAAAATCGCCACATAATATTAACTGGCTTTTTTGTAGCCTGTTCACTGCAATATAATCCGTGACAGCGTGGATAGAATTGACATTTGGCGGTCGGTATACAGCGCCAATCACAGTAGAAAAGCCGCTAAGGTCAATCTTGCACCAAACCGATTCGCTGCCGTGAAGCTTCGGCAGCAAAACGTATTTAATATCTTTAGAAATAAAAAGCGCTACGCCACCACCGCGACCAACAGTCCTGTCATTTCTCAACACTGAGTAACCAGGTGGCAAAAATTCATTCTCAGAAATGGAGTCATTTAGCCAAGTCTCAGTAACACATATTATTGATGGTTTGTGACATTCTACAAGCCAGTTGAAACAAACATATTTGTTAACCAAGCTGCGCGCATTAAAGTTCAGAAGTGTCAGTTTCCATTTATATGGAAGTCAGTTGGAATTCCTGGGAGCGGTGTAATCAGCCGCCCTAACAACGCACTTTCTGGCGTCGCTCCACTCGTATCGAACACTGTCGATAATAATGTGCTCTTGTTGTAACCGTACCTTCTTTGAGACTTTTCTGAGTTCCGTTGAATTCTGCCATAGGCTTCTGCGCACCTGTCGCACGCGTGCAGAAAAGTCTTCACTGATGTAAATGTTCGAACCTTTCAGTTTGCGTGCGTTAGCTAAGATATCTAATTTAGTTCGAAAATCCAACAGTTTGATAATTATTGGTCTATCTTTACCTATCCTTTTTTGCCCAAGTCTGTGGCAATGCTCGATGTTATCACACGTTACGTCAAGCTTTGACGTTAGCATGCTTAGTACTGAAGTAAGAAGTGCCTCAGGTGTCTCATTCAGTGTTTCAGATAAACCATGAATAACCAAGTTATTCCGTCGCGACCGATTTTCAAGGTCGTCATTCTTACGCTCCAGCTTTTGCATCATATCTGAGAGACCAGAAACAGTATTTTCTAGTTCATGCACGCGCTCACCGACATCTTTGGCGTTGGCAACAAGTGACTCTAGTTTAGATAGACGATCATCGAAACAGGCAATTTTAGAGGTTAGTGCCGATATTTCGTTTCTTATGCGAGCCTGTCCTGATAGCAATTCGGCGAACATTTCTTCAGTGACGGGACCCGGATTAGTTTCTATGTCACCTGAAAGAATCAGGCTTTTCAACATGTGCACAAGACAAACAGCACTTTTCGGGAAAAAGAACGTGGGAGGGTCCGGCAGCAGCAACAAGAAGCGATCATCATTTCTATAGCATTTACAACCATACCAATTGCATACCTGTAAGAAGAAGTAGGCAAATTTGAAGCGCATGTTTGCGATGCTGCCGCCGGGCCCACTGAAGTGGAACTGCAGAGGCGTTCGTCCTTTATCCTGTTGCGAGCCCGTAGATGTCGCCGAGGTGCCGGAGCATGCGCAGTACCGCCAGGTTAGTGCTGGCCAGCAGGGGAGGAAGCAGTCCACGCCGGCTGACACGTTTGCGTGTAGTGCCTTCGTTGGAAACGGACCCGCGAAGCTTCCTGAGCAAGCGTCGACCGTCCGGTGGGGCAGACCGACGAGCCAGTAATCCGAAGGATCACAACATTGAAGATTGTGAAAACAGGTACTTGCAGCAATCTGTAAGAAGAAGTAGGCAAATTTGAAGCGCATGTTTGCGATGCTGCCGCCGGGCCCACTGAAGTGGAACTGCAGAGGCGTTCGTCCTTTATCCTGTTGCGAGCCCGTAGATGTCGCCGAGGTGCCGGAGCATGCGCAGTACCGCCAGGTTAGTGCTGGCCAGCAGGGGAGGAAGCAGTCCACGCCGGCTGACACGTTTGCGTGTAGTGCCTTCGTTGGAAACGGACCCGCGAAGCTTCCTGAGCAAGCGTCGACCGTCCGGTGGGGCAGACCGACGAGCCAGTAATCCGAAGGATCACAACATTGAAGATTGTGAAAACAGGTACTTGCAGCAATCTGTAAGAAGAAGTAGGCAAATTTGAAGCGCATGTTTGCGATGCTGCCGCCGGGCCCACATCAGTGACAAGGTGATCAATACAGTTAGACATATAGGCTTTCGGTTTAAGATTGTATTTGATTTCTTCCAAAGAACATCACTGTTATGCAGGCATTCATTATCAAAAATACGTGTGCAGTATTCTTCCTTCGACTTTCTAATTGCCTTGCTAAGCTGATTTATAAATGACTTAAATTCTATAAACTTACTGTGGTCACGAGACTGAAGAAACGCCTGAAACATTTTATCTTTTATTCTAATCATTTTCAACAGGTGTCGAGTAACCCAAGGTTTCCTTGATTTTTTACTCTTACAAAAAGCTTTCATCGGAAATTAGGCGTAATAGCACTGTTTGAAAAGATCTAGGTATTTATCATAGGACGCATTTGCATCTGTAATCGCCAGTACATTGCTCCAGTCAACATGCCTGATGTTGTCTAGGAAATTTTCTCACGTGAATGTTGAAATGTCGCAATACTCTAATTCTGCAGTTTCTCGTTTCTTGATTGGCTGCAGTCTCTCCACCATTAATACGATGGGCAAATGATCACTCAAATCGGAGCTTAGGGCTTTGGAGGTAAATTTTTCGGCACGAGACTTGGTGATAAATATGTCCAGTAGAGATGCTCAGGAACTCGTAATTCGTGTTGGAGATGCTATTTCATTCCGAAAACAACTGCATTGTAAAATCAGTAGTAAATCTATAGCAGGTCCAGAGTCACTTAAGATATCAATATTGAAATCACCACCTAGTGTTAGCGTGTATCCATTTTCATTTGCATGTGAAAACAAATTGCTAAAGAAAATAAGAAATGCTGGAGTACTGCCATTTGGTGGTCTATACACAACACCAAACATGTTTTTACAGTAATGCAGTTTACAGTTACAGTAATGCACAAAATTTCATAGTCGAAAGTAGTCGTAGTAAAATCGTTCAATAATTGGAAACCTGGAAGATTCATCCGCTATGATACACTACCGCCACGTCTGTCCCGCTGTTCTAAATAGAAATGGCTATAACCCGGAAACACAAAATGCTCAGAATCCTCGCTGTACCATGCCTCGGTAAACATCAGCACATCAAAATGAGTACCACAGGAATCCACAGTACCACATGTGCAATTCATCCCCTGAAGTAGCTGATGCAGCATCGACATGTGTCTTGCATTAACCTATGCACCATTTTACTTAATGTTTTTAGCCTTCAGTGTTTTCAGAACAGAGTGGCTTCTTTCCTGAAAGCAAGCATTCTCATTTTCCATATGCCTAGTCTCGATGATTGCTCTTCTTCCTTGATATCTTGGGTCCTTGCGCAAGCTACACTGAAGTGATTGATTGCAGAATCTTGTCTTGCTGCCCCACTTAGTTGTGGTCGCCGTGTTACGTTTCTCGGATGGGGGGGCCTGGTCAGTTGCGTTGGGAAGCAGTCTCTCGGGGTAAGCATTTGCTTCTGCAGTCCACACAGCAACAGACTCCCAGTATACACGCACTGTAACTGGTGCTCCCTGTTTTTTCTTTCCTGCTGCAGCCATGGTCAAATTATGCTTGTGGCCTTCCTCGGCTGTGATTTGCTGAGAACGGAGACCAGCGTACGTGCCTACATGGTTCAAAGTGCATGAAGTTGATAGCCACATGCGTGGAAAGGCCTGCAAAAGTGGCTGCCGAAAGTGATGCCCACGAAACCGATTTGTCTATATTGAGACAAAGTGGGACCTCAAGTGTGAGCCACACAGTAGCGGCTCCCGAAAGAAAAGAAACTTGCAGGTTGGAAAGAAGTTTACTCTAAAATGCCGGGTAGTCCATGCCGCTGTGTTGACTTCAGCAGCAGATGCCTGCATGGCAAGGTTGTGACTGGTGCTTCACTTTAGTTCACTTCATTACCTTAAAGGTCCCCAGGATTGGGGGTATTACATGAGGGGTGGGTAGCTAATAAAAAATTGAATACACTGTAAGCAAGCCGGTTGTCGGTGAAGGACGTTTATTGCCGGCGGGACGCTGGTATACATGGGAACAGGAGCGTGACGTGACAGGTCACGATGCCGCGTCGCTGGCAGCTCTGCCACATCTTCCTTTTGTTATGTAAACAATTAGTTCAACGTCTCTCAGGCAATGGATACAGACAGGGCTTGCGACGTTGCCGTGTGCTTCGTCGTAGCTCTCGGATAGGGGGTTCGACGTCTGAGACGTCAGACTCTAGAGGATCATGTGGTCGTGGGGCCACGTCGCGTAGATGCTCTCAGGTCCGCCTGATCTCCCGGCCGTCTTCCGTTTTCAGGATTGCTGAACGTGTTGTTTCCGCTGGCCTTAGGAAGACAGCAGGTGCCCAGGTTCGGTGAACAGTGTGGTACGCTGTTACCTGTTGCCCCTGTGATAGGGGGGGCAGCTGTCTAGTGCCGCGGTTGTAGCAGATTTTCTTGCGCTGATGGATTTCCTGCAGACGGCGGTGAACAGCTTTGCAGGGCACAGTCTCTGGCGCCAGGTGCGTTGTGGGTACTGGGAGCAGGGTTCTCGTCAGTCGTCCCATGAGTCTCTGCGCAGGGGACTTCAGCACCACATCCCTGGGGGTATTGCGCCACTCAAGCCATCTAGAAGTCGGCTGTCCTATGCGAGCACTTCTTTAGTAGTTTCTTAGCCTCTTGGACAGCCCTCTCAGCCATTCCGTTAAAGCGCGGGTAATACGGGCTCGAAGTTACGTGTGCGATACTTAATGTGCTCACAAACTCTGAATTCCGCGCTGGGGAACGGTGGGCCGTTATCACTGCACAGCTTTGAGGGAAGCCCATGAAGAGCAAAAACATCCGCACACCATGATTTCAGCAGTTTTGCAGTGACGTTTTGGAATTCACGTATCTCAAAAAAGAAGGAATAGAAGTCTACGACTATGGCAAACTGTCAGCCGCTGTAAGAGAACAAGTCCATTCCTGCAGTTTCCCGGGTAAACTAGGCGCTTCATGACACAAAAGCGGCATCTTCGGGTTCCACGATTGATGCGTTTGGCAGATCTTGCAAGCTCTACAGTACTGTTCAATATCCGCGGACATGCTGTGCCAGAACATAACGCTTCTCGCTCGTTTGATTTTGTCTGCTCCCGAATGTGCGGCGTGAAAGAGGCTCAATATTTCTGCTCTCCGAGTGTGGTATGATTACCTTATTGCTGCGGAACAGTAGGCCATCCTGGGTGTGTAAGTCCTCCCGGTATGACCAGTAGAGGCGGTCGCACGGCTTCTGAAATATCACGTTTATCGTCCGGCCAGCTTGTTTCCGCATATCCTCTTAGCTTGAGCAGGGTTCGATCGCTATCGGTTGCTGCAAGGAGTTCTTCGATGCGTGCATTGGAAGCGGAAACAAAATCGAGCACATTTACTTGAAACTGTTCGGTCTCTTCAGCCATGCACACTTTGCTCGGAAATCGTGACAAAGCACCTGCAAGAAATAGCTCCTTGCCCGGTTTGTAGATAACATTGATGGGATAGCGCTACAAGGTGAGCCTCATGCGTTGCAAACAAAGGGGGCAGTGGTGCAGCTGCTTCTTGAAAATCGACACTAAAGGGTGATAATCGGTTTCAACCGTTACGTCTGGCTGACCGTAAATGTAATCGTGGAATTTGGTGCAACCGTGCACAATCGCGAGCGTTTCTTTTTCAATTCGTACATAGCGCTGTTGTGTGTCCGTGAGTAACCGAGACGAAAAAGCGACAGGGCGGCCTTCTTCGAGAAGCACCGCACCAATACCAAATTGGCTAGCAGCGACTGAGAGGGTGACACTTTTTTTCGGATCGAAGTAAGATAGCACAGGTGTTTGCGCCAAGGACTGCCGCAACTTTTCGAAACCTTTTCCCTGCTGTTTGGTTCATACCCATGCAATGTCTTTGCGTAGTAAGGTTCGCAGCGGGGCAGTAACGTCAGACATGCTTGGAATGAATCGCTGTACGAAATTAATCATACCAAGAAACACTTGTAGCTCCTTATTGTTCTTGGGCGCCGGCCTTTGTAGTATGTCTTGCTCTCGTTGCGGGTCTACTCGCAGGCCCTCTGCACTGAATATGTGGCCCAGGTAACGAACATGGGGCTGCAAGAATGCGCATTTATTGAGATTTAATCTAAGGTCGTGTTCTTTACAGCGTGTCAACAATAGTTTCAAATGGTAATCGTGCTCTTCTTTAGTCCTTCTCCAGAGCAGTATGTCGTCCATGACTACCGCTACACACGGTAACCTTTCTAAGAGGCGGTGCATTGCTGCTTGGAAAATCTCTGGGGCTGAGGCGATGCCAAACGGCATTCGAAGAAACGATTGCGACCATATGGCGTGCTCATAGTGCAGAATTTTGAGCTTCACTCGTGCAGTTTAATCTGCCAAAATCTAGGTGCCGCATCTAAAGTTGAAAAAAAAAAACAGACTCGGAAAGTCGCACGACTATGTCCTCTATTGTTGGCATAGGATAGTGCTCGCGTAACAGTGACTTGTTTAGCTCTGTTGGATCCAGGCAAATGCGTACTTTGTCCTTTTTTCACTACTGTGATCATGGGACTGGGCCATTCCGCAGGTTCGGTTGCCTTTGTTATTACTCCTTGGTCTTCCATGCGCTGTAGTTCTGCCTTCACCTTGTCTTGAAGGGCCACAGCGACTCTTCTAGCTGGCACGACGATACCCGCGGCACCGGCCCTGAGCTTCATTTTTTACTCGAAGTCCCTTAGCTGGCCGAGTCCTTTGAAGACCTGCAAAAGGCTGCGCTGGGGGGTAAATATGTTCGTATTCAATGCTCTGCAAGCGTCTGATGAACCCCAAACATACCGCCGCTGAGCCACTCGGGTACTTTTTCATGCGATGCAGTTTTGTGGCCAAAAAAAAAAAATGCCGTAAGCGTGACCCGCCAGGATTCTGTTGGCTTATCTGGTAGCGTCTCACTGTCTCGTTTCGAAATAACGCAACATTTCGCGCCCGTGTCTAATTTGCACGTCATTGGTGTGCCTTCAATATGAACCGTCGCATTCCAGTTGTCTGTTATGGTATGAACCGTTAAAGTTTCCAAGAAATAGTCCTCGTCTGCTTCTGGACGCAGCTCACGCAAATCTCTGCGTCTCTGAACCGCGTCTCGTGAAGTTTCGGAGACCTCGTCTGGTTCTCGACGCAGCTCACGCAAGTCTGCGTCTCTGCACCGCGTCTCGTGAAGGCGGCGGCGTCTTGCATACTTGGGCAAAATGGTTCCACCTGCCGCACTTTTTGCAAGTCTTCCCATTCGCAGGGGCATATTCCGCTGCGATGTGTCTGGTAGCCGCATTTACTGCAGACGTTTCTGTTACTTGCTACTGCATGAACTCTCGTTTCCTCAGCGGTTGCGGCTGCTTCGCTTATCTTGCGAAACTGCTCTTTCCCTTGCTCATGTGCGCGACAGATATCGACAGTCTTCTGATAGGAACGGTTTTCAGCGATCAACTTTTGCTGCAAATTCTTGTCTCGAATGGCCAGAATAATGCGGCTGCGCAGCATGCGATCTTCTAGCTCCCCAAAATCGCAGTTTTTAGCTAGTATACGCAGTTCTGTAAACCATTCACTGAAGCTCTCGCCTTTCTTTTGGTTTCTTGATCCAAAACGGAATTCCTGAAAGGTTAGATTCGTTTCAGGCTTGCAGAAATCCTCAAATTTCTGTAACAAGATGTCGACGTCGTTTTTGTGTTCACCTGTTTCAAACTTGAACGTGCTGTACGCCTTTTTAGCCTCCTCACCAATCGTTACTAGCAACATGGCTGCATGCACGTCTTTGCTCTGGTTGCTCAGCTGAGTGGCAGTAGAAAACAAGGTAAACTCACTCTTCCAAGTTTTCCATCCAAGCCAAGCGTTGCCTGATGTGTCCAAAGGCTTCGGCGGTGGAAGAAGAGATGCTGGTGTCGACTAGGGACCGCTGCCACCATGTAAGCAAGCCGGTTGTCGGTGGAGAACAATGTTTATTGCCGGTGGGACGCTAATATATATGGGAACAGGAGCGTGACGTCACAGGTCACGATGCCGCGTCGCTGGCAGCTCTGCCACATACATAAGAAAAATATGTTTAGGTACAAGTTTGCTCGCTGGTAAATATTTGAATTATACAGTTCAAAAACGTGGATGGGCAGGTGATTGCGGCGATGTCGTGTGGAAGGCCGTTCCAGTCCGAGGCTGAACATGGGAAGAATGATGAGGCAGAAGAGGTAGTGTGCGCATGTGGACGGGCGACTTGAAGGGGATGACCAATGCGGAGTGAAATGCGTGCAGCAGGACTGATGTAGGGTGGATGATGAAGTGAGCTGTAAAAGAACCTGTGAAATAAGTACATAGTGGCGATACAATGCCGACAAGCCAGGGTTAATTGTTAAGCCGGATTCTGCTTTTAACGATGCACTGACATCATATAAATAGCATGAATGAACGAATTTTGTGGCATGGTTCTGTACTGATTCTAGACAGTTTGTTAGATATTTTTGGTTAGGGCTCCAGATGGCAGAGCTATATTCCAGCTTAGAGCATACGAGTGACTTGTAGGCAAGCAATTTTAAGTTTGGTGGCGCTAGACGTAGACGACGTTTGAGGAATCCAAGGCTTCTGTTAGCAGATAATATCACTCTAGTGACATGCGCGTGCCAGGTTAGATCGTTGGACAACGTTACGCCTAGGTATTTGTAAGACTGTGTTAATGCTATCGTGACGTGCGAGATTGTATAAGGGAACAGGAGAGGATTACGTTTTCGATGAAATGACATGAGTCTGCAGAAGTCACGGGGAGGTTTTTCACGTAGCTGGGTGCTTTTGTTCGTCGCAATGATATATTGAATTTTTTTAAATTACTTCTCCGGGAGGGCACATGTATAACTGGCAAACGGAGGCCTCAGAAAAGCACCCGAGATTACAACAACACTGCGCCTAAAGGTACGTCGCGCGTACCTGCTTTGCTTCCGCTTCGCTAACTCTGTAGCTCTCGCCTACCGATTTTCGCGCATGTTTTTGCAGGACGTTTATTTAATTCAAAGGGGATCATTAAGGATGCTTTTGAAAGGTCACGGAGAGGAGCATACGAAAAGCCTGGCACGAGCGAAAATATTCCCAGGACAGCAGGCCCGATTTCTACTACGGCCTCTACTGCTCCCCCGGGAAAATCAGTGATGTGATATTGAAGGTAGACCGCCGTAAGCCGCGAGAAAGGTATAATCTGGCATGACTGGCGCAGCACGAGCGCCGCCGGTGCGCGAAAGTTCGTCCGACGCGCACCCAGCAACGAAAAAAGCTCCCGCGCGACTTCTACAACTACAGTCAGAACCTTGCCGCCTGCGTCACCCGATTGCTTTGCAATGCAAGCTGCTCATCTTTAACGGCGACCGTCGCTGCAAACAGGCGATACACTCTGTCCAATCTGCTTGCGCTGCTGGTTGTTGCTCGTTACCAGACTGCCATGTGCGACGACGACGACGGTGAGCTGTTTACGAGCTCGCCTCACTGATTCCAGCGTATCTCGACATGCAAATTTTATCTCTGCTCTTGTACGAGAATGTACACTGCTTGTCTTCTGCCAATGAAGTCGCACTTTTTATTCGCTCACTTCTGGCTTGTTTGTATGAACGTCAATAGAGGCTCTTTGTCTGAAGCTTCTGAAGAACACTAAAGTTTACTTTTCAGTTTTCCTGTCATATACCTCTTTACACAGTCCATTGAATGTAGTACGCTGCCATCAGATTGGAAGGTTGGGAATGTGGTGCCACTCTTCCTATTTGGGAACACGCATTCTTCTCTCAATTACCGACCAATTTCTTTTACCAGTATCCCGTGCAAATTTTTAGAACATGTAATTTACTCTAACCTAGTCTCGTATCGTGAATCAGATGACTTTTTTACTTCCTGCCAACATGGATTCCGTAAAAACTATTCCTGTGAAACACAGCTTCGGTTATTTACTAAGCACATCGCACCAGCTCTAGACCGAGGCTCCTTTCTTCATGGTGTTTTTCTTGACTTTTCTAAGGCTTTCGACAAAGTACCTCATCAACTACTACTACTAAAAATGAGCACTTCGAAAATTGGCTTGAACGTACTGAAATGGATCGAATGCTTTTTATTGAACCAAACCGACTGTGTTATCGCTAACAATCGCGCTTCCTCTCCTGGTTCTGTTGAATCTGGCATCCGTTTTAGGTCCACTACTATTCCTGAGCTATATAAATGATCTTCCAGATAACATTAACTCTAGTATAAAGCTATTTGCAGACAGCTGCGTTATCTATCGCGAAATAAATAACCCTAATGATACACTTGTCCTTCAATCTGACCTAAATAAAATATATGAATGGTGCAATAACTGGTTAATGACCCTTAACATCTGTAAATGCAAGTACATGACATTTTCGCGAAGAACTAATGCCTCAGAATGCAGAATTAATGGCATCGGACTGGAGCACATGTCTGCATACAAGTATCTCGGTGTCCACATATGTGATGACTTGTCTTGGCATTCTCATATTGACTACATCATAGGTAATGCAAATCGCAATCGGTTTTTTCCGATGCAATTTTTTCCAAGCTCCACAGCGGCTAAAATTAATGCTTTACCAAACTTTCATTCGCCCGAAACTCGAATACGCGTGTGCAGTTTGGGATCCGGCTCACCGCACACTCATTCAATCCATAGAATCCCTTCAGAATCGATCAGCTGGTTTTATTATGTCGAACTATTCACGTACCGTTAGTGTCTCGCTGATGAAATCGTCACTTAACCTTCCTAACCTTCAAACTCAGCACAACATCTCGTGTCTTTGTTTATTCCACAAAGTGTTCTATCACCATTCATTGAATCAGCAATTCATTGTACTTATCCTCTTATATGAATTACAGCAATAAGGTAGCTGTTTCTCTTTGTCGCACTGACATGTTGCTGCATTCTTTTATGCCGAAAACCTGTTCTTAGTGGAACCGCCTTCCCTCTTCTGTCGCCACCTTGGCCCATGCATCATCATTCAAGACCGCTGTAACAGATCATCTTTTAAAATGACTCAAATTTTGCTGTCTTTTTCCTTTTTATTTTGCTGCTGTTACTGCCTGTTTATCTAATCCTTGTCCTCATAGGCTTGAATGTTTTTTTGTTTCTAAACCATGTGCCCACCCCCTCTGTAAAGCCCATTGGGCATGATAATTAAATAAATTTGGTCTCCTGGCAATTAGAACGCACCAGCTACGGGGCAGCCAGAACATTGAGGCATGCCGCATAGCCGACAGAGTGAGCACGGCGCGTACTAGCGTACGCCACCGGTGAAAAGCTGCCATACTGGATTTTGCTCTAAAAAACCACTTCCGCTTCCTGGCAGCGGAATCATCTGGCGTCCATCTACGTAAGTTCCATGCGCTGCTGCTGCTTATTTTTGTACCACGGCGGAAGGTACAGTTCCCTTCTCTAAAGTTGGTTCTTTATTCTGTGCTGCCTCCGACAGCATTAGTTTACCGTGTGCAACAACTGAATAGACTGTGCCTAAGCATCAACAGCCTTGCTTGGATGGATGGGATGGATAGATGTTATGAGCGTCCCCTTTGGAACGGGGCAGTGGGTTGCTCCACCAAGCTCTTGCTATTATGCTGCCTAATGCACTACCCAAGATAAAGCACAAAAAAAAAAACACTATGAACTCCCACAACTGCATTTTTTGTCCCCCTACTGCGAACTTCGCTTTTGTACGTCTCCGTCTTTTGTCATTTCCCCACTTCCACCAATCCTCCAATCACCTCTTACTAATCTATTGCGGACATGTTTACTGTTCCGCTGCTCTCGCTGAATCCAAGGGCTTCAAGGAGGCGAGTGGTGGCTAAATCGACCGCTGGGCAGATGTCTTCACATTCTAATAAAACATGCTCCATCGTTTCCCTAGCTTTACTTCTGTGGCCTGGATGGATGGATGGATGGATGTTATGAGCGTCCCCTTTGGAACGGGGCGGTGGCTTGCGCCACCAAGCTCTTGCTGCTATGCTGCTTAATATCCTACCTAGGTTAACCAATGAAAAATAAAAAAAACACTATGAACTACCACGTCCAAATTTTCTGATACCCTATTGCGAACTGTGCTTTTGTACGTCTCCGTCTTTTGTCGTTTCCCTACTTTTCTTCCACCAATCCTCCAATCGCCTCTTACTGATGTCTATTGCGGACCTGTTTGCTTTACCATTGCTCCCGCTGAACCCAAGGGCTTCAAGGAGGCCAGTGGTGCCTAAATCGACCGCTGGATAGACGTCTTCACATTCTAATAAAATATGCTCCGTCGTTTCCCTAGCTTTACCGCAGCAAGCACATGCTTCTTCTTCCTTCTTATATCTCGCTTTATAGGTGCGTGTTCTAAGGCATCCCGATCTCGCTTCGAAAAGTAATGAGCTTCCCTTTGAGTTATCATAAATGGTTTCTTTCCTAATTTCGTTTTTTCCCCTTAAGTAGTTACTCATGGCAGGTTTCTTTTCCATTGCCGCCACCCATGAGATTAATTCAGCCTCTCCGACTTTCCGCTTGACCTTCTTTGTTGCTGTGTGGCCCACCCCACAGGCCGCATACTTGCTGGTAAGCTTCCTAGTTCTTTTCCTCCACTGTGAATCAATGTTTTGCCTGCACAGATACCTGAACACTCTCCCAGCCCATTTACTTTCCTCCATATTCCTCAGCCGTTCTTCATACTCAATTTTACTGCGAGCTTCCCTCACTTCAAAACTAGTCCAGCCCATATCCCCTTGCACAGCTTCATTTGTAGTGTTCCCGTGAGCGCCCAATGCGAGGCGACCCACTGACCTTTGGTTCCCGTCGAGTCCTGATTGTACCCCTGATTTAAAGCAAACAACCGCATTTCCAAAAGTAAGTCCTGGAACCATTACCCCTTTCCACATGCCTCGGAGGACCTCGTACCTATTGTATCCCCATAGCGCTCTGTGCTTCATTATGGCTGCATTTCTCTTCCCCTTGACTGTTATGGTTTTTTCCTGTGTTTCCATATATCCGTTGCCTTCGTTTATCCATATACCAAGGTATTTATATTCTGTTACCCGAGGTATTTCTTGGCCCTGTATCTCCACTGTCTGTTCACTGTTTTCATTGAATACAATAACACCTGATTTTCTAACACTAAATTTCAAACCTAAATTGTTGGCTTCCTGTCCACAGATATTAGCCAGACGTTGCAAATCACTTTGCTTGTTTGCGAGCAACACAATGTCGTCCGCATAAAATAAACCTGGGAGTTGCTGCTCTATTACTGTACCTGCCTGTTTGTATGATAGATTAAACCCGATATTACTTCCTTCTAGCGCCCTCTCCATCCTCACCATGTACATCATAAACAGCAGCGGGGATAAAGGGCACCCCTGCCTCAGTCCCTTGTTGATATGAACTTTCTCCGCGCTCCTCATCCCTTCCCATTCAACGCAAACAGTATTTTCTCGGTAAATCTCTCAAAAGCTGTATACAATCGTTACCTAAGCCTTCCCCTTCCAGAATATCCCACAAAATGCTGCGGTCTACGTTGTCGTATGCTCCTGTAATGTCCAAAAAGGCCACATACAACGGTCTGCTTTCTGCTTTTGATATTTCAATACACTGAGTAAGAACAAACAAGTTATCATCCAAACGCCTACCTATTCTAAAGCCATTCTGAAGCTCTCCCAAAATGCCATTATTTTCTGCCCATGCTTGGCCTTTAAGTGTTGCTCTGCGCCATCTACTGGCAAAGCAATAAACTGCAATTGCTGATATTGGTTGACACAAGCCAAACCGCGAAACAAGCCAAGGTGTGTGAACGACGAGCAGCTCCGAATGGTCCCACACTGTCCAGTGACGCAGGAAACAATGCTGCCAAGCATTCGTTACAATCGCGATCTATTGGACACGCTTTCATGGAAAGACATCGACGATTTGATCCTGACGAGACGCGAACGATGGCTTTCGAAAGGCGACTGGAGCCTCTACGATATTGAATATCGCTTGAGGCGTGATCACAAATCGGATCTGCTGTGGTATCGTTCCTGCAACGGACTCAATGTGGAGCATACCGAGTCGACATTTCAGCAACAATTGCACTTTAAGAAAGAAGACCTCAGCAAACTAGTTGGTGCGCTGTTTCTCCTTGACACAATAGTCGGCGTACAGAAAGTGACGATGCCCAGTCGCGAAGCATTGTGCCTTGTGCTTCGGCGGCTGGCCTACCCGAACAGGTGGTGAGACTTCCAGGAAATATTTGGGCTGCACACGTCAGTGATGTCAAGTATGGGCTTCCAAGTTATCGGGCATTAATGCAACATTTGGTCACTTGGTTGAAGATGTAAATAATCCTTCCTGGCTACCCACAGACTGCCTCAATGATCCCGCAGACGTAAGTCGGCTTTGTATTTCACTAGCATGGTAAGCAATGCTGTTTTTGTCTCACTTGTACATCATTCAGCCTGTGGCATAAGTTGATTGCAGCTTTAGATTTATAATGTACATACCAATGAACTAGATTTGCTTTTTCACTAGTTTGGCTGTCTTCAGATGCCTGTGCATCTTGCATAGTTGCTCTGTAGCTCCATACTTTGTAAAAACAACTATCACTTACGAGAACAGGGTACACATATAATAAGTGTGTGTAGTACAGAGCCTACAACAGCATTACAAAATAAAGTTGTGGTGTGTGGTGTGTTGCGCCTCCATTCATCTGTTGACCCTCCATTACTATTAAGTCGCAATTGGCCAATGTTGTATCAGTCGAGGTGGCCAGCGACCAAATGCTCTTTATTGCTGAACGTACAGTGCTTTTATAGCCGCAAGGGGTGTGGCAACCAAGGCGCATATCTAATCTAGGCGAGCACGATGAATCGCCGCACCAGGCATGGCACGTGCGTCATTCCCGATACATCTTCCCTCCTGTGGAGAATAGATGCCAAGTACTTGGTTGAAATTGCGGTCGTACCGCAGGCGCTGCGGTGGTCTCCTATCTCTGGTAGATCGGCGCAATGTAAGAGCCTGCGGAGCCGTTGAGCTCACAGTCGGTCCAGTCGTAGTCACGGGCGGCGGCGCCTGCGGAATGTTCTCGGAGCTCACAGGCGAGTCTCCAGTTGCAGCAGGTGCCGTGGGTTGCAGTGCTTCACACGCTCGTTCGCTCTCCCGGTCGTCACATTCGAGGGCTTCTTGCTGGAACAGCTCACCAGTTGGAAGCAGATGCTGTCTGTTGCGACGTAGCACTCTGTTGTCCTCGGTAACTACTCGATAAGACCTCGGTGCAACTGCTTCGGTAACTTGAGCTCGGCGATTCCATGTCTTTTCCTGTACTCTCACGACATCGCCGGTATTGAGAGGTGGTAACGTTCTACCCCGAGTGTCTGCCTGGGCTCGCTTGAATACTGGTATGCTTGGCTGCTGCCTGAAGTCTGGGAGTAGAGTGCGAAGCCTCCTGCCCTGCAAGAGTTCACCAGGGGAGCGGCCATCTTCGAGCGGAGTGGATCTGTAGTTGAGCAACCCGAGCCAGAAGTCTTGTTTTGTTTCTTCCGTTTTCTTTAGGATTCTTTTGACAATCTGAAATCCCTTCTCAGCGAGTCCATTCGATCGCGGGAACTCGGGGCTCGACGTGACGTGGCTGAAGTCGTACCTGGATGCAAAGAGAGCAAATTCGTAAGACGAAAACTGCGGCCCATTGTCGTGTGGACTTCCATTGGAATGCCGTATCTTGAAAAGATGGCGCTCAACTTCTCAATTAAGGCACTGGATGTTGTACGAGTCAGCTTCTCCACTTCCGGGAAGTTCGAATGGGCATCAAAAACCGACAGGTACGAGCTGCCTCCGTACTGAAAAATGTCAACGCCCACGCGGTACCATGCATGGGCCGGTGTAGGTCTGATCATAAAAGGCTCACTTTGCTGTTTGTACGTATATTTGCGGCAAACTGCACAACTCTGCAACAGATTTTTGATATCAGAGTTCAGCCCCGGCCAGAACACTAGGCCCCTGGCTCTTGCTTGGCACTTGTTCAGGCCCATGTGTCCCTCATGAATACGTTCGAGAACTTCCTTTCGCATTGACTTCGGGACTACAACTTTGCTGCCTTTAAATACAATTCCTTTAATCAACGAGAGCTCGGACGCGAATGGCTTCATTATTCCCACAATGTCACCGTGGCCATTAATGTAGCGCATCACTGACTGCAAGTCCTGATCATTCGCCGTTGCTTTGGCCAGACGGGCCAGTGTTCTAGCGCTTACCAAGGTTGACATGACTGCAACCGCGTGGACCTCCACATCTTCCGTGTCGTCGGAGTAGTCCTTAGTCGCTGTCCCTCGAGCCCTTGATAGCATGTCTGCGAGAAAGAATTTCTTTCCTGGTACATACTGCAGTTCAAAATCATAAGCCATTAGCCTCAAGAAAAAACGTTGAAGCCTGGGTGGCATATCACCGATTCCTTTCGCTGCAACACCAAACAGTGGACGGTGGTCAGTCGATAACAGTTTTACGTCCGTATACGAAGTGATGAAATTTTTCACAGCCGAACGTTATCCCCAATGCTTCCTTTTCAATCTGCGAGTACCTCTGCTCCGAGTTGGCCATTACACGCGAGGCATAAGCGACTGGCCGCCAGTTTTCACCGTAGCGCTGTAAAAGTGCAGCCCCCAAACCATTCTTTGATGCATCTGCCACGATTTTAGTTTCTCTGGCTGGTGAAAATAGCTAGGAGAGGCGCACTGCTAAGCATGTCGCAGATCATCCTCCACTCACTAGCGTGGTTTTCGGTCCACTCGAAGACAGTCCTTTTTGATGAGGCTGCGAAGAAGCCTAGTACGTTCTGCGAGATTAGTCAAGTACTTGCTGAAATAATTTGCTACTCCTAGCATTCTGTGGACAGCGGCTTTAACCGTTGGGCATGGAGTCTCCATCAACGACTGCGTCAACGCTGGGTTAGGCTTTATTCCATCGTGGCTAATGACGTCACCCAAGAATTTAATTTCAGTCACTCCAACCTTGCACTTTTCAGCGTTGAAAGTTAAGCCTACTTTTTCTGCCACTTGCAGCACTTTCCGCGGGCGCGCATCGTGTTCTTCCTTAGACGAGCCCCATATTAGAATATCACCAATGAATATCATCATCTCACACCTTGACAGCCGTCAAATATTTCGCTCAGGATTTTTTGGAAAACTTCCGAGGCTGATGAGATTCCGAACGGGAGCCTCAAAAACCGGTAACGCCCGAACGGAGTACCGAACGTGCACATAGTTGCTGTGGAGTCATCCAAAGGTACCTGATGAAAACCCGCCCTTGCATCGAGGAGCGTGAAGTACTTAGCGCCGGCGAGCTCAGCTTCTATGTCCTCGCGTCTTGCCATCTGATAATGCTCTCGCTGTATCCACTCGTTGATACTTCTAGGGTCCATGCAAACCCGTATTTTTCCGTCTTTCTTCCGCACGATAACCAAAGGGCTCACCCAGTCTGTCGGTTTCTGGACCCTCTCAATGATGCCACTTCGCTGCATGCTCTCCAGCTCCTCCCTCAGAGGTTCCCTCAGTGCCAAGGGCACCCGCCGAGCTGGCTGGACAACTGGCGTCGCATCCTTGCGTAGGACCATTTTATACTGGCGACTCACGCAGCCTGTTCCCTGAAAAAGCTGGCGGAATTCGGTTAGAACGTCCTCACTGCCGCCCGCTGTGGTGCTTCCTTCTTTTACAGCATCCACTGCACGTGACACCAGACCAAGCGACTCGCATGCTAGTAGTCCCAGTATAGCTTGGTTGCCCTTTTTGACGACATAGAAGTTGACGTCCTTCGACCGGCCGTTCACGGTCACTGAGCCTTGCCATACCGAAATGTCGAATGACACCACCGCTGTATGATCGAAGCACCGAAGAGCTCGGTTTCAAATCTGCTGCCGTCTTGCATCGTCGGTAGATAGAGTAGGGCAACAAGTTGGCCTGAGATCCCGTGTCCACTTTGAAGTTAACCATCTGGTCAGCCACTTTCACATGTACTACTACCCAGTCTGCTCTCGCGTCGATGCTCGAGACTGTCACATCGAGAATGTCGAAGCTGTCTTGCTCCTCGCCAACTTCTCGGATTTGCGGGCCCTTCTTGCAGCAAGCTGCGAAATGGTTAACACCTCGGCATATGAAACACGTTTTGCCGAACGCAGGGCATCTGCCGGGTATGGCGTGTAAACGATTGCATCTGGCGCATTTCCGAGATTGCTGCTTGTCTTGCATCACTTGCTTATCGGGCTGTGCCGACGGTTCTTTTTGCACCGCATGCTCCGCTTTGCGAACCTGCCCAGACCGCTTCATGACCAGCGCCACATGCTTATCGGGCTGCGCCCAGGCATTGTTTTGCAGCGATGCTGCTTCCTCCGCTTTGCAAATCTGCTCAGCCTTGGCAAGTGTCAAGTCTTTTTCTTTGAGGAGCTTTTCACGCAGTCGTGGGCTACTGGTGCCAAACACTATTTGGTCGCGGATTAAGGAATCAGCTATTCCCGAAAAATTGCAGCTTCTTGCTTGTTTTCTGAGGTCCCGCAAGAAATGCTCGAATGACTCCCCTTCGCCTTGCACTCTGGATCAGAATATGTACCGCTCATAGACTTCATTCTGTTGTTCTTGGCAGTACTCCTTGAATTTCTTAACAACGGTAGCATAATCTTGCTTGTTCTCGCCCCCGAGAAAAAGGAAGTTGTTAAATACCTCCAATGCGTCGTCTCCGGCAGTGCTGAGCAGCAGTGCTGTTTTGACGGCCGTGGTTCGGGGCTCTTTTGGCGATTCCGTTGCTTCCAGAAAAAGCTCGAATTTCTGCTGGAACAATTCCCAGTTCTTGGCGATATTACCAGACAACAGTAGTGGTTCAGGAAGCTTCAGCAGTTGCTCCATCGTGTTTCCATCGACGTGAGCTATCCCACTTCTGACACCATGTATCAGTCGAGGTGGCCAGCGACCAAATGCTCTTCATTGCTGAACGTACAGTGCTTTTATAGCCGCAAGGGGTGTGGCAACCAAGGCGCATATCTAATCTAGGCGAGCACGATGAATCGCCGCACCAGGCATGGCACGTGCGTCATTCCCGATACAAATGTTAACACTTTGACAACTGCAAGCTTTATAGCAGGTATCCACAATAATTAATTGCTACTATGAAGGCTGATGCGTTCCCTATTAGCAATTGGCCAATGTTAACATTTTGACAACTGCAAGCTTTATAGCAGGTATCCACAATAATTAATTGCTACTATGAAGGCTGATGCGTTCCCTATTAGCAATTGGCCAATGTTAACATTTTGACAACTGCAAGCTTTATAGCAGGTATCCACAATAATTAATTGGTACGATGAAGGCTGATGCGTTCCCTATTTTCGTTTGTTTGTGAGGAGAGGTGCATCACTGAAAAAGTGTTGGGCATTCATTGATGGCACTGCTCGCCCGATATGCCGTTCGAAACGGAATTAGCAGGCATATTTTTCGAGCCACAAAAAGGTACACTGCTTCAAGTACCAGTTTTTGATGCGCCCAAATGGCAGTGTGCCAATTATATGGGCCATGATGCAGGTTGGTCATATGTTTACTCTAATCCTGTGCGTGAGGATTACCTTTTGAGTTTCCTACTACTCGCAATGTAGTCCCTCAAGTGTGCAACGGAAGGGCACCAAAACGGACACTCATTTTCTAAAGCAACAGCGACATGTGATACACATGATTAGAACAAGGGGCAAAAGCTTTCACGCACGCCACCTGTGATAGTGTACGCAAAGGCCTTTTGGGAGTTTGTTTCATCACAAGCATTCGTGCATGACAGCACTCGAACCAGCAACTGATTGTGACACTGCATCTTATAGTACATATTGGAATAGATACCTATCAAACAGCTTAACACGGCAGAATTTGACAGCCCCCGATGTAATCCAATTTGTACTAGAAAGGAGCAGTGCAATTCCGAGACATGTTTACCACTCTGAACAAACTTGACAAAGTAGAAATGAATGTGAAAAAGGCTGTGCTTCTATTGACTATTTGAAAAATGGCTGTGGCTTAGCTAAGGTTAAGCCCAGGATGCGAAGCATACTAGCCTTTATTTTAGTTGTTGAACCACTGTTTAGCCTGGTGAACTGCTGTTGCTTGGCTATATTTGGTTCGGCTAGACGAAGAAACAACTCATGCGTTACTCTGCTTCGCCTTCAAGAGTGGAACGCGACAGCGTTCCCGTCGATCCGCCAAGGGGTGTAAGACAATGGGCTACGGCGCAGCGACTACGCGCCCCGCGTTGGACGCGGTGAGCGTCGAGCAACGCAGCGTTCGGCGCGGCAACGAAATGTGTGCCTGAGCAAGCGGCGCACGCCTGGGCCTTAGAAACAGCTCGTTTCTAAGGCAACACCGCATTCACTAGAGGCGCTTTTGTACCGCTTTGAAGCATCGTACTCGTGGCTCAGTTTAAAAAAAAAAAAAAAATACTCGTGGCTCAGTGGTAGCGTCTCCGACTCACACTTCGGAGACCCTGGTTCGATTCCCACCCAGCCCATCTTGCAAGAGTTGAGCCAAAGCCACCTAGAAACAAGCGCAGCTGCTTATATACCGCCGCGACGCCGCGAGCGACGGCGCGAGTTGGAGCCCCGTTTCTCCTCTGTCGTGACGTCACGGTGTCACGTGGTCAGCCTTCAAGGCGACACCGCCGCGCCTGAGGAGCTGGGTTGAGCTCTAGTAATATGCTTCGCATAAAATGGCTCCGGAAAGGGCAGACAACAGTATATCTTAAAAGTATGTACGTGTTACTCATCTTTAACAATATTCAATTTCTTCCTCCGAGATATTTTTCAGAAATACTAATAAAGTTATCTAATCTTGTTTAACGAATTTTTTCAGAACTACTGCCCCATGTTGTGAACTCAAATTGCCTAGAACGTGTGCAGCACTAAAGAGCGGGCTACACCGACACTTTCTGCAGTAATTATGCGTATGTCGTGGCACGAGGGCATTTTTTTTCTTGTATGTGATTATCTTTTTACGTCTGAATACATTTCCCAGCATGCCCAATTTCGGCAAACTTACTGAAGGTTTTCTTTGGTTCTCATTTCCTCTTGGTGTATTTTTTCGGTTGGTTTGGTAAAGGCACCTGAGGCTACTCCACTTTTAGCATAAGCCACAATTTTGTGGATATGAACATTACTTTGCAGGTATTTTCTTGTTTGTCGGAGCATTATGTTTCGTATCTGAAGTGATGGGGACAGCTACCCAGCCACTGCAGCTCGTTACAGCGAAGGTTGTGCAGAATAAATGTTGCAGGAATTTTGGCTTGTTTGTGCCTTCTTTGTATTACTCTATCCCAGCATTCACTTATCGATTGCCCTTCTTACAGGAATCCTTCGAGATAGCGGCATCTATGAAAAGCTGGACCGTCTTGTCAACGGGAAAGACTCATATGGCGACCTAGCTTACCCATTGCTACCACTGATCATGAAGCCCACACCAGCGCAGCAGTCTTTTAATCAGGCCATGAGCAGTGTCTGGTAAGCAGGGGAACGGGGCTTTCGGAAAGTCGTGACAGAATTTGCTTTTCTAGACGCAAAAAAAAAATCTAAAACTTCTCCAACAACAAGTGGCTGAAATGTATAAGGCAGCCACAATTCTCACCGACTGCCACACATCCTTGTATGGCAGCCAAGTGTGTAGCTTTTTCTCCGTAAGCCCTCCATGCCTACAAGAGTACCTTAAACCATGGTACCGTTTAACAATTTAATCTCGTGTATACCTGTATTTTCACAAGACAACATGAAAATGCACACCCTAGGTATGTGTGCCTTTAGTTAAATCTCTGCTTATCATTGTGGTTTCTTGTTCAGGGTGTCTACCAGCCGGGAAAACCGGGAATTCTCAGGGAATTTGAATTGTCTCGGAATACTCAGGGAAAACTGAGATAATTTTCATATTTATACTATTTATGGGCAAACAAACAGGGACGAAGAATAGGGGCAACACAAGGACTAGCGCTTTCTAACAACTGGTTTTATTTTTCAAGAACTACTTACTTAAATACCCACAGAACTGCGCGATCTAGAGAACAGAGCACGCCTACAGCGCATATGATACTCGCTGATCTGCGCGATCAAGTCAAAAGAGCAACGTCAATATTACATATAACACTTGTGATAAAAAAAGACGTGGACAAAAGCCACCCAGTCATACTAAAAACAGCAAAGTGCATAAAAACAACCACTTACAATAACATGCGTTAAAGATGTGATGATAGAAGCGAATTTTCTTTATCTAACAATGAAACAGAAGGATGGCTGATGCATTTTTCTTTTTGTTTTTCAATCCAGTATGCTTCCACGATTTCCCTAGCGGTTTGATTCCTATGCCTGCACAAAATGTCTGTGCTAGTAACACAAGGGGAGCAACCATGTTCTTGGCAATGCATTGCCAAATGCGTACTAGGGCGACCTTGCAGGCTAGACAAGTGCTCCCTTAACCTAGTGTTAATGCATCTCCCAGTCTGCCCTACGTACACATGACCACACGTCATAGGAATCTGGTAAACAACGTTCTTCGCGCAAGCAACAAATTGGTTCTTGCGCGGATGTTTAACAGTGCATTCTTTCTGTACATCATCCTTACTTTCGAACTTCTTTTTAACCTTGGAACACACACTACCTATTTTGTTTTTTGCCGAAGATACCACTTTTACTTCATCACTACCAGCCACCTTCTTAAGTCTGTGTGAAAGGCCGTGCACATACGGAATGACTGAAACATTGGAATCCCCATCCTTCTGCCTTTGATTCTTTGTGCATTGTCCTTTATCCTTGTTAAGTTCTTTCATTAGTCTAGCACACGTCGCCAGCATCACAGCGAGCGGGTACCCAGCCTTTCTCAACCTGTCAACTTGCTCAAAAAATGCAATCCTTACAGTGTGGTGACATGACTTCAACAACGCTGACCGGAAACACGAAATGACTATTCCATTTTTCACAAGCCTGGAATGGTTTGATGCATAGTTCATTAGCGGTTTTCCAGCTCGGGGTGAGAAAGACCAACACACATGTTCCGGTAGGAATGTTAACTTGACATCAAGAAACTGTAGCTTATTATCTACCGGTACTTCCGAAGTAAATGTTAAGCCCTTTCCCAGAGAATTGAAGGCTTCTACAACCCTATTTCTGAAAGCACCCTTGTCTACAGGACAACCTAAAATCAAGTAGTCATCGACGTATCTGTATACCTTACTTACTACACCTTCTAAATCTTTGGCCAACTCTCTGTCTATGCTTCCCAAAAAAATGCTACTTAGGATGGGAGCTACCTTTGACCCGATGCACACACCCCTTGCCTGTATATACGTTTCACCACAGAACCCTACATGCGTATTCGCTAAATAGAAATGCAGAAGTTCAAGAAAGGATTCAACTGCCATGCCGCACGTATTGCGGAATGACACCTCGCAAGGTGTCATTCCTTACCGCAAGGGCCCCTAATGTGCAGTGTTAAAGATTGCATAACAAATGAGAATGACGAGGTGTCATTCCGCAATACGTGCGGCATGGCAGTTGAATCCTTTCTTGAACTTCTGCATTTTTATTTAACGAATGCACATGTAGGGTTCTGTGGTGAAACGTATATACAGGCAAGGGGTGTGTGCATCGGGTCAAAGGTAGCTCCCATCCTAAGTAGCATTTTTTTGGGAAGCATAGACAGAGAGTTGGCCAAAGATTTAGAAGGTGTAGTAAGTAAGGTATACAGATACGTCGATGACTACTTGATTTTAGGTTGTCCTGTAGACAAGGGTGCTTTCAGAAATAGGGTTGTAGAAGCCTTCAATTCTCTGGGAAAGGGCTTAACATTTACTTCGGAAGTACCGGTAGATAATAAGCTACAGTTTCTTGATGTCAAGTTAACATTCCTACCGGAACATGTGTGTTGGTCTTTCTCACCCCGAGCTGGAAAACCGCTAATGAACTATGCATCAAACCATTCCAGGCTTGTGAAAAATGGAATAGTCATTTCGTGTTTCCGGTCAGCGTTGTTGAAGTCATGTCACCACACTGTAAGGATTGCATTTTTTGAGCAAGTTGACAGGTTGAGAAAGGCTGGGTACCCGCTCGCTGTGATGCTGGCGACGTGTGCTAGACTAATGAAAGAACTTAACAAGGATAAAGGACAATGCACAAAGAATCAAAGGCAGAAGGATGGAGATTCCAATGTTTCAGTCATTCCGTATGTGCACGGCCTTTCACACAGACTTAAGAAGGTGGCTGGTAGTGATGAAGTAAAAGTGGTATTTTCGGCAAAAAACAAAATAGGTAGTGTGTGTTCCAAGGTTAAAAAGAAGTTCGAAAGTAAGGATGATGTACAGAAAGAATGCACTGTTAAACATCCGCGCAAGAACCAATTTGTTGCTTGCGCGAAGAACGTTGTTTACCAGATTCCTATGACGTGTGGTCATGTGTACGTAGGGCAGACTGGGAGATGCATTAACACTAGGTTAAGGGAGCACTTGTCTAGCCTGCAAGGTCGCCCTAGTACGCATTTGGCAATGCATTGCCAAGAACATGGTTGCTCCCCTTGTGTTACTAGCACAGACATTTTGTGCAGGCATAGGAATCAAACCGCTAGGGAAATCGTGGAAGCATACTGGATTGAAAAACAAAAAGAAAAATGCATCAGCCATCCTTCTGTTTCATTGTTAGATAAAGAAAATTCGCTTCTATCATCACATCTTTAACGCATGTTATTGTAAGTGGTTGTTTTTATGCACTTTGCTGTTTTTAGTATGACTGGGTGGCTTTTGTCCACGTCTTTTTTTATCACAAGTGTTATATGTAATATTGACGTTGCTCTTTTGACTTGATCGCGCAGATCAGCGGGTATCATATGCGCTGTAGGCGTGCTCTGTTCTCTAGATCGCGCAGTTCTGTGGGTATTTAAGTAAGTAGTTCTTGAAAAATAAAACCAGTTGTTAGAAAGCGCTAGTCCTTGTGTTGCCCCTATTCTTCGTCCCTGTTTGTTTGCGCATAAAAAGTATAAATATGAATATGTTCCAACTAGGCCGACTTGCAGTTATGCTTAAGATAATTTGTGCTTCTATCAGGGAGAATGTGCTGTAACTTTATTGAAAGGGAACGAAAGTCATGTTAATGCTGGCTCCAGTAACAGGGGAATCGCAACGAATCGTCATTGACGCCGTGTTATCGGCACGAGGCCAGAGCTGTTAACGATCGATTTTCCAGACGCCCGATTTTTCAGACATGCCCGATAATTCGCACGGCTTTGCGGCACCACCACGTACGCCATATGGTCAATGTATATTGTCTTGACTGCAGGTCTGAATGGCATAAATAAAGCGACCACAGCCGCCATTTCGATTATCTCGCCACCTCGAACCGGCACTCGCATGCAGGTCCGCTGGTAGCCGTAACCACCACCGCTGCAACGTTAGGCCTAGCTGCTTCTACGTTCGCTATTAAGCTTCTTGTCATGTGGTGCCGTGTTTTTCATTGAAAGAATTTGCCGCTGTCAGCAATGGCACCGAGTCCGCCTTTGTAATCCTCGCGATTGGCTTCGAAACTCGCAGAGCACAGCGTGTTGTGTAATGCCAGTCCCCGAAAGTTAGCTTCGCCTCAGTACAGTAGTTTTATGCGGTGAAGCATCACAAGCAGGGGCAGTTGTCACGGGATACTGTATGTATTCCTTAATTATACACGCGTGCAGCCCCGTCTCCTGTCACAGTAAGAGCACCGATATGCCTAATAAGTGTACTGGCAGGCCTTAAGAGTTTTTTTCGGACGTGCCTGTGGCAATTTTCGCCCTTAAGGGGCTGTTTAAGCTCGAGCCGCCCATCGCCGCAAGCCGCACCGCACGCGTGCGGTCGCACGAAAAATTGCACGTATCCAGCACTTGCGCACAAATTACCGTTTACATTGTGTCCGCAGTGCATACCTTACACATTGTAAACCGAAATTTGTGCACAAGTGTTTGATACGTCCAATATTTCGCGCGACCGCACGCGTGCGGTGCGGCTTGCGGCGATGGGCGGCTCGAGCGTAAACAGGCCCTAAAGGGGCCCTGAACCACCCCTCGGGCTTGGTGAAATAACATAGTCCGCGGGTAGCATACACTGTTGTGAACATCTCAGCAAAGTCCTGCTGTCGTACGTGGTCCGTGGAGCTCGCAAGCGGAGCGCGAAGTCACCTTTTTCTCAAATGCTCGTTTCAAAAAGCCCATGATCCTAGCTCTTTGTGCTTTATTTCGTCATAAAGCACAATCCAATACGCGGCTGCTATTGGCCGCTGCGCTCGGCTGCACCGCGGCCGCCGCGAGGTGCCACCACGGGTCCAGTAGCTAAGCGCACTGCGGCTCTCTGAGGACAGCCGCGTTTGGCTTACATTTAGCGCGGCATAGGCATCAAATCGGAAATTTGAACTGCGCGCCACGGTGACTACTCCGCCGTAGCCTTCGTGGTGCAAGGCATTGGGGGAGGAGGGGAAGCATAGCTGAGGCCGTGTTTGATTGCCGATAACTCCGCTTCTGCTGAACGCATTGAAGTACACTTTGCGGCAAAGTGGTTCGGAAATAGCCTATCTTCACTTCAAATGTCTTTCTCCACTTCGATAAAAAGTGGTTCGAGGCCAATTTAAGGGCAGTTAAAGACATGTATTCATTTTCTTCAGACTGCCCGATTTTTCTTATGTTTTTGCGGCCCCTAGGGAGTCCTAAAAATCGGACGTTGACTACAACTGACCAAGTGGATGATTCAAATGATCCATGGGATGAACGCGTGGCAGAAGGAGGATGAGAACGCAAAGGACCGACGCACTGAGGAATTAACGGGAAAGGAAGCGTGCCGCCCCCTCTTTGAAGGAGCTTGAACTAAAACAAACAAAGTGTTGGCTGATGCCGAGATGCGCGTGTCCCTCATCCAAACCAAAATAAACTCTTTAAAGCAGTGAAACCCGACACTGAGGCGTTGTGTACGGGACGAGAGTATGTCAGGACAGTTGAGGTTGACTTCCCAGCTGCTGAGAGAGAATCTTAGTTGTGACAAAGTTCAGGCCTCATACCGATGAGCTTATATTAGTTGTCAGGGTGTCTACCAACCGGGAATTCTCAGGGATTTTGAGTAGCCCGGAAAAACTCGGGAAATGTGTTCCTCTATCAGGGAAAATTAGCTGTAATATTATTGAAAGGGTCGAAAGCCGCGGTAATGCTGGCTCGAGTAACAGACAGGAATCGTAATGAATCATCTTTGACGTCCTGTCGTCGGCTGGAGGAATTGCCAGTGTACCGTCAACGACCGACTTTCCGGATTCCCGATAATTTGGACGGCTTCGCGGCACCACCACGTACCCCATAGAGTCAATGTATCGGAACGTCTCAAATTTCAGACGCAACAACTCTTCGCCGTCCAATTTTCCTGACGTTTTGCCGTGACCGCAGGTCCGAAACGTGAATAATCAAATCTACCACCGCTGCCATTTTCATTACCTTGCCGCCTCGAACCGGCGCTCTCGCACGCAGATCCGCTGGCAGCCGTAGCCACCAATGCGGCGATGCTAGACCTAGCTGCTTCGACGTTCGCTATGAAGCTTCTTGCCGTTGGGCGCCGTGTTTTTTAATGAAAGAATTCGCTGCTGTCAGCAATGGCACAGACTCAACCTTTGTGGTCCTCGCGATTTGCTTACAAGCTTGGAAAGCACGGTGCGTTGCATAATGTTGGTTCCCGAAAGTCAGCTTCGCCTCCGTACAGAAATGTTACTTGGTGAAGTATACGCAAAAGTATTGCAGTGAAGTGTAACAAGCGTGGGAAGGGGCTATTGCGACGGGACACATGTATTCCTTAATTGTACACGCGTGCACCCGATATTTCCTGTCACAGTACGAGCACCAGTATGCCTAATACGTGTACCGACAGGCCTTCGGACCATTTTCGAATGTGCCTGTGGTGCTTTGAACCTTTAAAGGCAGTAAATTACATGCATTTATTTTTTACAACTGACCGATTTCTCGGACGTTTTCGCGGCCCGTAAGGAGTTCTAAAAATCGGACGTGGACTGTGCAACTGACCAAAAAGATGCTTCAAATGGTCTATGGGGCGAACAAGTGGCGGAAGGAGGACAAGAACAGAAAGGACCTATGCATTGAGGAATGAACGGGAAAGGAAGCGTGCTGCAGCCGTTTTGAAGAACCTTGAGCTCAAAAAACAGTGCTGGCTGAGGCCGAGGCGCAGGTGTCCCTCATCCAAACCAAAATAAACTATTTAAAGCAGTGAAACACAACACTGAGGCCTCGCGCGCGTGCTGAGAGTATGTCAGGATAGTTTAGGTTGGTTTACGAGCTGTAGAGAGAGAACCTCAATTGTGACAAAGTTCGGGCCTCATACTACTGAGCTTGCTATCAGTTGATAGAAATAGCTCATATTCGAAAATATTTGCTTCTGTATGCATCTTCTTTTTATTCGTATTTGAGAATGTCCGACTCGATTTGCAATTTTTTTTCGAATAAATTTTATTTGCTGTGCATCTTACTAACCCCTCCCTTCTATTCTCTTTTTGAATAACAAAAACCACTCCTTAGTATTCAAATTGGATTGGGTAGTTTTTAATTTTTTTTCATATGCTTACCAGAGAGTGACAGCATTGGGCGATATGGTTTCAGCCCGTCTTGAAATAAAACATTGTTCTGCATCACTCAAGGAATCTTGCAAAGGCACTCAGGGAAAACCTGGAAAACTCAGGGAATTTGAAAATTTCAACTTGGTAGACACCCTAGTTGATAGAAATAGTTCATATTCAAAAATATTTACTTACGTATGCATCTCCTTTTCATTCGCATTTGAAAATGTTCGACACAATTTGAAATGGGCTTTCCCGGTTTTTTTTTTCACTGCATTTTACTAACACCTACCGTTTTCTTTTTAAATAAGATAGATATTACTCGTGACAATTCAAACTGGATTGAGTCGTTTTTTTGTTTCAACATGCTTACTAGAGAACTAGGAGTCGGATTCTTGATTAATAAGGATATAGCTGGTAACATACAGGAATTCTATAGCATTAACGAGAGGGTTGCAGGTCTTGTTGTGAAACTTAATAAGAGGTACCAATTGAAGGTCGTACAGGTCTACGCCCCTACATCCAGTCATGATGACCAGGAAGTCGTTCTATGAAGACGTGGAATCGGCGATGGGTAAAGTCAAAACAAAATACACCATACTGGTGGGCGACTGCAATTGCGGCAGTGGCGTGAGCAGCACGACCGACACAGAACCCGACTATTTTGCTTTACTGCAGCTACGCCGGCACCTTCCACGCACAGACAGCCGCCCATATCTTTCCGGAAGAACTCGACACGGAGCATCGTGCGCCGAAGATATCTGAAGATATCTGTGCGCCGACGATTGGACCAGGCACGGTGACGTCGGCGGGCTTCGGCTACAAAAGCTCGGGAACCGCGCGGACCACTCTTCACTTGGCGGCAGTGGCGTGAGACGACCGACACAGAGGCTAACCCGACTATTTTGCTTTACTGCAGGTTGGTCATTTTGCATTGTATATTTCTGTAGGTTGCAGGCTGCCACGCCGCTGCTGCCATTTGTAAACTGCTGCTCTTGTGATTTCGTCGCAGCTTGCCTCACACTATCATGTCCAAAATGAGCAAGGAACTAGCGCTACCAATAGAAGAAATCAGGGCTGAATTTAAGGCCTTCAGGGAATCGCTTGAACGCGACGTCCGCAATGAGCTCAGAGAAATAAAAACTAGTATGTCATTCATCAGTGAGAAATGTGATGAGATAAAGGATGACCTCAAGAGCACAGTCGAGGAAAATAAGGAATTGCGTGAAGAAAACTCAATTTTAAGAAATAACTGATTCTCTTGCTGCCTAGGTCCAATTATGTGAGGCATGGTGGGTACATTGTGAACAGTATTCATGGAATGCAAACGTAGAAATAAAACGGATACCCGTGAGCACAGGTGAAAGCTCGATATCCTGGATAAACTTGGCGAAAAAGTGGGCGAAAGTGTTGCGTCTTCCGACATTGACGTATGTCATAGGGTGGCCGTTCATAGAAGCAAAACAGATAAATACATAGTCGCACAATTTGTGCATCGAAAGAAGCGAGACGCTTTTCTTGAAAAGGCGCGAAAAATGAGACTGTCATGTACAGACCTTGGATTTGAGGAAATGAGTTCAGTGTATGTGAACGAGCACCTGTGCCCAGATCGCAAGCGCTTGCTGGGGATGGCTGTCAATAAGTAGCGCGAATCAAACTGGAAGTTTGTCTGGGTGCGTGGAGGCCAGATCTATGCACGTAAATCTGAAAACAGCATGCTGCTAAAGGTAACGAATAGCAGTGACGTGGCCAAGATGATCTAAGAAGTTATCCTTCATCATGGATTGCTATCACCTGCTTGCTCCGACACAGTTAAACAAGCTAGTCAGCACAAATGCCGTAAAACTGCCGTTCAATAAACAACAAAGTTGATGAAATAGAAGCCCTTTTTTCTGTTTTCAAATTTTCTCTTGATGTAATTATGTTTACCGAGACCTGGTATCAAGATGATGCAAACTATTTAGTTCTAAGTAACTATACACATTTTGTTCTTAATAGACCTGGGCGCCGAGATGGCTCCCAGGTCACAGATATTGAACAGTTACAGATACAAATATTGAACAGATATTACAGATATTGAACACACTAGCTGCAGTAGAAAACAAACTATTCACAGTTTCTACACCAGATATTGAAATACTGACAGTGGGAGGTGGAAATAATCTTTTCACCGTACTATACCGTCCCCCTGATGGAAATTTGAGAGGCTGCCTAGACGTTCTCGAAAGCCTGCTTGATTATGTAACAGCAAACCAGCAAGTATTATATTTATCGGGTGATTTGAATATTGATACGCGATGTGATTCAGCACCACAACGAGAATTCATAAGCTTACTAGACGCCTATGGCTTTTCCAATCTTATAAGTACCTACACGCATCACGTGCTCCACATCTTCCTCCATTGATATTGTAATCGCGAACGCAGAAAAATGCGAGACAAAAAAAAAGCTGGCACTGTACTGTCCGACTTAAGTCTCCCTGTTTTTGCCTTTATCCCAGCTGAACGCCCTTATCGAGTTCCCGCAGCACCCTCTCCACATTTTTCGACGCATTGATATTGCTACGGGGTAGTATTTACAATGACGAAGAGCCGAGCAGGAAGAAGACGAAGACGACGATTGGAAGCTAGCGCGGGCTGTTGCCTCTTGGTCAACTGCGGCGTATCGCCTTGTAAATATACTTGTAAATAGCTTTTCGTCGGTGTCTTCCTACGTAACATATCTGGTGGAGGTGGACGTTCCCTGTACCTCGTCACGGAGCTTCGCAGTGGGCGGTACGTCGAGCCTTCCTTCATGGCTCCCGGCGACGACAACCCGACTCCGCCGGCTCCGACACCTGCTGCCACTTCGACGACCTACATCACCCTCTCCGCTCCCCGTGATCCTGGCGTATTCTCGGCAAAAGATGGGGAAGCCGTCGAGGACTGGATCAGCATGTACGAACACGTCAGCCGCAATAACCGGTGGGACCCTACTATCATGCTCGCCAACGTCGTCTTTTACCTCGGTGGCACACCTCGAGTTTGGTATCGGACGCACGAAGATGAGCTGACCAGTTGGGATTCGCTTAAGCAAAAGCTTCGAGACTTGTTCGGCAACCCCTACGGTCACCAACTTGTCGCGCAGAAGGCGCTTTCCGGTCGTGTGCAGACGTCAACGGAGCCCTACGTCACGTACATTCAGGACGTCTTGGCTCTATGCCGCAAAGTTGACGCACACATGACTGAGTCCGACAAGGTCTCCCACATCCTCAAAGGCATTGCCGATGACGCCTTCAGCTTGCTCGTATTTAACAACGTCGCGACGGTGGATGCTGTTATAAAAGAGTGCCGCCTCCTGGAATTCGCTAAAAGCCGACGTATCGACCAACAGTTAGCCCGTCTGCCCAACACCCCAGCGACATCTTCCTGTGCCGACGCTCCTCGTCCCAACAACACTGGCGATGTTACCCGGATTGTCCGGCGTGAGATCGAGGCCGCCTATCCGGCTGCGTTCGACTCCAGCCCCTCCAATGCACCTGCAGTCACTGTTTCCCTGATCCAGGCTGTTGTCCGCCAGGAATTCGCCAACATGGGTATTCACACCATCTGCTCGGCCCATCGCCCTGATGCCCACCCGGCTTCTTCGATTCCACCCCGTCCCGCACCTTCTTACCCACCACGTTTCCGCAACCCCTCTGAATGGCGCACTGCCGACGACAAGCCAATTTGTTTTCACTGCCATCGAATTGGGCACATTTCTCGGCACTGTCGCAGTCGCTGGAGTTCCCTGAACCAGTCTACATATACTGCCTACTCTCGCCCCCCCGGTGGCCTTTCTCGTGCCTATGCTGTCCGATCAGATAATGCCGCCACCGATTCTCCTGCGCCGAACCGCCCCTATTCTCGTTCGCCTTCGCCCCAACGACGTCAATCTCGCTCTCCCCAGCCCCGTCGTTCCTATTCGCCGACTCTTTTCGGACGCCGCTCCCAGCCGGAAAACTCGACGATGCAGCGCCTCGAGGTGACGCTGCATTGCTCCCTACGCCGCCAAATCCTCTCCTGACCTTGCCCACTCATCTGAACCTTCTTGACGTGCAAGTCGACGGTGTTCCTGTATCAGCTCTCATAGACACTGGGGCGCTTTGGCGGTAATGAGCGCGGACTTTCGTAACCGTCTGAGGAAAATAATCACGCCCGCCACGACGCCTGTTGTCCGTGTCGCCGATGGCGGATCAGCCCCTGTAATTGGTATGTGTGCCGCCCGCGTCTCCTTCGCCGATCGCTCCACTACCGTGCTATTCACAGTCATCGCCCACTGTCCCCACAACATCATCCTCTGCTTAGATTTCCTCACCGCACATTCTCCTCTCATCGATTGTTCCGCCAGTACTCTCCGCCTTGACCTGCCTGTTCTGGATCCCGCTGAATCACACCCCAGTCGCCTCAGTTCCGTCGACTTCGTTCGCTTGCCACCTTCGGCGCTGACTTACGTTGACTTCGTGTCATCCCCACCAGTGCCCGACGGTCACTACATCGCGGCTCCTATGCAAGACGTCCTCCTTACACACGGGATCACACTACCTTATACAGTTTTATCTATTACGGCGAATTGCGTCTGCCTGCCAGTGGTCAATTTTGGCTTGACGACACAAGTGCTGCCACGCAGGATGTCTCTGGCCCAACTTACAGGCCAATATCATCTTACCCGTGTTTTCTAAGCTACTAGAAAAAGTAATACTTAGAAACTTTTTGCAGTTTGAAGAAAAACACAAAATTATAACAGCAGCTCAGTATGGCTTCCGTAAGCACCGCTCTACTGAACTTGCACTATTAGATCAACGAGAATATATATTGAACGAACTCGAACATAATAGGATAGTCATTGGTATTTTTCTTGATTTTTCGAAGGCATTCGACTTATTAAACCATACAATACTTCTTCGTAAACTTGAGCGTTGTGGCTTCCGCGGCCATGCACTATCGCTTGTGCAGTCATACCTCATGGATCGCAAACAGGCAGTAGCAATAAATGGTCTCCTCTCAGATATGCAATCTGTAGGCTGTGGCGTTCCACAAGGTAGCATTTTGGGTCCATTTCTGTTTAATCTTTACATCAATGACATTGTACATGCAACTCCATTCGTTAAATTTATCATCTATGCTGACGACACCAGTATTTTTCTTGCCGGAGATAATGCAGCCGAACTCACAGATACTGCAAACAATGCACTGAGGCAAATAGAAAACTGGAGTAGCAGAAATGCGTTGCGAATTAACACAGCAAAGACTAAAGTCGTTGTTTTCAGAGGTAGAAACAAGAAGGTCCGTCTCACTAAGAATATATTCCTTCAGTCCGTACCCTTAGAAGTTGTGCCTTCATTTAAAACATTAGGTATATTATTTAATGAAAGAATGTCATGGGATGATCATGTTAGCTTTGTAACAAATAAATGTTCACGTATTATTGGTCTTCTTTACAAGAACCGTGAGATACTACCGCGAAATGTAATGCTAATGCTATATAATTCATTGATACAATCGCATTTCAGCTATTGCCATTTAACCTGGGGTGCAACAACAGCAGGCAATCTTCAGAAACTACACTTGTTACAGAAAAAATTTCTAAGAATTGTTGAAAATGTTCCGCATACCTACCATACGGCCGCACTTTTCTTAAAGTATAACTTACTACCAATTACTAAACTTTATGACTATCGTCTGAGCAAGTGTGTGAAAAACGAGGTGTTGAAGAACATATCTTTTCTATCAAAATTAGCTGGTTTAGAAAAACGAGATGCAATGTACAGCACAAGAAACATAGCACAATGGAACGTAAAAACATACAGAACTTTCTATGGTAATCAAACATTAGAAAATAAACTACCACGACTTCTTAACAAACTCGCACAAAACGATATTGATCTCCAAAACACAACACGCCACAAACTGTTCGAGTATTTTTTACACTACACCTAACCTTTTTTTTTTTTTTTTCTGTGATTTGTCTACCCAATTCTTCTTTCTTTCACCATCATTGTAAGTTTTCTTTCCAGCCAGGACAATGCTGTTGATTTTATGCTGACTACTGTAACCGGATAACAACTCTGCTATATGTATTTTTTTTTTTTTCCTTTGTTATCTGTATTTCCTGTATTTTCTTTTCTTTTTCGTGTGTGTGAAAAAAAGGAGAAGAGGGAAAGGGAAAAAAAAGGGAAAGAAAAACAACCACTGTATTGCTGTCAAAGTGGGGGCCCGTGGCCTTGTCAAGCTGTCCAACGGCAGCTTTTACTACGGGTCCCCGCCATCATCTGTACCATGGTGGCAAAATAAAATTTGAATTTGAATTTGAACTTTGCTCATTCGAGGCTCACTCTGTAGCATCGATTTCAGTAGACAACAATTCACCCGATCCTCCTCTACCATCGTAGTCGGCAACTTGTACCATCGCCAACTTACAGAAAATGATTGCACCCGACCTGCCGTCCGAGCACGCTCGTGCGCTCTACCGCGTTCTGCTTTCCTACCAAGATATTTTTGACTTTAACGATCGTCCTTTGGCCCAAACAACAACTGTTAAACATCGCATTAATACCGGAGATGCCCCTCCTATTCATCGCCGCCCGTATCGAGTATCACCGGCTGAGCGTCAAGTTATTCACACCGAAATTCGCAAAAAGCTTGCCAAGAACATTATTGAACCGTCATGTAGTCCATGGGCGTCACCGGTTGTGCTGGTAAAAAATAAGGATGGCTCATGACGCTTTTGCGTGGATTATCGGCACCTTAACAGGGTTACCAAAAAGGACGTGTATCCCCTACCTCGGATTGATGACGCCCTTGACTGCCTCCACGGTGCTCGCTATTTCTCCTCTATTGACCTTCGCTCCGGCTATTGGCAGATTGCCGTGGACGATCTCGACCGCGAGAAGACTGCCTTTGTAACACCCGACGGTCTTTATCAATTCAAGGTGATGCCGTTCGGCCTATGTAACGCTCCTGCCACTTTTGAACGCATGGTGGACTCCCTTCTTCACGGTTTCAAATGGTCCACGTGTCTGTGCTACTTGGACGACGTTATAGTATTCTCCCCAACATTCGCTACGCACCTCGAGCGCCTCTCAGCTGTCCTGGACGTTTTTCGGCGAGCCGGTCTGCAACTCAACGCATCGAAGTGCCAATTCGGCCGTCGCCAGATTACCGTCCTTGGACATCTCGTTGACGCGAACGGAGTGCAACCGGACCCAGGCAAGATCCATGCTGTCACGCACTTCCCTGTTCCGAAGTGTGTCAAGGATGTGCGCAGCTTCATCGGCCTTTGCTCGTACTTCCGCCGTTTCGTCAAAAATTTCGCGGCATAGCACGACCACTAACCGAGCTTTTGAAAAAAGACGCCCCTTTCCAGTGGGGCGATAACGAGGCCTCTGCATTCTCGCTTCTCATAGATCTTCTCACAACGCCTCCCGTTCTGGCCCATTTCGATCCTTCTGCGCCTACCGAAGTCCGTACTGATGCCAGCGGTCACGGAATTGGCGCAGTACTGGCACAACGCCAGCGTGGCCACGACCGTGTTATCGCTTACGCCAGCAGGCTCCTCTCGCCCGCGGAGCGCAACTATTCCATCACTGAGCGTGAGTGTCTGGCCCTAGTTTGGGCGGTTGCGAAGTTCCGCCCATACTTATATGGCCGACCCTTTTCCGTTATCACAGACCATCATGCGCTTTGTTGGTTATGCTCATTGAAAGACCCTTCAGGAAGACTTGGTCGCTGGGCCTTACGCCTCCAAGAATATTCGTTCTCTGTCACCTACAAATCTGGCCGACTACACAAGGACGCTGACTGCCTGTCTCGCTACCCGGTAGACGAGCCTGACGACGCCGACAGTAGTAGCGCCGACGGCATTTTCTCTGTGTCTGCCTTCGCTAACATCGCCGATGAGCAGTACCGATACCTATCGCTGCGAGCACTTATCGAGCGTCTGCGCTCTACACCTACCGACGCATCCGTTCGCCGATATGTCCTCCAGGGCGGCATTCTGTACCGAAGGACCTTCCTCCCTGATGGTCCTGATCTTCTTCTTGTCGTGCCAAAACATCTACGACAGACTGTGCTATTTGAGATGCATGACGCACCCACTGCAGGACATCTTGGGGTAACCCGCACGTACGACCGCGTCCGCCGCCGCTTCTATTGGCCTGCTCTCGCTCGCTCCGTCCGACGCTATGTTGCTGCCTGTGATCCCTGCCAGCGTCCGAAAACGCCTCAGGTGCTACCTTCCGGTCATCTGCAGCCGATCACCGTCCCTGTGGAACCGTTTTTTCGTGTTGGATTAGACCTCCTTGGTCCCTTTCCCACGTCATCCTCTGGGAACAAATGGGTAGCCGTCGCAACTGATTACGCCACCCGATACGCTATCACGCGGGCTCTACCTACCAGTTGCGCCACTGACGTCGCGGACTTTCTCTTGCGTGAAATTATCTTAGTGCATGGCGCCCCGCGACAGCTGCTTACTGACCGTGGTCGTAACTTCCTCTCGAAAGTTATCGCCGACATTGTGCGTTCCTGCTCTATTCAACACAAGCGGACTACCTCATACCATCCTCAAACCAATGGCCTGACAGAGCGGTTAAACCGTACTCTTACCGACATGCTGTCCAAGTACGTTTCGAAGGACCACCACGACTGGGACGTTGCCCTTCCTTACGTCACCTTTGCTTACAATTCTTCCCGGCACGACACCGCCGGATTTTCTCCATTTTATCTACTCTACGGTCGCGAACCGACCTTGCCCCTTGACACGGTACTTCCTCCTGCTGCGACCTCAACAACCGAGTATGCGCGCGACGCCATCGCCCTCGCCGACCATGCACGCCAGCTTGCCCGTACTCGACTGACGGACTCGCAAACCACGCAGCAGCGTCAGTACAACGCCCGCCACCGTGACGTACAGTTTTCTCCTGGTGCACTCGTGCTCCTGTGGTCGCCCTCTCGTCACGTCGGACTTTCCGAAAAGCTCCTTTCGCAATACACAGGGCCCTACCGCGTGCTGCGCCAGGTGACGCCTGTGACGTACGAAATTGCTCCTGTGAGCTCAACCTCGTCATCTACTCTGGCGTCTAGTGATGTCGTGCACGTCAGTAGGCTCAAGAGCTACTACACTGCTTCAGAGTCCGGCCTTTAGTCGCTCCGGGACGGCGCTTTTGCCGCCGGGGGTAGTGCTACGGGGTAGTATTTCCAATGACGAAGAGCCGAGCAGGAAGAAGACGAAGACGACGATTGGAAGCTAGCGCGTGCTGTTGCCTCTTGGTCAACTGCGGCGTATCGCCTTGTAAATATACTTGTAAATAGGTTTTCGTCGGTGTCTTCCTACGTAACAATATCACCACACTTGACCGTTTTCGTTCGATGCTATATAAAACAAGTTGGGACGATGTGCTATTTTTAAAAGACGTGAATGAGGCGTATAATGCATTTTTGTTCAAAATAAAAACTGTCTATCACAAATGTTTTCCGCAAGCCCGTCCGCGCAAACGCAATCCTAAGAAGCAGTTGGTTGCGCAAGAACTGCTGCGCAAAATAAAGACCAAAGAGAAAATGTTTGTGCAATTCATAATATCGCGCCAGCCTTCCAAGCTTGAGAAATATAAAAAAAAACGAAATCAGCAAAATCGAGCACTAAGAACTGCCAAGTTAAGATATTTTAGTAATGCATTTTCCGGGGGATCCAAAAGAAATGTTTACAGCCAGTGGGACCAATTGAATAAATTACTAAATCGCACCTCAAAAAGAACTATTGCGACAATAATGAAAGATAATGTACCAATAAGTGGGGAGGAACTGTGTAATAAATTTAATAATTTCTTTGTTAATAAAACCAAAACATTACGCTGTCCCTCTGATACAACTGTGGGTTACGTTTATAACACGCCATGTATTTCATTATCCCTGTTCATGTATCCTACACATGAATACTAAACCATGACAGTGTTTAGAAATCTAAAAAATAGCTGAGCTGAAGATAAAGATGGCTTTCAGGTCAAACCCTTCAAATTTGTAGTTGACATACTAGCCCCAATGCTAATGCATATCTATAACCTAGCTTTAGCATCTGGCGTCTTTCCAAGCGAAATACAGGTAGCAAAAGTGGCTGTCATTCACAAAGGTGGTGCTACCTCGGATATGGCTAATTACAGGCCTATTTCAATTCTTCCGATATTATCCAAAGGTCTGGAAAAGATTATTTACGTGAGAATTCATAGTTTTCTAGTTCAACATTCAGTTTTATCAGACAGTCAATTCGGTTTCAGAAAACAAAGGTCCACTGAAATGGCACTAATTAAGCAAAAAGAGATAATACTAAATGCGTTTGAGGAAAAGCTCCTTGTACTCGGAATATATGTTGATTTTTCAAAAGCATTTGACATGCTTAATTATGATTTACTGATACATAAACTCAATTACTTTGGTATTAGAGGAACGAGCTTGTCTTTAATTCAATCATATTTAAAATATCGTAAACGAATGGTCTTTCTTAATCACGCTATATCAAACTCACAACCTATCCTCTCTGGTGTCCCCCATGGCAGCATTCTGGGGCCGCTATTATTTAATATCTACATTAATGATATATTTTCTGCTCCTCTTCCTGTACACATAATAGCGTATGCAGACGACCTCCAATGCTTGCCTCAAGTAATACAGAAACTGACCTACTAGCACTCGGCAATCAGTTCTTAGAATTCCTGCGTCAATGGTCCTTTAAGAATTTCCTAAAAGTAAACATCACCAAGACGAAAGCAATATTATTCCGAGCTAAAAACAGAACGGTGCGGGCAAACCTCGACCTTTGGTTAGCAAAAAAAAAAAAAAAAATTGAGGTCGTGCCAGTTGTGAAATGTATTGGTCTTGCTTTGACCGAGTCTCTTATTTGGGATAAACATATTGAGAATATCTGCGCTAAAATAAACAGGATTAATGGTATCCTATGTCGCCAGAGGCACACACTTCCCCCTAAATTGAAAATATTATTTGAAATGCATTTATATTGCCACATATAACTTATTGTCTCATGGTCTGTGGGACAACAACCAAGCAGAACCAAATGAAAATTCTACTTGATCGAAAACGAGCAATTAAATTAATAGCTAATGTACCGTGGTGTACTCATACGGGCCCCTACTTTGCAAGGTTTAATATCATGACAATATCAGAGTTATTCCCATTCAAGTTGATCTCTGTGTATAAAAAAGCTGTTTCCACTAAGAATGAGTTCCTTTTATCAAGTCTCAACCTGACTCGTTCGATTCTATCCTACAATACACGGAACAAAATGCCATGGCGTGTACCTTTCTGCCGCACGACATACGGTGAGCAGTCACTGACATATAATTTATCACATTCTCTTAATATTCTGCAAAAGAACAACATGATACTTGAAGAGACTTCACGGCATAAATTACCCATACTTATTCCCATGCTTGAATGGATATAGTTCGTGATTAGAACATACATATAGCTTCATGTACCTTCATTTTACTTTCATTGTATCTCGGTTGATTGTAAATGAGTTTCCTGTGGATAGTTTTTGTCTAATAAAGTCCATGTGATAGTAGAGGCGTAACTACACGCAAATGTGAGATGTAGATATTTTTGTGACTGTATTTCTTTTGTGTTTGTGAGTGCGCTTTTCCACTGCTGTTGTGATCAGCTGCTGGGCTATGCACCCCGGCAGAGGGCGCAGGGCGGCTCTCAAGCTGCAACAACGAAGCTTTTTGCCTTGCGTCCTCGCTCCTTTGTTGCTGATGCAACCTTGATAGAGTTAATAAAATATATTGTATTGCAATATCAGGGTAGGCAAGACGCAGGCTGGAGACAAGTCAGTGGGGGAATATGGCATAGGCTCTAGGAATAGCAGCGGAGAGTTAAGTAGAGTTTGCAGAACAGAATAATATGCGAATAATGAATACCTTCTTCCGCAAGCGGGATAGCCGAAAGTGGACGTGGAGGAGCCCGAATGGCGACACTAGAAATGAAATAGACCTTATACTCTGCACTAACCCTGGCATCATAGATGTGGACGTGCTCGGCAAGGTGCGCTGCAGTGACCATATGATGGTAAGAACTCGAATTAGCCTAGACTTGAGGAGGGAACGGAAGAAACTGGTACATAAGAAGCCGATTAATGATTTAGCGGTAAGAGGGAAAATTGGCGGCGAGGAGTTGCGGAGTCGCCATCTATCGGAAGCGCCTCGCTGGCGTAGTATGAGGGATCACGCGGCGCGCTCCTCATAGGTTTTGCTGTCCGCGCTCACTGAAAACACCACGCGCGAGCCCTCCCGGACATTTCTGTAAGTACTTTGGAAACGAGAGAAGTTGTTTACTGTCTAAATAATAATCTTGGGCAAACTGAAAGCACACAATCGTTTACAGACGCTATCTCTTTACCGAATACGTACAGTGAACGCCACTGCGCGCGGTCGCCGCGATGGAGTCTCCCGAACCGGCTTCTTGCGTGAAAGGTAGGTAAACGCTGAGAGAAAACTATGTGAAATATGTTCTTATAGTGTTTGTATAACTAAATGGAGCGTAATAGAAAGAAGCCTCAATGCAGCGATCGCGCAGATTCGCAGCGACCGACTGCGCGTCTGCATGCTTGTCGGCGCACTGTTTCGCTTTCTCCGCGCGCGTGTTCTAGCACCGTGCCATGAGCTTTAGGCCGCAGAATATGAGCATTTGACAGTATACAAGCAACCATTGTTGCGTGGGAGCTATCACAGCTCTTCAAAAATAACTTCATTGTAGAGACTTCGACGCCTACAGGGACTATAATCTGCCGTCGCGACGATTCAATCTTTTTTTTTCTTCTAAATTATTTGACTTTTCGATATTATTTTTCGAGTTGCGTCACACTGTATGTTTATCGGTGTTCTCAGCGCGCGATTTCCCGCTGCTCCTTTTTTGTAATCCAGTGCATTAATTCGTAACACAAACATGACATATGCCATGCTTTTTTTTAAATGTGCTTCTTACCGCTGCCTTTCCACCCCACTGAACTTGCCAGTATCTATAGCATCGACAAGTTGATAGACCAAACCGTCATAACATTAGTCGTGCAGCAGACTCGGGCGAGCGTCTCAGTGCGCGTTTTCAGAACATCGCAGACCGGGCGCCGTAGCAGAAATCTTCCTCGCGCCTGTGCTTGCTGCATACCCGAGTTGTAGCCGATGACTGTTTGCCGGTTTCATGTTTTGCGAGCCAAGCTTCACGCAGCTTCTTGTCCTGCGGCTACGTGTGAATAAGTCTGACACCGGCCTCCGTTACGTGCGTCCGGCCCTGCGGCACCGAGCAGTAGCCTACCATGTTGCGCGCCTTCAAAGGCAGCCACTACCTATTGTAGTGCTTTCAAGCGTTGTAAAGGAGACACTCGAAGCGGGAAAATTTCTCCACTTAATGAGGACCGCAGCGTACGAGGGAATTCAAACTCGTTTTCAGCTCGCTTCGGCGCTCCCGAAGCAGCCGACGCGGCCGCTATGTCCACGTGATCCCTAATAGCACGTCACGCCGACGGTGGCGCCAGCTTTTCCAGTGGTGGAGCTCGAGGCCAATAGAGGTGTTCCGGATCAAGCTACAGAACAGATATTCGGCTTTAACTCAGGAATAGGACCTTAGTGTTGAAGCAATAAACGACAATCTTATGGACATCATTAAGGAGTGTACAATAGAAGTCGGTGGTAACTTCGTTAGGCAGGATACTAGTAAGCTATCGCAGGAGACGAAAGATCTGATTAAGAAACGCGAATGCATGAAAGCCTCTAACCCTACAGCTAGAATAGAACTGGTAGAACTTTCCAAATTCATCAACAAGCGTAAGACAGCTGACATAAGGAAGTATAATATGAATAGAATTGAACATGCTCTCAGGAATGGAGAAAGCCTAAAAGCTATGAAGAAACTAGGAATAGGCAAGAAACACCTGGCTTGTGGAATCGGTACAGCTGAGATTGGCACCACCGCCATCGAGGAGTTCCTGGCTTCTCGATTCACTATGGCTGACCACCGTACCGCCGCAGTGCTCCGAATCTGCTTCTTCTGGATGGTAGACCAGTTCACAACCGAACTGCTTGGTGCCGTCATAAAGCAGAATACTGTCGAACAGTTTGGCAGTCGTTTCCTGGTTTTCGCCACCTGGAAAAGGTTCAAAACTTTAGGTTTGTAAACTGTGGCATGACAAAACAAGCAGCTTTAAAGCACATGTGATCTTTACGAGGGAATTTCATGCACATAGAGTAGTGATGCAAAATAAACTGTCACATACCATCAGCGGGGAAACTCGTACCGGTATCGCACGGTCCAGGTCAAGATGATCACAAACAGTGCTCAACAAAAACACAAAAAGACCGTTTTATAAACGGAGTATGCTGTAACATGGAAATATTGTCAGAATTTGCGCATATTTTGCAAGTTTCCATTTGTAAACGCTTACAGCACCATGCATTTATCAAATAGCAGGCAATAATTGTTTGCTCACCCATAAGGACAAACAATTTTTTTCCTGATAAAAGGGTGCTTTATAATAAAATTCACTTTTTAGAGCAGCTTAGACAATTTCTATAAATGCTCTGGACCCGCTAGCAACATATGGTGCGCTTGACCTCGCCCAAACTCGATTAGATCGCTGGACCGAGCAGCAGCAATTACCCTCAATTGCGATCAAGGAATTCGATCCGTTTCGAACCCGCTTGCGATCGAAAGTGACCGTGTGACAGTGGCATAAAACATGAACTACACAACCGCATGCGTTCGCGTCCACTCACACCCGATCCCCGAGCAGCTGCTTGTTTTCGTTGCCGCGTGCTTCGATGCATCCGCATCTCTAGCTGCCGCTGCGGAGTTCCGTGCAGCTGTTGGGGCCAGGGGGCTTCGGTCTCGCGGTGGCAGAGCAACGTACGTTCTCGATACGACGGCGCCGAATCTTAAAATCGTGCTGTCAAGCCAAGTCGAGGACATGATCTTCAAGCAAAGCTTCTCGAGTGTCGTACTGCTCCTCTGTCCCTGGCTTAGAACAAAGAAATAGACAAATCGTAGAGTGCATATATGCGCAAGCCGTTGACGAACGTATTGCTCTGCAGAGTGCAGTGAGAGACACTTTCTCAGGTTGGCCATGTCCTTTTCCGCGTAATACGAGAGGAGCAGCTCTGTTCGATTGCGGGCGTTAAAACTGTATCCCGGTAATTTCTTGCATTTTATATGCGATTACAGTACACTGCACCAGGTCCGCGAACGGGTTCAAATTTCACGTAAGTGAGCAGCTCTAAATTAAGTGCAATGCCAAAATACATACGACTTTTCGTATTAGCTGCCATGCTGCTGTCGCTCGCGGCCATCTTGTCTGATGTGCTCTCGACAGGTCCAGATCTTGCGAGAGAGCCGCCGGTAAGGTACGCAGCGGCTGTAGCGCATGCAACGCAAGCACGGTGATCTCGTGTGCATCGCTTGTGTGCACAACCTCGCGCATCTCTTACAGGTTCAGCACATGCACAATCTCGCTCTCGCTAGCGTCTTAAGTACGCAACGCCGATGCGTACACTAAACTGCAACTGTCTAATCGCAACAGCAGATCGCGGTCAAGCGCGCACAAACAAGGACAAAGTGAGGAGCAGACAACACAAGCGCTTACTTCCAACTGGTCGTGTGCTTACGTTTGTGTTGTCTGCTCCTCACTATGGCCTTTTTTGCGCGCGCTTGACCGTGATCTGCTATGCGTAACCAACTAGCCGAAAAGTTGGGGCTCCCAATCACAACTAGTGTCCCTATATATGCTCCCGCAGGGAGCAGAGTTGCGCATAGGTTTGCTTTATGTTCCAGCTCTGCAGTGAAGCCACTCCTTGCGCGCGCGAGTCAAATGCAGCGCGATGTGCTCTTTGCTTTTTTGTCTGCTGGTCGCAAGCTACATGCGGAAATTGTTTGCAAGCAATGAGCAAGATGACACTTTTTAATGCAGGCTAAGCTCGAACGATTGGCGTAGCCAGACGGGTGCCAACCCCCCGAGATGTTTAGTTTTTATGTACATATACACGCACATATACAAACACACACGAATGCACATATAAGGAGCAGTACCATCCTCGATCCCTCGAACTAAAATCCTCACTACGCCCGCGGCTCGAACAGCTCAAAACTTGGCGTGCAACACGCAGTACCTTGCAACAAAAAGCGGTGCAATGTTTTTCAGCATGCATATATGAAGTTTTCCCGCGGAGGCCGGAAGGTAAGAAATGTTTTAAAGGGTGTTTAAAGAAAACTTCACATACGTGTGGTGGACAATTGTGTGAGCACATTTTGGCTGTCAAAATCAGACGAATAATGATCGTCGCCAAGAGAACTATCATGCCTGCAGTTATGTCAGTGACCGTTAACCATGACCGCATTCATCACTAACCGCCGTTCGCAGCAGCTGCACGCTTTCTATATATGCAGTGCAGGCATAGATTTAAACGCATTTCAAATGTTCACATGCGCACATTTTATGCAAAGTTTACTTTTACGATCCATACCACAAACTTGACAGCTGCTTCGTAGCAGCAAATCTGCAAGTGGAAACCGATTCAAGATGCATGAGCTTATACATAAAATTTATTTCGTACAAGGGAATAGATGAGCAATGGCTGGTGGCAGCAGGGGACAAGTGGCGGTTAATTCTTGGAGCCTTGGGGGGGGGGGCAGAATTCAAAGCCACTAGAAAGGCAACAAGTTATTAAGAGAAACAATTAACAGGTTATGTTTATTGCCCTAATCACATAAGATTACAAACTTGCAAAGTAATTATTCACACATTGTAGACTAATATGGCAACACATTTTTCTTTATCTCTTCATACTACTCAGGTTAATTTACTATAATTAACAGCGTTTTTTAAACGTACAAAAAGAATTTTACGTTCCTCACGTTGACTGAGGCACGTACCCAGAATATTTCTTCGGGGGGGGGGGCAACCCAAGGTAACTTTTCTATGCTAATGGGGGGGGGGTACCTTTAATAGTACAAATGTGAATAACGCCCACCATTCGCCATCAAAACACGTAAACCCACAAAAGAGAAATGAAACAAGGTGTATTTCACATGTACGCCTGTGCGATACACCTCTCCTTTACTTGGCGAACAAAGAACCACGTCAAATGAACTCGTGCAGGAAAGAAGCGCAGGAACAACACTGTCAAGAACAAGTAAATAAGCGAAAGTGTAAAATAAAGATTACTTCAGTAGAATGGAACCTTAAAAAACAGCAGTTGGCAGCAAAGGCACACAGACTGCGCAGAGTTGTGTTACTCCGCCAGCCAATCACAGAAGCAAAGAAAATCGTCGTCATGCGGCCTTTTCAAAATGGCGTCGTACATGATACCCCCGGAGCGTCTGCTGTTCTTGAAGAGTCTTTTCATCGGCGCAAGAAAAGAGGTGTGCAACAGACATGGACAAAATGTATGGAGTCTGAGCATTTCACTTTTCAAAAGTCTGCGGTGCAGTTCATCTCATTGCTGAACCCGTTTTACTCATGAAACTTCACTGCCAACTGAAGTGAAACTTCACAACAAATAGTTGTAGCGAAGCAAGCATGTTATTTCAGTTCAATAAAGAATTAAGAGGAAGCTTTAGCTCGGGCCCAACTCCGACGCGGCCTATTCAAATACATGTAAAACGCAAAAACGTTTTTATGAGGTAACCCCTGGACCGATTTTAATGAAATTTGTTGCATTTGAAAGAGAAAGTTGAATTCTAGTGACTGTTGGAAGCGGAATTTCTATTTAGGGCTTGAATTTTCTTAAAACGATTTTCAAATATTTGGCCGTTTGAAAAAAATAGAAGCACAATTTTTAAAAATTGATAGCTCTGTATCAAAAACAGATATCGCGGTTCTGTGAACGGCATCCATTAGATCATTGAAAGCGGACAAATTCGATATGTCATTTTACATATTACGTGAATTTGTTACGTTGTTTACAAGGGTTCTGCAAAAGCTGTATTTCCATGTTACTAAATTTTTTTAGATTCATGTGTAATATATCAATTTTGTCCGCTTTGGATGTACTATTAGATGCATTTCGCAGAATTGTATTATCGTTTTTCTTTTAGGAGTTACGGAGTTGTAAACTTGACAGTTTGGTTCTTTGAAAATTTCGGATTTTCGCTAGTTTTTAATAAAAGATTGACGACCTAACTCAAAAATTCAAAACCAACAGTCACTAGACTTTAAGTTTTTCTTTTAAATGCAACAAACCTCGTCAAAATTGGTGCAGTGGTTGCCGAGAAAAACGAATTCTCTTTTTACATGTATTTAGATAGGAGCACCCGAGCTAAAGCTTCCTCTTAAGCATGGCAGCATCTCGTGCGACGCGGTGCTCCCCAGACGACTCCACACAGAGTCGACTCCTGCGACGCACGGAAGTGACGTCACTTTATTAAATTAAACTAAAAACAATTGAAATATATGAAATCTTACTAAACAATGCGTTGAACTTGCAACGACATGAAAGAAAGTTGTCTTAGGCGTTAATTAATAGAGAGTTTTCGAATAGGGGCGCCAAACGTTTTGGGGCCCCAAAGAAATAGCGTCGAAGCCACTGCGCATGCGCGAGACGCAAACTGCGTTTGGGTTTTGCGTTGGAAACGCTATTTCATCGATTTAGCGAGAGCCCAAATAGCGGCCCCAAAGGCTTTGCGTCAACTTACATGGCGGCACTCATCGAAGCGACGGCTCTAACCTAGCACCAAACTGGGCTTGATTCGCGGTAACGCGTGAAGTTCGCAACCTAGGAGAAGTGACTGCGGTTATCACTTTCTCTCAACTAGCGTGTGTTATGAAGATCAATTCATTAGACGCCGCTGATTCGGAATTCGATTGTGGATGTTATGGCTCGTAGGCCTAACACGGCTAAGCTTGGCTGGTGAAGGCACGTAAAGTTGGTTTTGCTGCTCAACACTAAGCGCAACTAATTGTTTGCTGCTTGAAGAATAACCTCTAAATTGTATTTAAACGTGAATACACGCAAGTTAAAATTACTATTCCTATCATAAAATGGTATATTTTATTTAATTATTTCTAACAGCTTTTCTTTGACGCCTTAATGGCGCTGTCAGCGCGAGACGCTATCCGCAAACGCAAAGTCCTATTCTAAAACTCTTCACAGGCCCCGCACTAGGGTGGCTAGAAGGCCACCCTACCCGCACACTCTCAAGTTCAACAAATGGCCACAGAGGGCGAAAAAATCGACCGCGCGGCGCTGCTAAAGAAACAGGCATAGTACGCCAATTAAAAAGGTTCCCCCTTGAGCACATTATCTCCCGCTAGAGGCGCCGCAGTAAACGCAATTTTAACCAACGCAACAAACTTTCTTCAACAGTAAACGAAGCGTTTTTATTACATGATAAGGGCTACAAAATTATAATTCCTAATTTTACATTGTACTTTTCATTAGCAACTTTGTGTTTTTTTGTCATTTTAAACGCAAGATAGCTTTGAGCATCATCGACCTCCCACGTGACCTCTGGCCTGGATTTAAAATTTTTGCCGGTACGTTCGCGTGCACGGCAGGTACGGATACTTTGGTTCGTACATTGGTTGGTTATTTTGTGCTAACACCAGTTTATTGCGCTTCGATATCTCGCGTTATTCAACTTGGGGTGTAAGCCCGAAAGCTAGGTTTCAGTCGTAAGCCATGTGGAACGCGTCTGCATCGAAATGGGAGCCGGGTCCTGCTGCGACTGGGGACAGCAATACCGGTGAGTCGTTTAGCATCGCTGCTTCAATCGCTATGTAATTTATTCGTCTCGTTAACTTACAGGCGGAGGCAAGTCAACGAACTAAATGCTGCATTACATGTGGGCAGTCAGGACCCTCCGTTGTTGTTTCCGAAATAAACTTTCAGTTGCGAGGCCACCATTATACACACATTCACGAAAGAGAAAGCGATATCGGAACCCGCGTCACATTTTTCATCTCGTTGTAGCCATAGCCATAAGTGACTGAGTTGCCTTATCAATATATATTTTTTTAGAGTCCGCCGGCAACTTCTTTTGTTCACAGAACCGAATAACCTTTTGATAAACTGAAGCTAAAGTACTGAATTTAATGTATTAAACAGTTGCACACATGATAATGCACCCATATTTCGTACCTGTTGGTTCCAAATGTTCTTGCTGTTCAGTTTGGCTTACCTCAGGACATTCATTCTTGCAGTAGTGAAGCGGTGCATCACGTTCATGCACAAAAAGAATGCATCATTTCTAATAGCTTCATGTCTTTCATCTATTTGCTTGTGAAATCAGCAGTGTGACCTCTTCTAGTATATAAACGAGCGCACAAATGTTCTTATTTGTGATCTTAATAACACTTAAGCTGTTGACATGCATTGTAGTTACGCAGACATCAATTTTACGGAGAGTAACCATATTTATTTACCATGCTGCTTAGCACCCTAGAACAAACAGTGTACATTTGCATGTGTTCTGTCGTCACAAACCATTGCAATGTATATGTCGCACCTTTTCGCATTTTATATTGCAAAATTGTGCTTATTCAATTTCTGATGCAGTCAAAATTTCTGTTCCAGACATGCAGTAATGAGGATGGCACCAGTATATAGCAACACACTCCATGCACTAAATAGAAGCTGCTGTCTGCTACAACAAGGTCATTGTGTGGACTTTGGCTGCTACTACAAGGTAAACAACACCTGGTTCAGAAATAAATATGCTTGATATATGCTGTATTGGCTTGCTAGTCTTGAGTTACATGTGATTTGTTTGTAGCACATGATATGAACGTTTGTTCATGTTTACAGTTCAGCATAATTGGTTCGAATATAAAAGAAAACACTACATGAGTTCGTATAATCTCTGCTGTATCTCATGTGCCATTGTTCTACCTCAACAGGGTATGTGCAAAGTACATCTTGGTCATCACGGGAGCCCCCATCTACACCAACAGGAGGGGGCTGGAGCGGAATTCGCAAGACCACGAACAAAGAAGCCATTCCAGAATTATTTGGATGAGATATCAAGTCTACGGACGACTGTTTCAAGAGTGAAAAGAGCCTACGCCATCATTCCACCAGCACGGATATTGGCCGAGTCATCCAGGTACCTCAACAACAAAAATTCCGTGTCTTCAGATGCACCTTCAACCTCTGAACAAGCACAGACGACGCTGGCTAAGAGTGTTCTGTCAGCTTGCCCTTTCTTGGTGAGCTTCCTGGCCTTGCCAATTCGTGCCAAGTATAATTTTGTTTCAATGAATGCAAGCTTTTTTCATTCCACATTTTTGTTAGAGATCATTCCTCATCCAAGCGTTAAAGGTCAACCGATTCTTTGCTCATACTTAATACCAGTCACTGTCTAAACGCATAACATATCTGTAGCAGTACTTTCTAGTGTATGTTGCCATGTGCAAATCCTCTCCCGAAATAGCTGATGCGGCATTGGCGTGTGTCTTGCATTAACCTTTACACTGTGTGCTATGTAGCATTTAACTTGTGTTAATGTTTTTGGCTTTCAGTGCTTTAAAGATAGGGTGGCTTCTTTCTTGAATGCAAGCTTTCTCATTCCCATATTGAATTCCTAGTTTCATTCAGGATTGCTATTCTTGCTCGATAGCCTGTGTTTTTGTGCAAGCTACATTGAAGTGATTGATTGCAGAATCTGGTTGCGCTGCTGTCTGGCGTGGTACTTGTCACCGTGTTACGTTTCTCATATGCGGGAGCCTGGTCAGTTGCATTGGGAAACAGTCTCTCAAGGCAAGCACCTGCTCCTACAGTCCGCACAGTGACATAGACTGCGAATTTACACGCACCGTGGTTGGTGCTCCCCGTTCCGTCCTTTCCTGCTGCTGCCGTGTGCAAATTTTGCTTGTGGCCTTCCTCGGCCATAACTTGGCATCAACGGAGACCCTCATACATAATTACATGGTTCTAAGTGTATGAAGTTGATATCTACATGTGTGGAAAGGCCTGCAAAAGTGGCTGCAAAATGGTGATGTCCCAAAACCGACCATGCCCATATATAGAGAATGTGGGGGACCAAGTGTGAATTACACATTAGTGGCATGCAAAAGAACAAAAAGAAACATGCAGGTTGGAAAGGCGGTAACGCTAAAATGCCGGGCACTCCATGTCGCTGTGTTGGCTGCGGCAGCAGATGCTTGCGTCACCCGATTGCTTCGCAATGCAAGTTGCTCATATTCAACGCCGACTGTCGGTGCAAACACGTGGGACACACTGTCCAAGCTGCTTGCGCTGCTGGTTGCTGCTTGTTACCAGACTGCTGTGTGTGACGAAGGCAAGCACTATGCCTACAGTCGGACGGTTGAATGTGCCGCAAGCAACCCGTGTGCGTGTATGCTCACTGTTGTCAGGTAGATCGTAGCCAATGTATAGATTGAGCGTTATGTTAGAGTATGCTGAAGTGATTTAATTGCAGAATCTTGTTTCAATGTTGTCCCACTCGGTCATGGTTGTCGTGTTACATTTCTGGGATGTGGCAGCCTGTTCAGTTGCATTGGCCAACGGCCTCTCGAGGTAAGCACCTGCTCCTGCAGTCCGCACAGTGACACAAACTCCCTGTTTACGTGTTCTGCTATTGACGCTCCCTGTTTGTCCTTTCCTGCTGCAGGCATGGGTAAAGTGTGCTTGTGGCCTTCTTTGGCGTGAAGAGAGACTATCATACATGATTACATGGTTTGAAGCGTATGAAGTTTATATCCACATAGGTGGAAAGGCCTGTAAAAGTGGCTGCGAAATGGCGATTCCCACAAAACAGACCACAACCATATTGAGAGCAGGTGGGGCACCAAGTGTGAGCGACACATTAGCGGCCACCGAAAGAACAAAAAGAAACGTGCATGTAGGAAAGGAGGTAACGCTAGGATGCCGGGTAGTTCATGTCGCTGTGTTGTCTATAGCAGCAGGTGCCTGCGTCACGCAATTGATTCGCAGTGCAAGTTACGGCAACTGTCAATGCAAACAGGTGGGGCACTGTCCAATCTGCTTGTGCTGCTGGTTGTCACTCGTTACTACACCACCATGTGCGATGTAGGCAAGCACTGTGCCTGAAATCGGATAGCTGAATGTGCTGTAAGTGACCTGTAGTGCGTGAATGCCCACTGTTGTCATGTGGATCTTAGCCAATGTACAGTGTATTGTCTGAACCTTATGCGGTGATTGAATGCAGAGTCTAATTTGATAATGGTCGCCGTGTGATGTTTCTCCGATGTGGCGACCTGGTCAGCTGCACGGGCAACAGTCTCCCGAGGTAACCATCTGCTCCTGCAGTCCACACAGCGACAAAGACTCCCAATTTACATGCACCGTAACTGGTGCTCTCCCCATTCGACATTTCCTGCTGCAGCCGCCGGCAAATTATGCTTGTGGGCCTTCATCTGCCGTGATGTGGCGTGAGCGGAGACCAGCACACGTTATTATATGGTCCGAAGTTGATAGCCACATGGGTGGAAAGGCCTGCAAAAGTGGCTGCAAAATGGTGATGCCCATATTGAGAATGTGGGGCGCCAACTATGAGTTACACATTAGTGGCCCCCGAAAGAACAAAAAGAAACGTGCAGGTTGGAAAGGCGGGAACGCTAAAATGCCGTTTAGTCCATGTCTCTGTGTTGGTTGCGGCAGCAGATGCCTTGCGTCACCCGATTGCTTCGCAATGCAAGTTACGGCGACTGTCGATGCAAACAGGTGGTGCACTGCCCAATTTGCTTGCGCTACTGATTGTCGCTCGTTACCAGATCGCCATGTGCGACGACGAAAGTGAGCAGTTTACGTGCTCGCGTTAATGGTTTCAGCGCATCTCAACATGCAAATTTTATTTCTGATCTAGTATGAGAAGGTGCACTGCTTTGCTTCTGCCAATAAAGTCGCACGTCCTGTTCACTCACTTGTGGCTTGTTTATATGGGCGTCAGTAGAGGCTCTTTGGTCTCCTGGCCATTAAAACGCGGCAGCTGCGGCATGCCGCAAAGCCAGCGAGGCGAGCACGGCGCGTACCCAGCGCCCAGCGTACGCCAGCCACCGGTATAAAGCGGCCATATTGGACAATGCACAAAAAAAAGAAGACATTTCCGCTTCCTGTTTAAGTAGCGCCATCTGTCGGGCCCCCCGCTAAGTTCCATGCGCTGCCGCTTCTTATATTCGAACCACTGTGGAAGGTACAGTTTCCCTTCTCTAAAGTTGTTCTTTATTCTATGCTCTTCACTTCTGCGTGCCCCAACGCTAACACCCGCAAAGCTCTTTGGGGCCCCAAACTATTGGGACCCCTATTCTAAAACTCTAATGTACTCTAATGTACAGCAAGCCATTGCTCGTTGGGCTTGGAAGGCTAAAACAGAAACAAACCCATGCTTTGCCATTGTCCAATTATCAATTAAGGGAACACATTATGAGGTCAGGCGAAGAATGCACGAGGGGAAGGTGCGAGCTTCACATTTCGAAACTATTTCCTATAGTGATACACATTATTAAGATTCTTTTATATGAAATGGCTGAACGAAAACAAGTAAACTTCAAGTATGCTCCACATTATAGCCATTATCATTCTAAGCTTAAAGCCTCCTTAAATTTCTGTAATAAGTATGCCCCTGGCACTTGATCGAATCTACATACGAGAGATATTAAAACACTTGCATCCTGAAACACTAATGATCCTTTAAATTGTAAAAAAATCTGTCATTTCAGACCATCTTCGTTCTGCATAAAAAAGAAAGCCATTGTAATTCCTCTTCTCAAGGAAGCAAGCTTAGGATCCATCGTCTGTGATACTTACTGTAGCTGTCCATGCAAAGTCTTCGAGAAAATGATAAATCGTCATCTCCTACGCTCTCTAGAAAGCTAAATAAGCCCTATCAATGCGGCTTTAGGGAGGACAAGTTGACGATCAATGACAATTGGTATACACTGAGCCCATCATATTCTTTGTATCTACATATTTCCAGATATCAAAAATGCTTAGACACAACATGGCGCTATGGAATCTTGTGAGACTTACCAGAAATAAGCATCTGTGACATGCTGAGCAGAACAAACTATGTGAGCCCATCTCACCCCGCTATTGGTTTTTTCGTCACGTACAAGGCAGAACCGCACAACTCACTACTACTTGAATTGCAAGCCTCTCACGATGCCATCTAGTCCAGATCTGTACAGCACCCAACATCACAATAGTGCAAGTCACTCTCTAACACTTACGATGAAAGACAATCACTTACTGCAGTGAAGCAGCTCAAAAAGTTACAGTTAAGAATGCTACAAATCTGTAAATAAATTCAGAGACTCTACACTTCCTCACATCTCAGCATTGAGGTGCACTGAGTACTAGGGCACAGATGGAATTGGTTCAACCATTTGGGCAGACCTATTGGCTCAATCACCTGCCTCATTTGTGGCACCTAAGTGTATTCCTTCCATCTAATCCCCATTCTCTTCACCACGCACTGGAATCTTGCCTCCGGTGGGTCATGTATATATGTGCCTTACTTCCCCGATAAGTCTGCTCCTTCCCTGTGACCTTACCCGGACACAGGAAATATCTCTTCAGGGACTTTGTCCGGAGTGACCCTTAGACAATCGATCACTTGGGCTTAGGGATCGCCTAAAGTTGACTAAGAAATGTGCCCCAAGTGCTCAACTCTTGCAGCAATGTCAGTGGCATATACCGGGGGGGGGGGGCGCACGAAGGACACATCCCCCTTCCTCAAAATGTCTGTATGTGGCTGGCAAAGCCCCGACACCCTCACCTTCCCCCTACTCCCTCAACCTCTGCACCCCCGTCAAGTGCGCCACTCAGTAGCCTCATGCTAACATTCACTCAGATCCTGAAAACTGCTGCCACGCTGTAGTAGAAGGCATGTCGAATACCCTGATCTATTTACACGGCCAACATGCAGACTGCCATTCACAACGCATTTTAAGAGCATTGTTGCCAAATCTTGTACAGATGGGTCCTTGGAAATTGTTTAATGACCCCTGCTGAGCATTTGCCACCTCAACAGTAACAATGCAAAGAGTGCGACACCTCATTCCTTAAACTTCCAAGATGAGCTAGGTGTGCATATATGCAACTACAATATTTAGAACTGAAATATAAGTATACACGCTCAGAGTTCATCACTGACGCCTCAAAATCACAAGCAAGAAGAGTATTGTTTGCAGCTCTGGGACCTTCATTTAATGCATGTGATGCTGTTAATCTGCAAACAAGCATCCTTACAAGCAAAGCACTAACAGTTATTTTTCCCATAAAATATATTATAGACACAAGCATTCATAAAGCTGTATTACTACACATTGACTGCCTTAGCACAGTGAAAGTAATGAAAACATATAAAAACCACAAAAACGGGGTACTAAGCGGGGTACTAAGCGAGTTACACAAGTATCTGTGCATGGTCAAATTGCATATGGTGCCTGCTCGCCGTGGCTTAGAATGAAATGAGCTTGCAGCACCGGCAGATTCCGAGTCCTGAGGGCCCAGGCTTCCCCTGAGAATGCTGGTATTTTAGCGCTCATAGTGTGCATAGAGGTCCCCCCTTCCCTTGCATATTAGGAAGAAGCATCCATCACTTATAGAGACCCTGAAAGGGGAGCTCACGTTTCATTCACGGACCTAAAGCTTTTCTTGCGTAAAATGTTCAGAAGCTATTTGCAAGATACATGGAATGTATAAAGGTGGGCATGTGGGCGCAGATTTATAGCGATGTCTTGCTTGGCAGCACGATTCAACACAGACGAAAGAAGAGAGGTGATTGGCTCTCTATTCACAAGAAACGTATTTTCTTAAGGAAAACGCTAATATATATATATATATATATATATATATATATATATATATATATATATATATATATATATATATATATATATATATATATATATATATATATATCTTGAAGGAACAGTATACACAAGAAAAATAAATCACAAAAGTAAATTCACAAAGCCACGTGATAACAAAACAATGACAGGGAATGGCAGAGTAGACATGTGTAAATATAAAAAGAGGGACAAAAATAAAAACATAACAATAATTCATTTCACTCTAGCCCACACATCTAGATAATTGCATTTCTTTGTCACGAGGGTCACAAAATAAGCCTGGCTAATGCATTTGTCTTGTAATCTGTTGATGCAAAATGTTTCAATTCACTCATTAATTTGTTACAGTGATGGGAAAGCATAAATGTGTGATTGAGCATGGGGTTACATCCACACGAGTGAGAGTAACTGGCCAAATGGTAAGACAGTATAGACGAAGTGAATGGATGGTGGTGCTTCTGCACTCTCGTGTTACACCTCGTCACAAGATAATGTCACAAGATACCAAGTCTAGTTAGCAGCATACACACTTGGACGCGTGTTTCGTTTGGCAACCAGATTTTGCTGTTTTGTTTTTGCCTTCTTACGCTTAGTGCAGCCTGATCCCAATGGAAAGACAAGCAAAATGGCTGGAATTCGGAATGTGGAGAATAAAAATGGGTGGCATGTACGCATTCTTACCTTCTGGTGAGCAGTGAGCCATCAACATGCAACAAATTTGGAGGGTCCACCTGTTCTCCATGTCTTTATGGAGAACAGGTAGTCGAGCCATAAAACATGTCTATAAAGCAAGTCTATCCATAAAACAGCATAACAACAATTTAGTATACCATTACAGACATTATATTTTCATTTGTTTATTTGACAAATACTGTCAGCCTTGCACAGGCTGTGACATGAAGTGCTATATAATGTGCACCATGTACTGATTGTTGTAATGTTGACCATGATTGCTACAGAAAGGTAGTTTCAGCAGTTTTAGGCCGCTGGCCTGCAGTACATTCGCCTGCAGTACATTCTGTTACCTGTGCACATTCACAGAGAGTTAACCGTTAATTCTGTAGCACGCAAAGAAATACAAACCTTCGTTAACAGAAGGAAGAAATTATCTACGCCATAAGCTGCGCAAACATGCTGTTAAATAAAAGAACGATATAAAGGTTATGTTGACGCCTCTTTATTCCTATTAAAGCGAATGATTATCGTAGTAAACGCACTTTTATGGACATGTATTAGCCATAAGACTAAAACTTCCTTTCTGTCGCAATCATGGTCAAGTTTAAGCAAGCCAGAGCCTTGTGCACGTTCTTTTTACCCCGATGTCCCTTTTTATTAGAACATTGCTGCATTCTGGCGAAGCTCTCAATTCTACCACCTATATTGTCCTTACTAACAAAATAATGCAACATGTTTTAATATTTCTTTTCATGTACCTGTGAACAGCTGTTTATGAGATTTCGAAAAAAATTTACGGCGTTTTTCTTTATTGTGATTTTTATATCGTGTTCATTTTTGTCAATACTTCGCATTTGAAGTGAATTGTAAAACTGATAATTTGTGACACAACAACAATATTGCGCAGAGTTGTTGAATAGGTTAAGGTTGTGTGATAAGATAGCTCGCCAGCTTGGGCAGCGTCAGCAGTTACAGCGCCGCTGGGGCACTCGTGATGCGGTCTATAAAAGCCGCTATAAAAGGTTCTTTGGTTGTTGCTTGTCGAAGGTGAAAGGCGCACACTTCTTTGCGTGTGTTCGCGACGCAAACATGGTGTCAGAAGTGGCGCCCGCCGATCTGAGGCACCACGGCTCTCGGACGTCAGACTAGCCCTGAAACGAGGACGCCGCGGGCCCACTTAACAGTGCCAGACGCCGGACACGCCAACGAGTGCCTTACAAGGAAAGGCCAAGTAAGATGGCTTTGTTTCAAATTGCTCCACCCGAGCCCTTCAGCTTCGCAACGCCCAACGACTGGCCTCCCTGGAAAGAGCGATTTCTTCGCTTCCGAACTGCATCTGGACTAGACGAGAAGCCAGAAAAGAGTCAAGTAGATGCATTGGTGTATATAATGGGACCTCAAGCCGAGGATATCTTCAAAACGTTCAAGCTTGAGTCCTGCGACCAGAAGTTTGAGATCGTACTGCAAGAGTACGAGGCCTACTTTGTTCCACGACGGAACATCATTTATGAAAGGGTCAAGTTTAACACCCGAACGCAACAAGACCGCGAATCCGTCGAGGATTTTGTTACTGCACTGCACGCGCTTGCTTCCACGTGTGACTACGGGGAGCTGCGGGAGGATTTAATTCGAGATCGTCTCGTGGTGGGTCTCCAAGACCGTAAGATCTCTAGAGCTCTGCAACTCGATCCGGACCTAAAATTACAGAAAGCATTGTTGGTGGCACGACAGCACGAGACCGTCAACCAACAGTAGGCAGATATTCACCGCGTGCGAGAACAGGAAGTTCACCGAATACAGTCCCAGAGGAGTATGCGACAAGTTGGGAAGAACGCGCCTCCGCCTGAAATTGGAAACAACGTTCCCAAACCATGCGGCTGGTGCGGAAGAAACAGTCGAGCGTCCTGTCCAGCGAAAGATGCAGTCTGCAGAAAGTGCGACAAAAGAGGACACTTCGAGGCGGTTTGCCGATCAACCAGAACTGTCAGGAACGTCGAAAACCGGACCGAGGAACCAAGCTTCCTCGGAATCGCGTCCCATTCATCCGCTTATGGTGGGAAGTTCCCATTCTTGTTGAATCCTCGAATGTGGTATTTAAAATAGATACTGGAGCGAACGAAACGGTCATTCCGGCGGAGCTCTTCACTCGCATCTTTCCCGCGATAAAACTTCAACCAGCAAAGCGCCGGCTTCAGGGGCCTGATGATAAATCCCTTGCCATATCTGGTACGGCTGCCATGAATATGACATTTGCAGGAACGAGCAGCCGCGAGGGCGTGTACGTACTTCAAGGCCTCCGAACCCATCTTCTTGGGAAACCAGCGACAGAAAGGCTCTGCGTAATACCACAAATCAACGTAGTGAAGAAACTGGACCCCGAATCTGATTTTCCACAAGTGTTCCAGGGACTGGAGACCTTCAAAGAAGAATACGACCTCAAGTTGAATCCGGAAGCAAAGGCTTTCGCGCTGTCGTCCCCATGTAGAGTCCCCTTGCCTTTGTTCGAAAAAACAAGACAAGAGCTCGAGCGGATGCAAGCACTAGGCGTCATTTCTCCTGTCACCGAGCCTACTACATGGTGCGCACCTATGGTTGTCGTTCTTAAACCCTCGGGTGCTGTTCGAATCTGTGTTGACTTCACGGAACTCAACACATACGTTCAATGAGAATGGCATCCCATCCCGGCCGTCGAGTACACCATCGGAATGCTACGAGGAGCCAGCACGTTTTCGAAACTCGACGCGAACTCGGGTTTCTGGCAGATACCGCTGAGTGAAGGGAGCAAAGAATACACAACTTTTATCACGCCGTTCGGACGATATTATTTCAACCGACTTCCGTTCGGAATTTCGTCGGCCCGCGAACATTTTCAAAGACGAATGGGACAGGTTCTTTCAGGACAGGAGGGAGTCGTCTGCCAGATGGACGATGCGCTTATTTGGGGTGCCACGCAGGCGCAGCATGACGAGCGGCTTCGGGCAGTGATGGACCGCCTCCGCACAGCAGGCATTACCTTGAACAGAGATAAGTGCGAATTCAGTGTGACGCAGATGTCATTTTTGGGACATACAATCGGGAAAAACGCAGTGCGTCCCGATAAGCAAACGCTTGACGCGGTGACAGAAATGCCACGCCCGACGTCCAAGACAGAGTTACGGCGCGTGATGGGCATGGCAAATTATCTTGCCCACTTTGTGCCCCGCATGGAGGAAGTCCTTCAGCCTCTTTCGTCCATGATGAGCTCAAGACAGGATTTTGTGTGGGGTCCAGCGCAGGAAGCCGCCTTCAAGAAGTGGAAGACTCTTCTTTCATCGGACCCTGTTCTGGGAATCTCTGATTCAAACATGGAAACAGTGGTCACAGCAGACGCCTCATCATGCGGTCTTGGAGCTGTCCTGCGCCAAAGGCAAAAAGACGGTCAATTCAAAGTGATTTCTTATGCTTCCATAACTCTTACAACCACCGAGCGGCGATACGCCCAAATTGAAAAAGAAGGACTTGCCCTCGTGTGGGCTAGTGAAAAGTTCCGTGATTATCTCGTAGGAAAGCGCTTTAGCCTCGAGACAGATCACAAACCACTCGTATCTTTGTTTGGGTCAAAAGGAATTGACGAACTAACACCGAGGTTACAAAGAATGCGCATGCGTCTGATGCGCTACCCGTACGACATTGTGTATGTTCCAGGCCGGGAATTGACGGTGGCGGACGCGCTTTCTCGGTCACCTCTTCCACAAACGGAATCCCTGGAATTGGAGGACGAGATCCAGGGCTATCTGCGATTGGTGACTTCGTCAGTCCCGGTAACAGCGCCGAGTTTACAGATTATCGCCCAGGAGCAAAAGCAAGACCCGGTATGTCAAGCTCTTATCAACCTGTGTACAAAAGGCTGGCCAAGCCGTCGAGACATTGGGTTTGACCTGAAGCCTTACTGGAATGTGAGGCAAAACATTGCCCTTGTTGAAAACCTGCTCATGTGCGGCTCTCGGATAGTGATCCCATCGAAACTACGGCAGTCCGTCCTTAAAATAATTCACGAGGGACACTTCGGCATTGAGAAGTGCCGGGCACGTTCCAAGAGCTCAGATTGGTGGTCAAGTATTGACGCGGACATTGAACGACTTGTTAAGAACTGCCACAGCTGCCTCAAGCAGAGCACCAACCGAAAGATGCCTCTGCAACAGACTAAGTTTCCAGATAGGCCATGGCAGCGCATTGCGATGGATTTATTCTTTCTTGAGGGAAAATGGTGGCTTATCATCACGGATTATTTTTCACGATACCCGGAGCTCGTAGCGCTGAATAACCTGACTTCATCAGCAGTAATAAACCACTGCAAATCCATTTTCGCTAGACACGGGATTCCGGTAGTTGTTTCGGATAATGGGCCACAATTCTCAAGAGCCTTCGGCGCTGAATTTTCAAAGTTTGCATCAGAGTACAACTTTCAACACGTGACATCTAGCCCTCATTATCATCAGAGCAACGGAATGGCAGAGTCCGCCGTGAAAATTATCAAGGGCTCCTAAAAGAGAACTGCTGACGCTTATAAAACTCTTCTGGCCTACAGAGCAAGCCCACTGAAAAACGGATACAGCCCCGCCGAGCTGCTCATGGGTAGACGACTGCGCACGGCCCTGCCCACGTCCAGCGAAAGCCTCCAGCCTCGGACACCGGACTTCCGAGAACTGGCAGCTTTCGAGAGGTTGCAGCGTCAGCGCCAGAAGAGAGACTACGACCGACGCCACGGAGTGCGCGATCTGCCCGAACTCCAAAGACCTCCAAAGAGAAGGAGTTGTTCGAGGAAGCACCGACGAGCCCAGATCGTACTGGGTCAACTCCGGGAAACTTCTCTACGCAGAAATCGCACTCATCTCGTCCCGCTGCCTCCGACTAGTTTAGAAGACAGCCGAGGAACAACGCAACTGACAGCGGAATCACCAGAAATAGGCGATGATGAAAGAAGCAGCGCGCGACAGTGTAACGATCCCTGTCACAATCACACACGAAGCGGGAGGTGTGTGGTTCCTCCAGAACGATTTCAAGCTTCGTAACTAAAGTGGCTTCAAAAATAAAAAAAAAGAGAGAGAGATGAAGATGTGTGATAAGATAGCTCGCCAGCTTGGGCAGCGTCAGCAGTTACAGCGCCGCTGGGGCACTCGTGATGCGGTCTATAAAAGCCGCTGCTTTCTGATAATAAAGGTTCTTTGGTTGTTGCTTGTCGAAGGTGAAAGACGCACACTTCTTTGCGTCTGTTCGCGACGCAAACAAAGGTCGCACAGTCCGCCAAATTTCAGAAGGCTCCACGGATTGGTTTAGTTGATAAAAATGATAGATATAGCAACTTTTGAGAATTGTAGCAAATTAAGCAGTTATGCTAAAGCACTTTCGTTTTGTACGGCTAAGAGGCCCTTCTTTACGTCTATGTATTGCAGACAAAAATATATTCTTTGTAACTGTAATATATTGTATTTCACATTGTTGGGAATTTCCGAGAATTCCTTGTGCATGAATTAGGTGCCACCACACTGAGGAATCTCGCAATTTTTTCCTCCTAAAGTATTCATTGGGCAAAGAAGTCATGTTCACGTTCATGCTACCGAGTGATATGCGCAGAAAATATAAAATATTCTATCGAATCCCAATATAAATTTTTTGACCTGTGTTGATCTCTCGCGTGATCGCCAGCATGGAGACGATGGAAACTGACACAATTTAAACATCAATACGTGAGAAAGGTTTGCGACCAAGATTTTCAAAGTTGTCTGCATTCCTGCATGCTTGACTGCAAAAGATGTCTAAATGTGTAAGCGTGGTGCTGCCATATCAGTGCACAGCATAGACATTACTGATGGCCAAGGCTTCACTAGCTATCGAAATAAAGCTTTATATGTTGCCTTAGATATTATGTGCATCTTATAAGTATGCAACACTTTCTTGTGAAAATTGTTTTAAGAGAGCAAGATACCTTTTTGCGAACAATTGAAGCAAAAGAAGTAGCCTCAAGGCAGCTTTTGTAGGCTAAAATAGCTTCACTGTTCAGGGAACATGCTGGTTTACCTACACAAGTACTAATGCAGTCTATACTTTCTAATAAAGCACATCTCATAGCAGCTGACATCCTTGCCTAACTTCTTTCTTTTCTCATCACAAAGACATCACATATGAACCTCGAGTATCCTCGTAGTAATAAATGAACACACAAAAGTACACATCAGCCTGCCCGTAGTTCCCAGGTCTCAATTTTTCTTCGATGCTGTCTAGAATATCGCCAATTTTCCTAGATGATTTAGTGGGGCAGGATCTGATAGCGTGCATAATAGCGCGTCTCACAGTAAGCCTCTTCTTTGTGTCAAATGGCCAGGTGTGTGCATATAAAGTAAAAATAATTTTTAATATTGTAGATGGGATGGATGACGGCGATCCATCCCGTGTTGCCCTGAAAATCATAGTCTGGGTAAATTGCAGTGTCCTCTAGGCATCCTGATATCTCACGTAAGAAATAGCTGCATAATTGCTTCTCCTGAACATTATTGTTGTATTAGTGCTAATATAAGTACAGTGCTATACAGCAGGAGGTCAGAGAATGTCATTATCATGGGAAGATCTCTGTAGAGATGAGAAGAGAGAGCTGCAACTAATAGAGAGATCTGTTATCGTAGCTATCTTACATGCTTGCACAGAATGACAAGTTCCATAATTGTGCTAAGCTGGGCACGCAACTTAAGCATTTGGATTGAGCTAAGGCATGATTCAGTACCATTATTGCCCTCACTTCTCAGATGGTGAAATCTAGTATAGCCCACTGCTGAGCACTCGGTCAACGAAATTGTGCTTGATATGTGATACGTGGTCAAATGAAAAAACTTGCAAGTTGGTGTGTCACCTCAGTGTGAGCTCTACCAGTATTTGGTTGAATTCTGTATACTAAGTCCAAACTCAAGGTCGATGACTCCAAGACTGGCTTAGGCTATCATTATTCAAAAGACTAGCGCAAAATAGCAGGGACAAAGACAGAGAAGACGACAGGACGAGCGCTAAACATCAACTGGTTTTTACTGCGAGCGAAGGTACATATATACATTTCGTTGGTGCATGCGCACACAGGGTTAAAACAGTACAAGCACATTCTATTCAAAATGTGGTAGACTGTTCTGTAAGTACATTATTTCTTTTTCGGACAAGGCAAGTCAAGCCGTGCTGACACAGTTATCACCTTCCCTGTCAATGTGATATGCCTCACAAATCTCGCGCCCCCACCTTGTGCCTCCCCTACCAAGCACACACGTGGTGTCAAACGCAGGCACGCACCCGCATTGCTTACAGTGCATGGCCAAATGGCCGCCCCCCGTTAATGAATCTACCAGCGTTCGGTGCTCTCGTAGCCGTTCATTTAGGCAGCGGCCAGTCTGCCCCACGTAGCATCTACCGCATGAGAGTATGCGGTATGCGGTATACGACCCCAACAATGCAGGGTACAAACTTGCATGCATGTTTTATGTCGCAGACCGGTTTTTTTCTTCTCGTTTACGGCTTTGCACATGCGCACCAGCTTTTCGGGGGCAGTGAACATCACGTCCACGCCGCACTTCTCTCCAACTTTTCTCAGCCGGTGCGATAGCTGGTGCGCGTACGGTACAGCTGTACGTTTCAGCTTCTTGCAGCTTTCTTCGGCTGCTACGCCAGGGCGTCCACCTGCTCTGATTTCTTTCAGGAGGCATTCCGCCACAGCCGTCACAATATCTTTCGGAAAACCGGCGTTCTGCAACCGGAGCACTTGCATCTGCAAGCTAACCTCAATTTCATGGTGGCAGGACTTTTCGAGAGCACCACGCAGGCAATTTTTGCAATGCCCCTCTTAACCAATTTTGAGTGAGCCGAATTATATGCTAGAATTTTCTTTTTTTTGTGAGGCTGGTACGACCAGCAGATGTGCCCTGTGCCAAAGTACAAACACAGCTCGAGGAATTGGAGACACCCGTTCATCGGCACTTCATGCGTGAACCTTAATTGGCCAGAACCATCACCGAAAATTTCTAAAACACTTTTTACAACGTGTGGTTTGTCGCTCTCGTTTTCAACATTCACAAAAAATCATCGACATATCTAAAACACCTCACAACACGTTTTTCCTCTTTTTATGCACGCTGCCACGCGCTTGTCAAATTGGCCTAAAAAATTTCACTAAGTATAGGAGCTATGCAGGAGCCTATGCAAATACCATCTTTTTGCACGAACAACTTGTCGTTAAAACAAATGTAGGTGGAAGAGAGGTAGCACTCAACTAATACTACAAAGTCGTTTACGGAAACCCCGCTACTATTTTGGAACTGGACAGCCCCCCAGTTTTCAATCCGCTCTTTTACTGCGTCTAACAACTCTGTTTGGGGAATGGAATAAAAGAGCTCCTCAATATCAACTGAAAAGGCAAAATTGGCTCGTAAAGCACCATCTTGCTCACCCAAAAATTCAATCACATCCTTTGAGTTGCTCACACTAAAAGGATCTTCTACGTCTATTTGGCTATGATGCTTTTGTAGGTATTTTGATACCAGACCTTGCCAGGCTTCTTTCTCGGATACAATTGCTCTGAGAGGCATGCCTTCTTTGTGTGTTTTTGCAGAAAAAAATACGTTCAGCCCCGGCATATTCGCAGCTTTTACAGACTTGTGTAGTCCTGTCAAACTGATCTGTTCACACAGTTTTAGTGCCTCTGCCTTTACTTTCCTGCCAGATCTTTCCAAGGGAACAAAATTCTTTTCAATAGCCTGTTTAGCCTTTTCAAGATACATCGTTTTGGGCAACACGACGAAACCACCCTCCTTATCAGCAGTCAGCAAAGAGAGACTATTCTTCCTGAGGTAATGAATAGTTTTGCTCACCGCTAGCGTTGCCCCAAGTGAGCATGTTCCTACTTGTCAGGCAGTCGACACCTTCAGAAATATATCTAGCTTTCTCTTCCGCATCTGCACATTGCCCAACTTTCCTAACCATAGTAAGGAGTCCAAGCGGTGTCTCGTTAACCTCATTACAAAATTTAGGCCCGCAGCTCAAAACCCTTTGAACATTATCTGGGAGACCACATTCCGCTAAACACAACACTTTTTTCTTCTTATGAACATCTTGGGAATCCTCTTTTGCTTTTTTCCAAGCACACAAAGATGGCAGGCCAAAAGACCACAGAAACTCGGTAACATTAGCTGCTTCCCTAGCCCAAGTCCTCATCAAGGCGTCACAGGTTACCTGGCAGCTTGTCCTAGTCGCGGCATGCACACGTAGGCACGAGTGGAAATACCGGATGTGTCTCCAGAGTTCGGCACGGAAGATCATGGTTTTGAATAATGATGACACACCAACTAGCCCAGCTTTCTGCCTTGATGGCTTAGGCTAGTTTTAGCCTGAACCAGAAAGATGAATTCCAAGGCTAAGGAGAGGTAGGTCATTCATTTTTAGCATGACTGATGGGTTGATTCCTAGCTCAAAGTCAGTTTCGAAGACTGACCTTACTTTTCCTTATCTTAATTGTTAGTAACATGAATGCAGCAGGACATTCCTATAGATAGTTGGTGACCAACAGTCTTTGCATATTTAGTCAGTACGTTAAGAGCATTTTACAGCTGTTTACATTGCATATCAAGATTCCCGTACGTTGATCAAATCGTCATGTCGTCAGCATAGATCAAGAACTCAATGCTTGTGATGTCTTGTAGCCTCCATACAGGACGAATGATGAACAGCAAGGGGGCCAGAACATAGCCATGTGGCACACTGGTTTGAAGTACAGCTAGGATCCAATATGAAAACAATTTACATGCACACTAATTTTTCTCAGACTCAAGAATATGAGTACCACTATTGTTACCTGCTTTAGTAGACAAAAGTCTTCCATGTTTCAAAAATTACCTAGATTATGTTCAGCATTATTGTATTCATTCGTTGTATCAGTTGCCACTACCGTCCACAACTAGTGGCTGTGAGGGGAAATAAGCAGGACACCATCTGGCAGGACAGACAGGCCATCCTCTGTGCCTTAGTACAATCTGAATCCAATGTGTGCTGCTGGGTACATTTAATTGTTATATTGTCGCAGCCTATTAGGAGATGGGAAAGCCGGCGTAGAGGACGTGTAAAAGCACTTTTATGAGAGCAGTCAACGCGACGTCGTTGTCGTCTCTGTTTTTCCACTCGCGCGCCACTTCAGCGTCGTTCTCATCACCTGGCACATACCCGCGGCGACCATATAGGATGTGGCATTTGCCCCCCCCCCCCCTTTGAACAAAAAAGGCATCGTCCCGATGCACCAACCGCCGAAGGCTGTGCACAGACGGTGCAAAGTTGAGGTCACGAGGAAATGTAGGGCTTCATACGGAGCACGTGCACAACCTCGGGCAGATGCCGCCGGCGTTTGGAGCAGTTATGGCTGTCGGGGACAACTTCATAATTCACATCGCTGATGCGGCGGAGAACTGTGTACGGGCCGAAGTATCTTCGCAGGGGTTTCTCAGACAGCCCCCGCCGACGAATCGGAGTCCAGACCCACACCTGGTCACCGACGTTGTATGTGACGGGTCTGTGCCGAAGATTGTAGTGTCGGGCATCGTATTCCTGTCGTTCTTGGATTCGCAAACGCGCAAGCTGCTTGGCTTCCTCTGCGCGTTGCGTAAACTCCTCGGCACCAGTCTCGTCGTCACCGCACTCGTGTGGCAGCATTGTGTCCAACATTGTTGTCACTTCGCGTCCGTAAACGAGGTTGAAAGGCGTCACGCGTGTTGTCTCTTGGCGAGCCGTGTTATACGCAAATGTAACGTATGGCAAAATCTCGTCCCAGTGCTTGTGGTCGACGTCGATGTACATACTCATCATGTCTGCCAGTGTCTTATTCATACGTTTTGTCAGCCCATTGGTTTGGGGATGATAAGCCGTGGTCTTTCGGTGAGTGGTACCACTTAGTCGCAACACGGTATCCAGAAGCGCAGCCGTGAACGCAGATCCTCTGTCTGTTATGACCACTGCGGGAGCGCCATGCCTTAGGACGACGGCTTTGACGAAAAATCGCGCTGCTTCTGCTGCTGTTCCACGTTGGATAGCACCTGTTTCGGCGTATCGAGTAAGATAATCAGTGACGACGATTATCCATCTATTTCCGGCAGTAGACAGTGGAAATGGACCTAAAAGGTCCATGCCAATTTGTTCGAACGGCGCTTGCGGTATCTGAACAGGATGCAGCAGTCCAGCTGGCTTGCCGGGTAGGGCTTTGCGGCGCTGGCAATCTAGGCATGTCTGTGTGTAACGTTTCACGATCGACGCAAGTCTTGGCCAATAGTACTTTAGCCTAATTCTTGCCAATGTGCGGGTGTATCCCAAGTGACCAGCGGTCGGCTCGTTGTGACAGGCATGTATGACTTCGTCGCGAAGAGATGCGGCAATGACGAGTAGGTAGCTGCTGCCATTAGGTGAAAAGTTCTTTTTATAGAGAACGTCGTGGCGTAAGCAAAACGAAGGCAGCACTCTCGCGAATAACCTCGGCACGCTGCTTGTTTTTCCTTCTAAGTAATTGAAGAGAGGAACCAGTTCGGCGTCCTCGCGTTGGCGGCGTGAAACGTCGACAGTATCTAGCACACCTAGAAAACCCGCGTCATCATCGTCGTGGACTGCAGTCTCAACAGGAGACCGAGAGAGGCAGTCGGCGTCGGTGTGTCGTTTCCCCGATTTGTACACAACCGTGAAGTCGAACTCTTGGAGCCGAAGACGCCAGCGCGCAAGCCGACCAGCTGGATCTTTGTCAGCCAGCAAAGTGCATGGTGATCACTCACAACGGTGAAACTCCGACCATACAAATATGGCCGAAATTTCAGGACGGCCCACACCAGAGCGAGACATTCTTTTTCTGTAGTGGAGTAGTTAGCCTCCGTCCTTGATAGCGTCCTGCTGGCGTAAGCAATCACTTTTTCGGTGCCGTCCTGCCGCTGTACAAGCACTGCGCCGAGGCCGACAGTACTAGCGTCGGTATGAAGAATCGTAGGAGCGTCGTCATCAAAGTGTGCGAGGACGGGAGGCGCCTGCAGCCGTTGCCGTAGGTCATCAAAAGCCCGTTGCTGGTCTTCACCCCATACAAAGGGGACATCTTCTCTGGTAAGATGGGTCAATGGCCATGCGATGCGCGAAAATTCCCCAATAAACCGTCGGTAGGAGGCGCAAAGGCCCAGAAAACGTCGCACGGCCTTTTTATCTGATGGCGTTGGGAAATTAGCAACGGCAGATATTTTATCAGGGTCCGGTCGGACACCTTCACGACTAACAACGTGACCGAGAAATTGAAGTTCTTCAAAGCCAAAATGGCACTTCTCAGGTTTTAAAGTTAGACCAGCTGAGCGGATTGCTTCGAAGACCATCTTTAGTCTCCGTAAGTGTTCCTCGAACGTTACGGAGAAAACAATCACGTCGTCGAGGTAGACCAGACAGGTTTGCCATTTGAGGCCGGAGAGTACAGTGTCCATTAGTCGTTGAAACGTTGCCGGCGCAGAACACAAACCGAAGGGGAGCACCTGAAATTCATAAAGTCTGCCGGGCGTCACAAAAGCGGTCTTCTCGCGGTCTCTCATCAACTTCTATTTGCCAGTAGCCGCTTTTCAAATCCATCGACGAAAAGTAACGTGCGTTTCGTAGCCTGTCCAGTGAATCGTCGATACGCGGTAGCGGATAAACGTCTTTCTTTGTGATCAGGTTGAGTTTTCGGTAGTCGACGCAGAAGCGCAGGCTACCATCCTTCTTTTTCACCAATACGACTGGCGATGCCCAAGGACTCCTAGATGGCCGAATAACGCCGTCGTCAAGCATCGTCTTCACTTGAGTCTGGATTGCCTCGCGCTCTTTCGGTGCTACACGATAAGGATTCTGCAGAATTGGTCTGGCGTCGGCTTCGGTGACAATACGGTGCTTAGTGAGCGGCGTCTGGCTAACTCGTGACGTGGATGAGAAGCAGCTCTTAAACTCATCGATGACCTCAAGAAGGCTGCTGCGTTCGACGGGCGATAAGGTGGGACTGATATCGACCACAGGGGCAAGCATAGCCCCTGTGAACGTCGCGTGCTCCACCGAGAGGCAGTCCTGTATTGATGTAAATTCGTTGAAGTAAGCAACAGCCGTGCCTTTAACAATGTGTCGACGTTCCCTGGTAAAATTCGTCAGCAGGAGTTCAGCACGTCCGTCGTGTACGTTAATTACGGCCCTGGCGATGGAAACGCCTTGAGTCAGTACCAGTGCGTCGATGTGTTCAGCGACGCCAGTCCCAGTGTTCAAGTTGTCGCAGATTACAGGCACGAGGGAACAGCTTCGCGGCGGAAGCGTGACGTCGTCGTCGGCGATACGTAAGCGGGGTCGCTGGTGTTCCGCGGGGTCGACGTCGTCTGAACTCGTAGAAAATGTGACGACGAGGTCATGGACATTAATCACTGCACCATACTCTGTCAAAAAATCCATCCCCAATATAAGTTCTTAACAACACTCAAAGAGAATGACGAGGGTGGCGACGAAGGTTGCACCGGCGATTACTATTCTGGCTGTGCATTTTCCAATCGGCGTCATCAACTGGCCACCGGCAGTTCTGATGTTGGGCCCGGTCCATGGCGTCTTCAATTTTCGCAGCCTGTCGGCCAGCTTTTGACTGATTATCGAAAAATGCGAACCAGTATCGACGAGAGCGGCCACTTGGTGGCCGTCAATGCAAACGACAAGATCGGCGCTGACGGCGTCGGTTACAGGAGGTGTGGTTGGAGTCGTCGGAGTTGTAGAGTCGTCGATCGTCGCAGCTCTTGGGTAGCTAGCCGGTTTGCAACCTCACCCCCGGAGGTCGCTGCGTCTAGTTTCCCGGCGCGGGCTAGGGGACCTGCCCCTAGAGGCGTCAGAAAAATCGCGACGGGTCGGTGGGGTGTAACGAGCCGGAGATGGGGAACGCGATCGAGGCGTCGTTGAACCTTCTGGCAGAAAGTTTGTAGAATTTCCGTCGCGACTACGTGCAGCATCAGACACAGGGTAACTGCAGCTGGAAAATTTTGGATACCCAGCCGCGCGGTAGTGGCACGCGCGGTAAACATGTCCTGCTTCGCCGCAATGAAAGCATAGCGGCCGGTCTTTCGAAGCGGGTAGCCGGCAGAGGATTCACTGTAGAAACGAGGTGCAGCGATCGACTGGCGGCGATACGGCATAGTTGGCGGCGGCTGTGACTGTCGAAAATAGGGCGTCGGGGGTGGCGGTGATGGCTGCGTCGTAGTGGTCGACGGTGTCAGCAGCATCGAAGTGGCAGGAGGTGGACGGCAGACATCTTCCGCGTAGGTCAATCGTCGCGGCACCACCTGCCAGTCGGGCGACGAAAAGGCATCTCGAACTTCCTCCCGAACGATATCAGCGACAGAAGCCACCGCTGGTGCCATGGGAGAGATCCCGAGCTGCCGGATCTCCTCTCGCACAATCTCTCGGATGACTTCACGTTGAGACGTGCTGCAGCTCTCAGGTAGAATGGAAGCATTCACCGGCGAGCTCTTGCGATCATATTGGCGGTACCGTTGCCGTAGTGCCCGTTCTATAGCGGTAGCCTCCTTGGTAAATTCGGCCACTGTCGTCGGTGGGTTCCTCACGAGCCCGGCAAACAGTTCCTCCTTCACTCCGCGCAAGAGATAGCGCAACTTCTTTTCTTCGGCCATCTCAGGGTCTGCTCTGCGGAAAAGGCGGGCCATATCTTCTGAAAACATGGCAACGCTCTCGTTAGGCTTTTGAATACGGGATTCGAGTAGGCGCTGCGCGTTGTCTCTTCTGTCGCTACTAGTGAACGTGTCTAGCAGCTGGGTGCGGAAGGCATCCCACGTGGTCAAATTTCTCTCCAGGTTCACAAACAACGTCCGCGCACTGTCTGGAAGCGCAAAATAGACATTAGACAGCTTTTGCTGGGAGCCCCAGTCATTATAACTGGCGACACGCTCAAATTGGTCAAGCCAATCTTGGACATCCTCAAAAGCGTCGCCGTGAAAACTTTCTGGTATCTTAGGATTCTGCAGCGTCACCTGCGATGGAGTTGCAGTAGCCATGGCGGAAGTAGGTTGACGCGTTCCAGCAGGGTCCTGCAAAGGGTTGAACTCGGGCGTCAGGCCTAGCAGGCGGTGACTGTACCGGTGAACAGGAGTTTCGATGAACGAAGGTGATTCCGCTTTCGAGGTATGGCTCCGCGAAGGGGTGCCGAGCATGAGGCAATCCTACCCCGCACCTCCACCAGTGTCGCAGCCTATTAGGAGACGGGAAAGCCGGCGTAGATGATGATGATGATGTCCTTGATGAGTTTGGCGCTTACCCACTCGCGGGGATTGGCCAAGAGTCGGGCAGACTTTGCTTAAGTGTGCAGAAAATGGAGGTAACAACCTAAAATTTTCTTACATGAATTTAGCCGAGAGAAAATCGAAACGGTTCAGTAGACTGTCATGCTACGTAGAGGAAAAAAATTATCTATAATATATCAATGCGGCAATAGAGGAGGAATAAATAGAATAATATGGTCATCAATGAAATCGGTTTGACGTGTAAAAGCACTTTTATGAGAGCAGTCAACGCGACGTCGTTGTCGTCTCTGTTTTTCCACTCGCGCGCCACTTCAGCGTCGTTCTCATCGCCTGGCACATACCCGCGGCGACCATATAGGATGTGGCAATATTCAAGCTCCCATGTTCTTTAGAGTGCATACATGGCCATCATTACCTTAATTAATCAATTTATGTCTGCTGCAGGATTGAAAGCTTCAGTCATATCCTTGCCTTGCATTAGCTGACTCCATTCTCTGCCAGGGAATTATGCTATCTCGAATGACACCTCCCAATCCTCAGCTGCACATTACTGCCCTCCTTTCCTCTAGCACCGATTTTGGTACTTTTATAGATTATCAGTTAGCTGTCTTGCATATTATATATGATAACTGATAATTTCTATTATCATCTATTCCTTGTTAATATATAGGATATCATAAGTCATGCTGCGCATAAAATTTATATGTCCAGTAGCAAGTATAATCAGTGCAAATGTGGCAATGTGTAAAAGACAGAGTGAATAGCAGCAACGCAAGGAAGTTAAGTAATGGCTGACTGACTGTGAAATGAGATGCATGCGGGGGTAACCCACATTTCTTTAATAAAAATTTGCCATATATATTGGATTACAAGCCAATCTTGCAATTTCATAATAGGTAGTGTGCAAATATTTAAAATTTCGGATATGAATTAAATAGTCTTTGGTATTCAATTCGTATTTGATTCGAGAATTCACTATTTGAAGTTGTCGAATGGTACATTTGTTTTGTTCGAATACTGTAAGGGACAACAACAGTTCTTGTAGTCTACAAGGAGGAAGACTGATGTAAATAGAGAATCGTTGAATGATTATAGTGCAGGATAACTGTGATCGTTGTGCAGATAATCCAGTTTCTAAACAAAGATATGGAGGAGGTCATTTACATGCTATAGTTGAGTAAGCATGTACTACCTTAGGAATACTTTGCATTTGCTCTGTCTAATTAGACAAAACAATTTATTGTTTGTTTGTTTGTTTGTTTATTGTTTGCTTTTCATTTACAAGCTTCCTAGTTGACTTGACATGTAGTTGTTGGTGGCACTACACGCATCCAAAAAGGCTAGGAAGTGTTTTTTTCCATAACAGACACCACGGCATTTTTCATTTGATTATTTTAGAAATTGGGAATATTCAATATTTGATTCGATATTCAGAGGTAATTTTTCTTGAATATTGCTATTCATTCAATGAGAATATTTCACTATCCAAGCATGCCTATTCATTATTAAAACTGCAACAATAAAAAGCTTAGGTTTCAGAGCATGAGAACAATGTCACTTATCATTGCTGGATGTGGCTTACGTACTATGTGCATAACTTCTACGCTTGTATTATAAGGAAGAAAGGAGCAAAAAGATTGCTTGGAGGCAAGGGACAGCTGAAAAGTGAAGCTTGCTTGACATGATGTCAAGCATTGGGGGCCCCTAGATGGTAGTGATGGCTGGCAGCAAGCTCGGGTATAAAATTGGTTATGTCTTATTTTTTTCTCCACAATGGCTCCGACGAAGTGACATAGGAGTGCTGCGCTTAGAAGGCTGCAGCAGAGAGAGCTCACAGTGCTTTGCACAAAGAGAGTGACAGACTGTAAGGAGTTAAAGGATACTTCTTAACTTTGACAGCTGATGCTATCTTGGCGTACATGCTATTATCTGAAAGTTGCACATATCTACTAGGAGTTCCTTGAAATTTTCAGATTTTTATACATGTTGTGATTTGTGTGAAAGCCTTGGAATGTTTTCGTTCATCTCATGAATAAAAACACTTTTTATTGATTCACTATTTTTGTATTTTGACTAAGCACACGAGCCGTAGAATCCTTAAGTGTTGCAGTGACGTGTGTAAATGTTGATATAACTACTATTGCACTGCACAGCACTTCCTTCGTTTCAAGCAGCTATGCACAGACATTTGTTCGATGAGAAAATTAATGTTTGCATTCACCGTCGGCGCTCAGCGTTACCCACGTAATGATTAAATTTACTAACACCTTAGCTACTTCTGATGCAAGATTTATGGCAATGCTTGCGTAATCTTGTTAAGCTTGACGCAGTTGTAATGACATCACTTGGTCTGCCTGAAAAAGACACATTGAGATGCAAACTTGTGCAGAGTGGAACAAAATGTTTTCACTTCACATCACGCGCAAAAGCGCCACCTGTGCGTTCATGCCATTTCATGCAGCCCTACTTCTGCCGGGGGTTTTACCGCAACGCTTGGCACTGCGGTGAAGTTCGACAAGTTTGTAATTGTGTCGCATGATAAGACCGAATTTCACGCTTTGAGTCTGAATCTGGAGCTGAGCGGCGACAACTGGTTACATTCACCTTAAGCACAAGCGCACTGTGGAGTCATTCGTTTGATTCCACGATGTGTTAGCGTCTGTCGAGGGCTTTATCTCAACGCTTGGGCAGTGCGGTGAAGTTCGACAAGTTTGTAATAATGTCGCATAATAAGACCGAATTTCACGCTTTGAGACTGAATCTTGAGCGGAGTTGCAGCAATTGGTTACATTCACCTCAAGCACAAGCGCACTGTGAAGTCACTCGTTCGATTCCACGATGTGTTTGCGTCTGTCGAGGGCTTTGCCTCAACGCTTGGGCAGTGTGGTGAAGTTCAACAAGTTCGTAATTATTTCGCACGATATGACCGAATTTCACGCTTTGAGACTGAATCTTGAGCGGAGCGGCAGCAATTGGTTACATTCACCTTTAGCACAAGCGCACTGTGGAGACATTCGTTCGATTCCGCGATGTGTTGGCGTCTGGCGAGGGCTTTACCTCAACGCTTGTGTAGGGCTGTGAAGCTTCATGAATTCTAATAAGATCGCATGGTCTGATAGAATTTCATGCACTAAAGCGTTTAATTATGTGTGGAGAGGCAATGAAACTTCATACTGAGCTCGCAGCTTCACAGCATAGGGTATTTTTTTAGTTCAATGATAATGCTGTGCAGGTTTCTTTAGATGAATGAATGAGTGCTCTTTACAGCATGATTGGTAGTTATGCTGTGAAGCGTGCAGCGGCAGTCATCAGCCATAGCCGGCGCTTTTTCGAATGTTTTATTATGCTTCTGTAAATTGAGCCTGTGCGTTCGCGTGCACACTTCACATAAGACTTGAGTGTGATTCTCTCACCGGAAAAGCGTTTAGCAGGCATGCGCGTTGAAGAGCCGTGAACAAGGACTGACCTAGAGGGAACGTAATGTATGATGTGCATTGGCGCGGTGCATCGTATGTAGCTGACCGAGCATTGGATATGCAAAACGAGTAGCGCGTTCGCAGAACTTTCGCTTTGACACCGCTTCTTGCAGAACCGGCGCATAGTAATAAACAAATTAAATGCTGAAACCAGCTGTGACACCTCCATTGTTCAGGTACGAAACAGATGCGGGCAAGCATTGCAAGTCAATCCAATTTTCTTATATGCTAGCGAATCTTAGTGTTCGTGAGTTCGCGTCTCTTATGCGCATTGTTTGAATTCCAAGCGTTAGAATCACTTCTTAATGCTTTTCAACAATGATGAGTCTGATGGTGAGTTTTATGATGCGGTTACGTCGAGTTTTACAATGTTTGTATCTAAACAAGTGTGTCTGCTTTCGGCTTGCTATAACTTGAAGTAGTAACTTAGCGCGATAAAAACACGGAAACAAGAAAGGCGGACAAGGACAAGCGCTACATTCTGTTCCGCGTCTGGATGGACAGGTAGCGCGTTTTGCAAACAGCATTTCTAGTGCGAGATTTGGTACTGCGTCCGAGAAAATTTACACCTATTATGTAGTAACGAATAATTATTGCTGCTCCCAAACAGTGAGTGCAGAGCGCCGCCACCGCAAACTAACATAGAGTTTACGCACGTTGGGTGTTCGCACTGAAATTTGTGCCGATGTATGGTGTAAGGGAAGTCCCTGTACTCAGTTTAGTAGAAAACTCCATGCTCTTGCTGATGGCTGAGTTCTTTCATAGTATGGGGCATACCGCCCCAGATGGTGCAACGTGTTCAGCTCTTAGTATCCGTAACCGCAGTGTAGTGTCTATTAACAGCATTTAGCCAAATGTGAGTACTCGGTTGGCAACCTGGAATAAAGCATGGGAGCTTGAGCAATGAGTGCGTATCACCGTGTCACTCCAATCTAAATCAATCAGACCGCATCCCGTTCTACGCGAACACTAAAATGGTGTCAGTAGTGTTACTTGGTCCCATGTGAGTGCCAAACAAAGTCATTCCGTCGTATCATCCCTCAGCAGCAAGCGGCAACCGGCAATCGCAGCCATGGCATACGCGCTCCCTCCCTTCCCAAGTTTCGACCTTCGCGCCACAGACGCCAACAATACTGGTCACGAATGGACCAAGTGGATAGAAAGGTTCGAGAACTTTCTTTTAGCGTGTGATATCACGGCAGATGCACGCAAGAAAGCGCTCCTCCTGCACTACGTGGGCGAGGAAGTCTACGACATATTTCGCTCCCTCCCCGACTGCCCTACACAAGCTACAACAGCTACAAGCACGACCCAGACCACGCAGAGCCCATCGACGCCAGAATACGATGCCGCACGAGCGAAACTGAGTGCATACTTCGTCCCGCGAGTGAACTCGACATTTGCGATCTACAAATTTCGCCAAGCCCAGCAAAACGTTGGTGAGCCACTGGACGCCTTCTACGCGCGCCTCCGGCAGCTCTCTCGCCACTGTAACTTCGAGAATGTCGACGCTGAAGTCCAGAACTAAATAATCGTCGCCACAACGTCGTCTCGCCTTTGCAAATACGCAATGCTTCATTCCCTCACTTTACCAGACTTACTTAAACAAGGAAGAATGCTTGAGGATGTCGAACGGGATGTATCCGAAATCGAAAAGAACGTCGATGGCACTGCGGTGGTGCTCGCAGTGCACAAGGAAGGACAGCACCATGGCCAACACCAAAGAAACAGCCGACAGATGCCACGACAAACCTATGCACCGCAACGACCTCGTGTCGCATCAGCAGATTGTCGCAACTGCGGTGGCAAGTGGCCTCACCAAGGCGGACGATCAAGTTGTGCTGCATGGGGCAATACATGCAAGGCATGTAACAAGGTTGGTCACTTTGCACGATTCTGTCGTTCAACGAGACAAATGGTACAAGCAGTGGACTGTGACAATGGTCCAAACAGGAATCAGACAGTCTGCAGTAAGAAGAGTTCTAGCACCAAAGAATGCGCTGCTACCCGTGACACCAGTTCAAGCAGTGACGAGTATGTTTTCGTTGCCACGACCTCACCTCAGACAGGCCCATCTCCAAAAGTTATTGTCACTGTCAACAATGTGCCAGTCACTTTCATAATCGACACAGGTGCAACAGTGTCACTTGTCGGCGAAAATGACTGAGAGCTATCGGCTAAAGGTGAAACTCCAGGAAACATCCGTCAGAGTGTTCCCATACAAAGCAACATCTCCGCTTGAACATCTAGGCAAAGTCTCTGTCACAATGAGATACAAAGATAACTGCATTGAAGAAGACATCTTTGTCATTCGAGGAAACTGTGCACCACTCTTAAGCTTCACAGCATCCTCCAACCTGGGGCTTGTCCAAATCACATACCAAGTTAATGAGCATCAAGGTGACAAGTCAATCGTGGAAGCATTCCCCAAGTTGTTTAGTGGAGTTGGAGAACTAAAAACAACCACATTCATCTTTTGTGGACGACACTGTCCCACCGGTTGCACAACCACACAGGCGTATTCCGTTTGCCTTACGTGACGCCACAGAGAAAGAACTTGAACGCCTCCTGTCAGAAGACATCATTGAGTCAGCCATAGGACCTACACCGTGGGTGTCCCCTGTGGTTATTGGGCCTAAACAGCATCAGCCTGATGAAATTCGAATCTGCATTGACATGCGTGTTGTGAACACTGCCATTCAACTGGAACGACATTTGTGCCCAACAGTGGATGACATCATTGTTGCCTTAAATGGAGCAACAATGTTCTCCAATCTCGACTTAAAAAATGGATATCACCAGTTGGAACTTGACCCTTCCTCAAGGCAACTCACCACGTTCTCAACACATGGCTTGTTTCGCTACAAACGACTGAACTTCGGCATCAGCAGTGCAGCTGAAATCTTTCAGAACACCATACGCCAAGTGCTCAATGGTATCCCCACTGTCCTGAATGTTAGTGATGATATTCTTGTTTTTGGGCAAACAAAACAGGAGCACGACTTGTCCTTGGAAGCCGTTCTGCAGCGACTCCAAGAAGCTGGATTGACACTGAATGAAAAGAAGTGCCGCTTTCATCAACGTGAACTGAACTTCTTTGGACTTAATTTTTCAGCTGACGAAGTTCGTCCTGATCCTAAGAAGATAGCAGCCTTCCTACAGATTAAAACACCGGAATCACCACAAGAAGTGAACAGCCTGCTAGGAATGATCAACTATTCAGGCAGATTTCTGAGAAATCTTGCTGACCTCACACAGCCTTTACGTGAACTGACACTGAAGGATGTTGTCTGGGAGTGTACAGAACGACAGCAAAATGCTCTTGAGAGCCTAAAGCAAGCCATGTCCGATGCCTCCACCCTTGCTTACTTTGACCCATCCAAACCGACAGAATTGGTGGTAGATGCAAGTCCACATGGACTGGGTGCTATCCTTACACAGCGTGACAGTGAAGACATTGCAGTGATAGCTTATGCAAGTAGAGCGCTTACACCAGTTGAAAGTCGCTACTCCCAAATTGAACGTGAGATGCTCGCAGCTGTATGGGCCATGGAGCACTTCCGTCTTTACCTTTGTGGAGTCAACTTCCTTTTGCTGACTGATCACAAGCCTTTAGTGAGCATACTGGGAAACCCAAGATCATCACCATCTGCCCGCATTGAGCGCCTTGCTCTACGCATTCAACAGTACAAGTTTGTTGTACAACACACTGCAGGAAGTAGTAACCCTTCCGATTACCTTTCCAGGCATTCAGTTCCTGAAACGAAAATGTGTGCCCGCATCGACAAAGTACATAATGAGTATGTCAACTTTATCCAGCGCCACAACATCCCAAAGGCCTTCTCAATTCAAGAAGTCGCTGATGCAACGAAAGCAGACCAGCAGCTACAGTCACTTATCAGTGCTATCCAGCACCCCACACTCACCAGCTGGGTCTCAGCTGAGCTGAAGCGATTTGCATCTGTAAAAACAGAACTAACAACAACGCCCGAGGGCATCGTCCTTCGAGGAACACGCCTAGTTCTTCCCGCTACTCTGCAGAAACAAGCAGTGCTGCTTGCCCACAAGGGCCATCAAGGGATTGTGAAAACAAAACAAATGTTAAGAGAAAAAGTGTGGTTCCCAGGCATGGATAAGCTCGTGCGCACTTTGATTAAAAGCTGCCTACCATGTCAAGCAGCTGTTCCCCAGGCAAAGCAAGAACCACTTGCCATGACGGAACTACCCAGTGGTCCCTGGGAAGAAGTATCAGTCGACTTTTGTGGTCCCTTCCCAGATGGAAAGTACGCTATGGTGGTGTTAGATGACTTCTCACGATACCCAGTGGTACAAGTCATACACTCCACAAGTGCAAACAATGTGCTTCCCTCCCTACGACAAGTGTTTTGCCAGTTTGGAATCCCTGCACAGGTAAAAAGTGACAATGGGCCACCATTCCAAGGCAAAGAGTTTGCTGCATTCGCGAAAGAATTGGGATTTCGGCATCATCAGATCACACCTTTGTGGCCTCAAGCTAATGGCGAAGCTGAGCGGTTCATGAGAACATTGAAAAAGCATGTTCACACTAGTCAGCTTGAGAACATAGATTGGAAAGTACAGCTCGACACTTTCCTGATGCCATACAGGTCTTCAAAACACTTAACTACAGGAAGATCACCGTATGAACTGCTGTTTGGCAGACCAATGAGAAATCTTCTGCCTTGCTATGTTGAAGCTGCCTCGGAAACGGAAGACATAACAAAGTTCAAAACAACTGTGCGCGAGAAAAGGGCATACAACAAACAACATGCTGAAGCACGAAGGCATGCTCAACCACATCGCTTCTGTGTCGGTCAGCGAGTCTTGTGCAAGCAAGACAGACACGACAAGTTCACTTCGTACTATGATCCAGAACCTTATACCATTGTCAGCGTTCATGGATCACAAATCAAGGCATCGAGAGGAAATAGAGTAATAACGCGCAACTCAAGTTTTTTCAAAGATGCCTCTGGCCTTAAACAAGCACCAGCCAAAACATCATTTGACTGTGACGACATCATATATCCTCTACCCACCTCAGTGCCAGATCCTGCACCACCTGCATTGCACCAGAGTTCTCCAAGAGAGCGCTACCCAAAGAGAAACAGAAAGCTTCCACGCCATCTTTCTGATTTCGCAACCTGACATTGTGACTGTTTGTTCGTAGGAGACATTCACGACTTTTCAACAGTGAACTGTTTTCCGTTTATGGTTTCCCTAATCACATTGTGTCCGCATTCATTTCATTTTCCCCAAGGAGGGTAATGTAGTGTCTATTAACAGCATTTAGCCAAATGTGAGCACTCGGTTGGCAACCTGGAATAAAGCATGGGAGCTTGAGCAATGAGTGCGTATCACCGTGTCACTCCAATCTAAATCAATCAGACCGCATCCCGGTCTACGCGAACACTAAACGCAGAACACCGAGGCAGCTCGCCCTAGACGCGGGTGCACTCGGCCGCTGTTTTTGCTTCATCACCATGCTACGGAGTAATCCTTCGTTGAACCGTTTTGTTCTGTATCAAGCCACTTCCTTCTGCCCACAGTGGCACCATGTTATACAACATGATGCAGCAACTCATTTCTCTGTTCTGCTTGCACTCAGCACCCTGTGATGTCTTTCCCAGTGAAAGCTGCATTAATTGATGCACTAGGCATGCTTGAACTCGGTTTTAGCTCTACTGAAAGTTTGCTCAAGCAAAGTGGTATCGTGGCTGTTCTATTACCATTCTCCCGCTTCGCACCCTGCCATCTATTCCGAAAGTGTGACACCTGATTTAGTGTGAACACATTTTGATGAAGGAGTTTTTAATAAATGGATGAATTAACAAAACCTTGCTCCACCAAGCTTGAGCAGGCTAAGCTTGATGTGCCAGTAGAGTGAGCTTGATTTCTTATCTGCACGTCATGCCGGCATGCATGATTGGCAGACAGGTGAACGTTTGGACTTAAAGAACATAGTGGTGTTGTCACTTCTAGGTGCTTGACACATTAAGAGATAGCATTACATACTTACACGTGGAACAGTAGCATGACATATTATGAGCATGACACATTAACGCATAATATAAACAGCTGCAAGGACTCAAATGATACTGCGCAACAAAAAACGACACGGACGTAAGAGAGGACTTACGTCCGTGTCGTTTTTTGTTGCGCAATATCAGTTGAGTACTGGATTACCAACTTTCCCCGGAATGCTGCTCTCATTAAGCTGCAAGGACCCACTAATGGGAGTTTACTGGAATTTACTTACACTCAATGGCTGGAGAAACATTAGCACATGCAAAGAATCCTCGAAACAGAATTCTGTGACACTCTGCACATGACCTATGCGGTTAGGCACGGTGGAAAAGGGGTGGGTCAACTGCATAGCTTCACCGCAGCATGGTAGGATGTTTAGTAGTGCAGTCAACGAATAAATTGTTGGGCTACGTGTGCGTTTCGTGTGCTCTACCAACCCTGAAATCCCTAAGAAAGAAGTGTGTAGTAACTTTCACATGATTATTTACATTTGTTTCTTGGTGCAGAGAAAAGGCCATACGGGTTAACTTTATGATGGAAGCGTTACAGTACCTAGAACAGCTACTCCTGACCTGAAGCACTCAAACAACAGGGGGATATGAATTTCAATGTGCAAAGCATGCTGTGTAAGTCTTAGTTTTTATTGGTTAGCTTAGCCTGCATCGAAATAACAAAAAGCCATAAATTCCTAGTAGCTCAATCATGAAAGCCATAAGTTGAGCATGTTTACGTGTTTTCTCCACACCACATTTAATTTGTAGATTTTCCTCTAGATGTTTAATAATACAAATAAGCTTTCAGGTTGCTACCTATTTAATTGAAAATTGTTGCACGCTCAACAGTGTTATAGTGTAGTGGAAGTCAGTATGTGAAACAATTATTTACCAATTATTGTGAACGTGGAATTATGTTTATCCCTCAGATACGTCACATTTTCATACCCATTTCATGTAGTGAAGCAGACTACCCATATCATCATCATCATCATCATCATCATCATCATCATCATCGTCGTCGTCGTCGTCGTCGTCATCATCATCATCATCATCAGCCTGGTTACGCCCACTGCAGGGCAAGGACCTCTCCCATACTTCTCCAACTACCCCGGTCATGTACTAATTGTGGCCATGTTGTCCCTGCAAACTTCTTAATCTCAGCCGCTCACCTAACTTTCTGCCGCCCCCTGCTACGGTTCCCTTCCCTTGGAATCCAGTCCGTAACCCTTAATGACCATCGGTTACCTTCCCTCCTGATTACATGTCCAGTCCATGCCCCCCCCATTTCCTTTTCTTGATTTCAACTAAGATGTCATAACCACGCGTTTGTTCCCTCACCCCAATCTACTCTTTTCTTATCCCTTAATGTTACATCTATCATTCTTCTTTCCATAGCTCGTTGCGTGTTCCTCAATTTGAGCAGAACCCTTTTCGTAAGCCTCAAGGTCTCTCCCCGTACGTGAGTACTGGTAAGACATAGCTGTTATACGCTTTTCTCTTGAGGGATAATGACAACCTGCTGTTCATGATTTGAGAATGCCGGCCAAGCGCACCCCAGCCCATTGTTATTCTGATTATTTCAGTCTCATGAGCCGGATCCGCAGTCACTACCTGTCCTAAGTAGATGTATTCCCTTACCACTTTCAGTGCCTCGCTACCTATCGTAAACCGCTGTTCTCTTCCGAGTCTGTTAAACATTACTTTAGTTTTCTGCAGATTAATTTTTAGACGCACCCTTCTGCTTTGCCTCTCCAGGTCGGTGAGCATGCATTGCAGTTGGTCCCCTGAGTAACTAAGCAAGGTAATATCATCAGCGAATCGCAAGTTACTAAGCTATTCTCCGTTAACTCTTATCCCCAATTCTCCCCAATTCAGGTCTCTGAATACCTCCTGTAAACACGCTGTGAATAGCATTGGAGAGATCGTATCTCATTGCCTGGCGCCTTTCTTCATGGGGATTTTGTTGCTTTCTTTATGGAGGACTAAGGTGGCTGTGGAGCCACTATACATATCTTTCAGTATATTTAGATACGGCTCGTCTACACCCTGATTACGTAATCCCTCCATGACTGCTGAGGTTTCTACTGAATCAAACTCTTTCTCGTATTCAATGAAAGCTGTATATAAGGGTTGGTTATATTCCGCACATTTCTCTATCAACTGATTGCTAGTGTGAATATGGTCTATTGTTGAGTAGCCTTTGCGGAATCCTGCCTGGCCCTTTGGTTGACGTAAATCTAAGGTGTTCCTGATTCTATATGCATTTACCTTAGTAAATATTTTGTAGGCAACGGACAGTACGCTGATCGGTTTATAATTTTTCAAGTCTTTGGCATCCCGTTTCTTATGGATTAGGATTATGTTAGCGTTCTTCGAAGATACCGGTACGCTCGAAGTCATGAGGCATTGCGTATACAGGATGGCCAGTTGTTCTAGAATCTGCCCACCATCCTTCAACAAATCTGCTGTTACCTGATCCTCCCGAGTTGCCTTCCCCCTTTGCATAGTTCCCAAAGCGTTCTTTACTTCTTCCGGCGTTACTCGTGGGATTTCAAATTCCTCTAGAATATTCTCTCTTCCATTATCGTCGTGGGTGCCACTGGTACTGTATAAATCTCTATAGAACTCCTCAGCAGCTTGAACGATCTCATCCATATTAGTAATGATATTGCCGGCTTTGTCTCTGAACGCATACATCTGATTCTTGCCTATTCCTAGTTTCTGCTTCACTGCTTTTAGGCTTCCTCCGTTCCTTAAAGCATGTTCAATTCTATCCATATTATACTTCCTTATGTCAGCTGTCTTGCGCTTGTTGATTAACTTGGAAAGTTCTGTCAGTTCAATTCTAGCTGTAGGGTTAGATGCTTCATTACACTGGCGTTTCTTGATCAGATCTTTCGTCTCCTGCGATAGCTTACTGGCTATCGGAGTTGCCACTGACTTCTCTTGCACATCTCTGAATCATGCCCATAAGATTGTCGTTCATATCTTCAACACTAAGGTCCTCTTCCTTACTTAATGACGAATACCTCAGAATTCCTCTATTTTCTCTCTTACCGCTAACTCATTGATCGGCTTCTCATGTACCAGTTTATTCCGTTCCCTCCTCAAGTCTAGGCTAATTCGAGTTCTTACCATCCTATGGTCACTGCAGTGCACCTTGCCGAGCACGCGCACATCTTGTATGATGCCAGGGTTAGCGCTGAGTATAAAGTCTATTTCATTTCTAGTCTCGCCATTCGGGCTCCTCCACGTCCACTTTCGGCGATCCCGCTTGCGGAAGGTATTCATTATCCGCATATTATTCTGTTCTGCAAACTCTACTAATAACTCTCCGCTGCTATTCCTAGAGCCTATGCCATATTCACCCACTGACTTATCTCCAGCCTGCTTCTTGCCTACCCTGCCATTGAAGTCGCCCATCATTATAGTGTATTTTTTTTTACTTTACCCATCGCCGATTCCACGTCTTCATAGAAGCTTTCGACTTCCTGGTCATCATGACTGGATGTAGGGGCGTGGGCCTGTACGACCTTCAATTTGTACCTCTCATTAAGTTTCACAACAAGACCTGCCACCCTCTCGTTAATGCTATAGAATTCCTGTATGTTACAAGCTATGTCCTATTAATCAGGAATCCGACTCCTAGTTCTCGTCTCTCCGCTAAGCCCCGGTAGCACAGGACGTGCCCACTTTTCAGCACTGTATGTGCTTCTTTCGTCCTCCTAACTTCACTGAGCCCTATTAGGTCCCATTTACTGCCCTCTAATTACTTCAATAGCACTGCTAGACTTGCCTCACTAGATAACGTTCTAGCGTTAAACGTTGCGAGGTTCAGATTCCAATGGCGGCCTGTCCGGAACCAGGGATTCTTAGCACCCTCTGCTGCGTGGCAGGTCTGACCGCCGCGGTGGTCAGTTGTTTCACAGCTGCTGGGGACTGAGGGTCGGGGTTTGATTGTTGTATTCATATAGGACGTCGTGGCCATGTACTGCACCAGGGTGGCCAACCCTGCTCTGGTGAAGGAGTGCGTTATCGGTTGTGGTCACTGGGATCAGGCCACACTCCAGGCCTGTTAGCTACCTTTATATAGCTCTTTTAATGAGCATACAAATTTATCTGCTACATTAATGTAATATTTAGATGGGGTACACTGTCATACACCATAAATTGTGCTGTATTCTTTCATGCAAACAAAATAGGCATAACTTTGAATTAATATTGTGGACATTTTCAGGTAACATTCAAATGCCCTTTTCTAGACGTTCAGTGAACATCCATGTAATATGCACAAGTCTTGCAGCGAAATGTCTATGGGATACCCAGAAAATGTTCTAGAAAAAAAGAGACGGATGTATAGTGTATGCAAAAATGGGATCTGATTACTGAATTGTGTTACGATTCTTTAAAGTATGCTCAGATTAGGTACAGGGGCCCAATACGTGATCACCAATGCTACAGTGAAAGACAACTGAACAGTAAATGTGCGTTGTGCTTTTCGAGCGAGTTCATTGCAAAACAGTGTAATCTGAACTTGAGTGTTGGGTTGTTATAGAGTGTTGCCCTTTAGCATGATTTTTTTAATGCTGTCATCTCTGTTCATTTGTGTTCATGGCCAATAAAAATTGTAGACAAAGGTATACCTTGCCTCAATTTTGACAGTGACAAGCAACTGAACAAGGAGGAGTATTTAAAAAGACTCGCCTAGGACTTAATTGGCACATACTTAACGCAGTGCAAAAAGAAACTTCTGTGTGTAGGCTAGTTTGTTCTTGAACATGGAAGCCAAGTTGTGCTGCATAGCTGATACAAAATACTTCTAAATAAAAATTGCCAAGGCACTCAAGATGGTGCACAGTCATATTCTGTGTTTCGTATGAACTACGCAGTGCAAGTTGGTTTCATAGCAGGTGAGTGTTATGCATCTGCAAAAAAAGTAAAAAAAAGTTATTGCTTATATGCTGCACTAGCCTGTTACATATACAATGCCAGCTTTGCAAGAAAATAAATGTGTATAATGAGTTTTTTATTGGCAGAACCATTACAGCAAACTATGCAAGTCGGATTTTCCATCTTAGACAATAGTGTAATGTTTAGATAGAGGCACAGACGCTCCTGAAGTCTTCATGGTAGTGTGAATGCATGCAGCGGCTACATCTAGTGCACCTGTACAAAAGGGAGAAACACAGGTGAAGTACAAAGGATTAAAAAGAATCTGCAACTTGCACTCTGAGATGAACACGTCGCTGTGACAACTTGAGTGCTGCTGTATAGCATTTTCTTAGCCTCTTGGTCCGCGGTGTTAAGAACGGCCCGCTGAGGTGCAAGTTTTGCCAGCCAGTTACTACAGCGGCGTCAACTTTTCCTGGAACGCCACCGCAACCCTCTAGCCACACGGCGTCACTAAGTCTACTGTGTCCGCAGGACAACGCGAGACGTCCGCCACTCTGCGTCGCGGGATTGCCGAGATGAGTTCGACGAACCAGTCTTTATGACTGAACACGCCACCGCCGACCTGGTCTGCCGCGAGCGGAGGAGTTGCCGAGGGAACGTCTTCGGAGGCCGCTTCCCACGCGCCTTTCAAGAGGCAAGACAATGGAGCACCGGCGGCCGCGCTGCAGGGGTCAGCTGTGGCTTTCCCCACGTAAGCCCCGAGCTCTGCGAAGACCGTCTGACGTCGGTGGGGGCCGTGAACCTGTGCAGAAGTGTGTGGGTGTCTCTCCCGCAGAGAGGCAGCTCCTTTACGATGACTGGTCGAACGTTTCCCTCACCGTTGGATCGAGGGAGGACCGAGTGTTTATAAACCGCTGTTGTGCGGCTGCTGAGTGTACTTTCTCTCGCAGTCATGCTAGACTGATGAACTGGAACGTCCTGATGTAGATACTGTAAATAAACCCATATTCCTCGTTCTCGATGAGAAGCAGTCCTTCCCTTCACAACGTCCTCAGCGTGGATAAGTTGGACGACGGCATGGGCCAGCTACCATCTAATTTATGCCCGACTCCAATCTTGACAACTGATTACGAGCGATGGGATTGACCCCCCAATCCTCACAGCGGGCACAAGTGCCTGTCTTGCATGAAGCTGCTTAGCACAGCTTCACTGCAAGACTTTTCTCTATCCGCCACCCGAGAACGCGCTCTGTAGTGGTCAGGCTCCGCCGAGAGATTTGCGGCAACGAGAAGGTAATGTGGGCAATTTCAGTACAGATTTTGGTTGATAAATCCGTACCAGACCGATTTTGAAATTTTGTAACACAGTTGAGTATCCGAAATACGTGCTACTACTTAGAAGCAGATTGATCAGGTTATCAAATTGAATAATACAAAGTGAACCTGCCCACACTAAAGCTTCAACCACAAGAAACACCTTCCTGGCGGATTATCGACGCCAGCTGGTGTCGTCAAGAACGATGAGATGCTGGGGTTGATGCTCTAGGTGCTGAATTGTGCCCTCGTCAAATCAAATAGCCGGCCAAAAATATGTTGCAAACTTGTTCCTTGTGGTTGGGCCTTAGCAATCCCGATGCCGCGGGCAACCATAAAGCAGTTGACAGCTGCCAATAGATCTAAGTTAATGCACTGATAATGAACAAATAAACCTTTTAGCAGCATTAAAGTGTACAGGCAGATTGCTACCGGGGCTCTGGAACGGTAAAAAAAGTTTCACATCACCGGTCTGTGTCAGTGTTTACTGGTAGCTTGTAGATACAACATGACCGGGGTAGTTGGAGAAGTATGGGAGAGGCGTTTGCCCTGCAGTGGGCGTAACCAGTCTGATGATGATGATGATGATGATGTAGATACACCGAAACCCGATTATAACAAACCGCCCTATGCACTAAAATAGGTTCATTATATCAGGTAATTCTTTAAATCCAAATGCGCCTATAACGAAAGGAAACAAACTTTTGTATTGTGTTTGTCCGAACGGCGAGACTAGAAATGAAATAGACTTCATACTCTGCGCTAACCCTGGCATCATAGATGATGTGGACGTGCTCGGCAATGTGCGCTGCAGTGACCACAGGATGGTAAGAACTCGAATTAGCCTAGACCTGAGGAGGGAACGGAAGAAACTGGTACATAAGAAGCCGATTAATGAGTTAGCGGTAAGAGGGAAAATAGAGGAATTCCAGATCAAGCTACAGAACAGGTATTCGGCTTTAACTCAGGAAGAGGACCTTAGTGTTGAAGCAATGAACGACAATCTTATGGGCATCATTAAGGAGTGCGCAATAGAAGTCGGTGGTAACGCCGTTAGACAGGAAACCAGTAAGCTATCGCAGGAGACGAAAGATCTGATCAAGAAACGCCAATGTATGAAAGCCTCTAACCCTACAGCTAGAATAGAACTGGCTCTAAGTTAATCAACAAGCGTAAGATAGCGGACATAAGGAACTATAATATGGATAGAATTGAACAGGTTCTCAGGAACGGAGGAAGCCTAAAAGCAGTGGAGAAGAAACTAGGAATAGGCAAGAATCAGATGCGTGCGTAAAGAGACAAAGCCGGCAATATCGTTACTAATATGGATGAGATAGTTCAAGTGGCTGAAGAGTTCTATAGAGATTTATACAGTACCAGTGGCACCCACGACGATAGTGGAAGAGAGAATAGCCTAGAGGAATTCGAAATCCCACAGGTAACGCTAGAAGAAGTAAAGAAAGCCTTAGGAGCTATGCAAAGGGGGAAGGCAGCTGGGGAGGACCAGGTAACAGCAGATTTGTTGAAGGATGGTGGGAACACTGTCCTAGAAAGATTGGCCGCCCTATATACACAATGCCTCATGACCTCGAACGTACCGGAATCTTGGAAGAACGCTAACATAATCCTAATCCATATGAAAGGGGACGCCAGACTTGAAAAATTATAGACCGATCAGCTTACTGTCCGTTGCCTACAAAGTATTTACTAACGTAATCGCAAATAGAATCAGGAACGTACACCTTAGACTTCTGTCAACCAAAGGATCAGGCATTGATTCCGTAAAGGCTACTCTACAATAGACCATATTCACACTATCACTCAGGTGATAGAGAAATGTGCGGAATATAACCAACCCTTATATATAGCTTTCATTGATTACGAGAAAGCGTTTGATTCAGTCTAAACCTCAGCAGTCATGGAGGCATTACGGAATCAGGGGGTAGATGAGCCATATGTAAAAATACTGAAAGATATCTATAGCGGCTCCATAGCCACCGTAGTCCTCCACAAAGAAAGCAACAAAATCCCAATAAAGAAAGGCGTCAGACAGCGAGATACGATCTCTCCAATGCTATTCACAGCATGTTTACAGGAGGTATTCAGCGACCTGGAGTGGGAAGAATTGGGGATAAAAGTTGATGGAGAATACCTTAGCAACTTGCGATTCGCTGATGATATTGCCTTGCTTAGTAACTCAGGAGACCAATTGCAATGCATGCTCACTGACCTGGAGAGGCAAAGCAGAAGGGTGGGTCTGAAAATTAATCTGCAGAAAACTAAAGTAATGTTTAACAGTCTCGGAAGAGAACAGCAGTTTACGATAGGTAAACTGCGATAGGTTTCAGCGAGGCACTGGAAGTGGTAAGGGAATACATCTACTTAGGGCAGGTAGTGACCACGGATCCGGATCATGAGACTGAAATAACCAGAAGAATAAGAATGGGCTGGGGTGCGTTTGGCAGGCATTCTCAAATCATGAACAGCAGGTTGCCACTATCCCTCAAAAGGAAAGTGTATAACAGCTGTGTGTTACCAGTACTCACATATGCGGCAGAAACCTGGAGGCTTACGAAAAGGGTTCTGCTGAAATTGAGGACGACGCAACGAGCTATGGAAAGAAGAATGATGGGTGTAACGTTAAGGGATAAGAAAAGAGCAGATTGGGTGAGGGAACAAACGCGGGTAAATGACATCTTAGTTGAAATCAAGAAAAAGAAATGGGCATGGGCCGGACATGTAATGAGGGGGGAAGATAACCGATGGTCATTAAGGGTTACGAACTGGATTCCAAGGGAAGGGAAGCGTAGCAGGGGGCGGCAGAAAGTTAAATTTCCAGTACTGTTCTGCCATACAGCGGTTGCCTGCATACACAATGCAACTCGTAAATACAATCTTTTGGCCGCACACGAATAGCTTGTGAGTGGGAGATCTTCCGTGTTGCCTTTTTTATATGCATTTCAGCAAATGTCTGCGCAGCATACCCTGACTAAGGTTTAAATTTTCTGGTCTCCCATCTGATGCTAAATAATACATATTTTCAATTGCACACAAGCCATAGTCGAGCGTGTTGCACTGGTTTTGCGGCCCTTCAGTGCAAATGGTCAGCGTTGGTGACTGCAATTTTAGCAGGTGACAGATTTGCACGGCATCAGAAGGAGTATCTTGGTCAGTTGAGTCGTATACAAAGACTGTTTTCGTCAGCGTCAACATTCGTTACTGTAAGCCAGTGATTGGGGTTTCGGACATGCAAGATTTAATAAAAGGACTTTTTACTTCAGTATATAGTAAACGATGACCAAGTAGCACATCTTGAAAGCCATCCCAGTGAGGAAACTTTTCATGCATCAAGTATTGTGCTACGTTAATCACGCTGTCTGATATTGAGGTGCCCTGTACTAAATCGGCATCTGAAAGAGAGTAGCGTTTGCAGACATTTAACATCTCTGCTGTCACCATTGCAAGGCTTACCATTTCCTTTTGCAATGGCAAAAACATGTGCTTAATAGCTTGGACTTTTTTTGGCCGTCCTCTTCTTGCTTTCACCAAAGGTACAACAAAATGTGTACTATAGGAATGCCTGCAACTGCTTGTAACTGTCATTTGGGGTAATGGAGCTGGTGTACGTTGTAAGCTAACTGTAATTTGATTACTAGGAAAGGTGGTTAAGTTTCTGAAGAATGCCTCGCATGGTGCAAGTTTTTCCATTAGCTCCTTCTCACCACAATTAGATAATACATTAGCCGCACTCTTGGACATTTCACAAAGCCTTAGGGCTTTGTGAAATGTCCAAGAGTGTCCATCTGTGAATGTCCATCTGTGAAGCTCGACACTTTAGCAGTGTCGAGCTTCACAGATGGCAGCAGCTGAATGCTGCTTGTCACCACACACTTGAGACCATGCAGCTGTCACTAAGGAAATGATCCTTACACCAGCTGTCCGGTATGCATGCTTTGTTAAAAAGGTCTTGCTGGGCAAAATGGCGAGCTGCTATAATGTGTGCACAAGGCAAACTGTACTGATTATAAAAAGCACACATGCAACGCGTCAGGCATAATGAAACACTGTGCTCGGATCGGAACTTGCTGAAGCCACTACATAAGGATTAGCAGTGGAAGTAACCAGATAACCTACTTCTTTAAACCGTTCATGCTGCTCAAGGTTGGAGAATACCTTAGTAACTTGCGATTCGCTGATGATATTGCCTTGCTTATGTTGAATTCCAATGGCGGAGTCGGAGCAGCCGACGGACTCTGCGAGCGAGCACTCGACTCTGGCGTAGAGCAACGCCTCCAAATCCGCGAGTGGAACACAACCTGCGCCGCCGGAGCAAGGCGGAAGCGGAACTTCTATCGCCGAGTTACCCAGGATACCTTGCGGGTTGTCATTTCGTTTCGTTGTTTGCTCCCAGCACCGCCGCACCGGTCACTTGTCTCTTCAGCGCCGTTCACCTGTTGTATCTTTAAAAGTGCGGAATGGATATCTCGCTAAGCGTGCAGCAGCTTTTGCTTCCTCGCGAGTCGTGACCGGTGGCGCCTCCCAGCAGACAAACGTGGTAAAGGAAATACGTCACGCAGAGTTCCGGTCCACTTCGCCGATTTTGGCGGAGCATCTTTTTCTGCTCCACGGCGTGACTCCCACTCTGAATCCACTCTGACTCTCTCATTGGAACACCTTACTTCCGCCCTCCCTCTGTCATGGAAACAAACTTGCTCCGAAACCAGCAGAAAGACTTGCTCCGACTCCGCCATTGGAATTCAACATTATTTAAGGGATAGTTCGAGTAGCTTTTGGGAGTGAGCAAGTAGACAGCAGCAGACGGCGCAACTTCACCACGGAAGACCAGGCCGGTCAGGCAGGCCGACGACGACGGGTATGACATCGTTCTGTTTGTAAATATTTTTGTACAGTATTAACTTAAGGTAAAATACCAAGTAAATAAACCTTCTCGTCGTCGTACCTGTGGATTTGGACTTGCCCTTGCCAGAGCTCATCACCATTCATCTTCGTCTCCCGGGTGAGCTGATGCGTCTGATGTATAGCGGCTGCGTCACTTCGCTACAATATACCGGCATTCCCATGCATACCACAGCGCAGCAGCGCCAAACTTCCCTCTAGGTAATGTAGTGAGAAACTCTGTGGCTTGCGGTGCGGCGTGCCATAGAGTAGTAGTAAGTGATTTTGGAATGAGAAAAGAAGAGAGCAGTGCAGTACTGTAACTGTCTCTCGCTTAGGAGGTCACCTCAACAGTACTGCACGGGGGAAGGGTAAGGGGAATAAAAGAGTGTGGAGAAATAAAGATGGAAGAAGACGAGCGTAAGTCCGTGAAGAGAAAAAAAAAAAAAGAATTGCGTTTAAACTGTCCATTGCGCTCGTTGCGAGAGCCACAGTCAGCTGTTATTTCCGATTCCAGGGGCCGGGCGAGAGGAGCGTCCTTCCTTCCCGTCGCGTAGCCTTGGGCGGGCTGGGAGGCGCATGAAAGGAGGGGCTCCCCTGCATGTTTATGCTCTGAGTCAGGCGCGTGGGTGGGAGCGTCATTGCCATTCACTTCGTCCATGTTGCCATTCATGTTTTCCGGCACGGCGGCGAGAGTGGTAGCAGGCATAGATGGTAGCAGGTAAAACCCCTCCATCCACGCGCCACCGCCGCTTTCGGCGGAAACGTGTATGGAGGGGCTTTAGTAGCAGGAGGTGCGCCGTTGAGAGAAGGACGGCCGCGTGGAGAGGAGACTGTCGTACGCGTACGCGCAAGCAGTGAGGAACACGGGAGGGCGGTGACTTCCGTGTTTACATGTGGCGCGGCATTCTCCGTGGCAGACGAGACGGCGACGGGCAGGGTTGAGGAGCGGGGGAGGCCGCGGCGCGCGGTGGTAATGAGTCACACGCATGCGCAGCACTCCCGCTAGCAGACGACGCACCGATGTGTTTCGCGGGGCGCGTTTGAGGCGAGTCGCCCGCGTTTGCACAAGTCAGTTGCCTCGTAATCCACAAGACGTGGTGAATCGCGATCGCAAGCTGAGCTGATATACAGCACGTTTTCCTCCGCTGCCGTGCCTGCTGCATTGCAGGAGGGCGAAGATACTTGTTCGTCGCTGCGTGCGTGCGGGCCATCGTGACATTCCGCAGCGGAACTGACTGCGGGAGGGGTTGCGTTCTCGGCGCAAGGTTCAGAGGCCAGTGGGGATGATGTGCCTTCACTGGCGAACGTTGAGGTCGAACTTTCGTCACTGGTGGTGGTGGCCGTAAGGTCGCAACTGTCAGCAGAGGGTGATAGTTGTGGGGAGGCGATTTCGTGAAGTGATGAAACCGGCGATGTGCTGGCACCGCTTGTAGATGTGCCGTGACTTGATACGTTACTTTCCCCGCTTTCTTCGCGCTTCTCGTCACTCTCGGAGGAGGCCGGAAGGACGTCCTCGGGGGTGAGAGGTAGGCGTGTGTCAGGGGCGCACGGTTGCGTCTCTGAAGCGAGGTGTTCCGCAGTGACGAGTGAGACAAAATAAAAGCTCACTACTGGGGTTATGTCCTCGGCTTCAGGGACGCTGAGAGGTTCACCAGTGGGGGAACTCTGAGACGCTTGCATTAGCGCCGACTCTTCAGCAGCAGGAGGCTGCGAGATTTCCTGGCGCTTCTGCAAATGAAGTTTTCGCCAGGATCCTTCTGGGAGGTGCGCGTCCACGGCCGGAGTTTGTAACTCGAGGTTTTCGCGCTCGCTTATTAACCGTGGAGGACGAGCAGGGTTGGCGGGATCGTAAAATCCTGCCGCTTTCTTTGAGGAGTGCCTCGAAGTTCCGGGAACGTACAAGGTCACTTACTCCGATGTTGACGGATGGCGAGTCGTTGGCTTCCATGATGAAAACGCGCGAAGTTGATATGCTACATATCGAATGTAGCGGAGATAACAAAGCTAAGGCCCGCTCCCTTGGGAGCCCTAAAAAAGGCTACGCTCGAAAGCGCGGTCGTGGGAGGCTGGCGGGCATGGAGAACCAAGAGACGTCATGCTCTAATTAGAGCTAAAACAAAAGATGTGCCATAGAGTTTCTGACTACTACAGTGTACTAGAATAGGGCTTTTCTACTACACTGTACTCACTACATTACCTAGAGAGAAATCTGGCACTTCTGCGCTGTGGTTGCACAGCGAAGCAGCATAGCTTGCTTCTGTTTTTGATTTGCTAATTGTTCGCCTTTAAATAGTAATTTGGTGGTTTTTCTTTTTCTTTCTTTTTTGTCTCTTGTATTTCGGGTGCGCTGGCGCGTTTCGTGCACATTTGGTTTTGCAGAATTGTTAGAGCGTCCTTTTGCGCCACGTGCTTCAACACGTGCAGCCGGTTGGGACGTTGAGTGTTTGTAGTCTTTCAATGTTAGCTTGGAGGTGGCAAGATTAATAGCTATTAGGTAGTTTTACTGTGCGTGCTTTTGATAGGAAAGTGAGAGCGTGGCCGCGTGGTTGAGCGCGTGCAAGAGCGTGTCATACCTTCGGTCTCCGCGACATTGATCGCTTTCGAAACAGTGCTGAGAGTTGCTTTGCGACATTTTGAGGATTTGGATCCTGTGCGTATCAGTTCTGGCTAAAAGGCACGTGCTCTGCATTGATATAGTGGTATGGTATTGTAGTATTTGCATCTGAAGTAGCATTATTATGGTATTATAGCATTTGGAAAAAGCCGTGCAATACATGGCGAGTAAGCCGGTAAAGCAGGCAGTGAGCGGGGGGTCGCTCTAGGCAGGTGAGAATACAGATGAAAATGGAAAGGGCATCGAACCAACCGGCACACAATGTGATGTCGATACTAGGCTGCAGAAAATGGAGGCTTTCCAGGAAGAGCTTGTCAAACAGGTGCAAGAGCTCAAAAATGAGCCAAACAGGGAGCGTGATCCACGGAAGGAAGTTGAAAAGAGACTTGAAGCAGCCGAGGAAAAGCTTAACAGGGCCGCCATTGTGAACAAGAATGTGCGTAACAATGAAACGCAGACCTCCGACGCGACAGGCGAGGGAGAGAGATTAAAACATCTTATTAATAATATTTGAATGGCGAGAGCAGTGTGGGAGGAGCCCTCAGACCACGGTCCCTAAGATGATTCCGGCGATGTTTCGAGCCCGTTGTATCACAGCTCAGAGGACCTCGGGAGGTCCGTCGCGGAGGGCGTCGTCCCACAGCTCTTTGTTGCGTAGGGGGTAAAGGAGAGTTGGCAAGGGAGGAAAGAGGTTTGCAGTGCACTCAATCGTGACGTGGAAGATTGTGGGCGAGCTGCCAGGGCAACGATCTGCATAACAGTGTGGGTAGAATTTTTTGAGAGAGACAAGATTTGGAAAAGTTGCGGTTTGTAACTGGCGTAATGCCACTGCTTCCTCCCGCGAGAAGGACGGCGGTGGTGCGGCGTGGGTGCGACGAATGCGTGTATAATGACGGAGTATGTCTTTGTAACGGAGCAAGGGATCCCCCCACTCTGAACTAGTCGCCTCACCACGCCGAGTCGCCCGGAGGGAAATTTCTCGGGCAACCGCATGTGCGCGTTCGTTACCCGGCAGCGAGGTATGACCAGGGGTCGAGAGTAAGTGGATGCGGGGAGATGTGGTTGGTGTATTTTGCGGGATATGTTTGAGAATTTGGTGCGCCGCTCTCGGGATGCCATGTCCTGATAGGAACGCCCGGCATGCCTGTTGCGAGTCCGTCAATATGTACACTTCCTCAGGAACGCGGATGGCGTATCGAATTGCAAGAGCAACACCGAGAATTTCTCCGTACGCGGCATTTGTTCCGCGCATTGCAGCAGAGTCTTGCAGGGATTCGGTGCCATCTAAAAGTACCGAAGTATAGCTCTCTTGAGTGCGTGATGTGTCCGTGTATAAAGTGTGTGTTTCCGGGATGTTTGCAAGCATGCGGCCAATGCATGGTACACGGGCTTTGCGCCGCCCTTTGTCATGCTCGCGGTGCATATTACGGGGCAATGGATGAATACTTAGTGCTTGACGTATCGCTGACAACAAGATCGTTGGACGGGTTTCAGACTCAAGGGGTGGGACAGAGTATCCTAGCCGTGTGAGAACATGGCGGCCAGTAGGAGTGAGTAGGAGGCGCTGGCGATATCTGACCCAATGTGCCTCTAGCAGCTCGCCTCGTGTGTTATGTGTCCCTAAGTTAAGGAGACGGCGTGTGGAAGTATAATTCGGGAGGTCATGGGCCAGCTTCGTCGCTTTGCGAATCGTCGCGTCTGTGCGAAGTTGTTGCGCTTGGGCCAACCACTGAAATGGGAGATGGTATGTAAGGCGGCTGATCACGCATGCCTCCACCAAGCGCAGCAGGTCCTCTTCTCGAAGGCCCGAGCGCCTGTTGGAGACCCTCCGGATCATGGCCAGAATTTGCTCGATCTGTCTGGATAGAAGGGAAACAGTGTAGTTTGACCTGTCATCCGCTTGGACGTGTAGGCCGAGGATACGAGCACGATTAACCTGTGGTATCGGTGTGCCATCCACGTGCACAGTGATAGGGGGAGTAGAGGAACGGCTCTGGGGGCGAATGATTAAGAGCTCCGACTTTTCCGGAGCACATCTTAAGCCGCATTTTCTCGCGTACTCGGAAACTGTATCGACTGCTTGCTGCAGTCGGTCCTGGATGGCTCCGCCGGAACCCCGTATCGACCAGATAGTAATGTCGTCCGCATAGATAGCGTGGGCGACATCAGGGATCTGGTCGAGTAGCCGGAGGAGCCCTGCGACCGCGATATTGAATAGTGGGAGAAAGAACCGAACCCTGGGGTGTCCCACGTCCTACAAGGTGAATCGTACCGGATCGATGCGGTCCCATTCCTACGGTGGCTGTGCGATCTCGAAGAAATGCGCGGATATAGTTGTACCTACGAATTCCACAGTGTGAATGTGCAACATTGCGAAGGATGAGGTCATGTTCAACATTATCGAATGCCCCTTTTGGTCTAAGGCGATGAGTGCTCTCGTTTGGGCGGACGACGGAGGTCCTATGACTTCCTCCCGCAATTGTAAAAGCACATCTTTGGCAGACAGATGAGCCCGTTATCCGAATTGAGAGTTAGAAAGGATGATTTTTCTTCGAGGAAGGGCTGCAGACGCCGCAAGAGTACATGCTCCATGAGCTTACCAATGCAGGATTTTAGGGAGACGGGTCGTAAGTTGTCAACCTTAACAGGCTTGCCCGGTTTGGGGATCAGTGTGATGTCGGCGTGTCGCCATGCTTGGGGAAGCATGCCCTTGCGCCACCAATCATTGAAGATATGCGTGAGGTGGTTAATATCCGCGTCACTGAGGTTACGAAGGGTGGCGAATCGGATGTGGTCAGCTCCCGGTGCCGTGTTGCGGCGTAGGTCTTGTAGGACCACCCGCACCTCGTCAGATGTGATCTCTGCATCGAGAAATTCGTTCGTCTCGCCTACATAAGGATAGTCAAGGTACTGCGGCGGCGGGCCTGTGGGTATGAAATGCTTCTCTAGCTCTCTGAGGAGTGTCGAGACATCGTCCCTGTACTCGTGCATTAGGATGTGCAGCTGTTGAAATGTTTATCCCTTTGTTGTGGTGGGATCTGTGAGTGAGCGAAGAATCGACCAGGTTTTTGCTGTGCTCAATGTGCCTGAGAGGCGATCGCAAAATTCTCGCCAGTTATTTCTCGTAAGGATCTCTGCATACTCCTGAGATTCCCGTGTAGTTTGATCTATACGTTTCCTAAGTTTGCGGTTGAGGCGTTGTCGTTTCCATCGTCGTGTCAATCCTCTGCGGGCGTTCCAAAGATGAAGTAAATGCGGGTCTATGTCTGGTACCTCGGTTGTGGTGCGCAGTGGGCTCATGGTGGCCTCTAGATTTTGTGCGAGAGAGTCAAGCCAGCGTTCGTACCCTTGGCGCTCAGGTGGGTCCTGGCGACGTTCCCTGAATTTCGCCCAATCCGTTATACGCACATTTCGCTCGGGCCTGCGCGCACCCCGTAATCACAAGGTGGTCACCACAATGTAGTGGTCACTACTAAGGTGCTCCTCTAAAGGCCCGTGCGCAACGACTGGGCCAGTATTGCGCACGAAGGTAAGGTCAGGGCAGGTGTCACGAGAATACGCTGTTGCCTATGCGAGTGGGGTGCTTTGGGTCCGTGAGCAGTGTGTGTATCTCATGTTACAGATGGCATTCCATAAGCGGGTCCGTTTAGCCTGCGATTTAACGTAATCCCATGCAGTATGCGGAGCGTTAAAGTCGCCGGCCACCACACAAACCCGTCCAAACCTACCAAATTCTGTTAGTAGGTGCTGAAAACAGTGCGTTCGCGAACGGGGGGAACTGTGTGCATTGAGTACAAACAGGCTCTCGCTGCGTTTGCGTTGCGTAATTATTTCCAATATTTGGTGAGGAATGTCAATGTTAGTGGTATGCATGCGACATGTAACATGTTTCTAAACTAAGGCTCCCACAAGAGGAGAGACACCCGAGAGCGTGCTGTAGCCGGATAAAAAAGGTGTGCAATTTACTTCCTGTAAGAGGATGACATCGGGAGGGTTCGTGGATGTAGCGATATACTGCTGTAGGGAACCTCGTTTTCGGAGGAATCCCCTACAATTGCACTGCTACACCACTAGTTGCTCCGCGTTACGCGGCGCCATCATCATGGTGAGAGGAAGCAGGCGGTCGTGCATAGGGATGCGTGCGCCGGGTGCCCACATTTGAAGGTTGCGGCCGAGAGCCTTGGTCGGAAAGCGCGCTTTCGTTGTTACCGCTAAGCACAGGAACTTTCATGCGTGCGAAAGTGCACTCTATACATGATTTCACTCGCTCCGTAATCCCTATTTGAAGGGCCTCCATTTGGCGTTCTATCCTGTCCAGAGCCGCCTGGGGCCGAATCTTATAACGGTTCGGAATACGAACCGTTCGCTTCGCCGCTTACGTCACTAAATGTGCCACTCCCAAGCCGGTGGTGGAAGAAGGGAGGACGCGACCAATAGATGAGAGGGTGCCACCTCTGAAGTGTACGTCATTATATGACGTGCTAATCGAGGCATTGCAGAATGTTTCTGCTTGCTAAATAAATGTCAAATATAAAGTAAATATTACACGCCAAGTTCTGAAGTATAAACGGGTGGTGCCTGGCGTTTACGCAATGCAGAAGTAATTTATTAATGTCATTCTTTTTCACTCTCAGCCGACAGGCGGTATAGCAAGCGTAAATATATTACGCTTGCAATGCTATATGTCGTCTGCTACCAGGAGCTCGCACCATGCAGGCAACAGGAAAGCACTGCCAGCACTTTTAAATAGCGAGCGCGACAAAACCGTGAACCGGTTCTTAGGGACACCTTTACTAGCTGACTATATCAATTTTCCTTCTTTTTTCGCCTTTCGTCATCGGCTCGGACATTACTCGCTCGCCGCCGCGCTGCCGCTATCCCTGCGATCTGTGCCCCACGGCGCATCGCGTGATAAAAGCAATGGAACTTGAAATTGAACATTACAATACACGGGCCCTGCATTTCCCGCGCGAAGTAAAATCGAAGAGTGTGGGGCTGACGGTGCACTCTGTGCCGTGAAATTGAGGAACAAAGTGTGGCACTCCGAACTATATTATTCTTATATTTGGGGTTTTACGTGCCAAAACCACTTTCTGATTATGAGGCACGCCGTAGTGGAGGACTCCGGAAATTTTGACCACCTGGGGTTCTTTAACGTGCACCTAAATCTAAGCACACGGGTGTTTTCGCATTTCGCCCCCATCGAAATGCGGCCGCCGTGGCCGGGATTCGATCCCTCGACCTCGTGCTCAGCAGCCCAACACCATAGCCACTGAGCAACCACGGCGGGTGCACTCCGAACTAGAAAAAGAAGGGCAGCTAAATAAGATATCTCCACAATATCTTCCCATCCTGACTGTATGGTTTTATCAGCCGAACGAAGAAAGCGTTGAACGAGCCTAGTTTGAACCCTTCTGATTGCTGAACGGCGATCTGCGAGCTATTCACGCTGGCGATAGCCCGGGGAATTCGATTTCACCTTGCAAATATCCCCTTGGCACTGGCTTTGAAGCGCAGGTCATGGGAAAGCTGACCTCTGGGAGCTGCAGGCCGGTGGCGATGAACCGCAGCGTGCAATATTCTTTCCTCTGCGCGGAATGACCGCTGGTGCGCTTGCACCCGAGCATCCTCCATTGGATAGCGTAGCCTGCAAAAGGTCTGCTTAGAAAGCCGCCAGGGGCGGTGCAACTCATTATCCTTCATTTCTTCGAACGCGTATCGCACTTCCAGCCGTGGTTGATACTGAAAGAGCGACGCCGCAACGCCAAGCAGACGACGAAGGCAAGTAATAGCCTCCGAAGCAACCAACGCACGCGCGCGCTACGCCCGCTTGTCTCCGGGATCGCGCGACCGGCGCGCGCGGCCAGGGTCGCAAGCCCACAGCCAAGCCACAGCAACGGAACCCAAAGTGGACTACCCCTTCGCCGGTTCCTACGACCGGTTCGCTTTGAAGATGATTGACAGATGCGTGACGTATTCAAAAATTGCGATACCACCCCGCTGCCTCTGACGACCTGTGACGTAATCAAAATTTTGGCCAATCAGGTGAGGCCAAAGGAACGGCTCCCCAACCGAACCGTTATAAGATTCGGCCCCTGGATACTAGTACTGGGAGTGTCGACCAGGGTGCATGGAATTCGTGCGGCGTGATGAAGGGTTAGCTGGAAAGAGGGACAGCTACCTCGAGGCCGCCGCGCGGAAAAAGCAGGAGCCTAGGGGACAATGCCCCTTGTCGAGTTCGAATCACGCGGAAAAGGACAAAGGGAAGCAGGGAGAGGTAGGAGAGAGTGAAAGGGTGATCATCGCCGGCGACTCAAACATGGCTAGTTGCTCAAAAGCAATTGTGGAGAGGGTGAAAGGCGATAAGAGTGGCGTAGGCAGGGCGGACACTGGGTTCTGTCATGGAGCAAGCAAAAGAAAAGCTCGCGGAAAATGCCCACGTGCGCAACCTTATAGTAGCAGGTGGGCTAAATGACGTCCTGAACAGGAAAGGGACAGGATTAGCCCAGCGCTTGGCGAAGGGGGTGGACGACTTGCGCGAGCTATCCCCTCAGGTGCAGATCGTGGTGTGCATGGTGCCGGAGGTGCCTGTGTGTGACAGTCATGTACAAAGAGCCGTAGTGGCTGCTAAAGAGGCAATATGGAAAATGAGCCGAGAGAAAGGCTTCGAGGTGGTCGAAGTAAGCAGGGAAGTGAGAAGGTGCGGTGGTTTTAAACAAGACGGAATTCACTTCAATTACAGGCTGGCACAAGAATTGGGCTGGCCAATTGGTGGTCGCGCTGTTGCTTTTTAGGGGGCTCGCGGGCGCTAAGGAGGCCAGAGTAGATAGTAATGAAGAAGGTCCCCTGGGGGGGGGGGGGGGGACCTCAGAAGAGCATCGCCGTCGATATCAAGAAAAGGAGGAAAGCAAGAAAGAGAGCTCGCCATGCAATAGGCTACATAAACATGCAGGGCGGCAGAAGAAAGGAAAAGTGGGCAGAGATTGAGGAGCAGTTAGATAGAGAACAAACAGGGGTGTATGCGGTTACAGATACACACCTTTCAGAAAATATGTATGGCTGATGTATGTTCTCTGCAGATGAAGCGACCACTCATTTGATTCTACATATAAACTTTGTATGGGACTCGTTCTGAAAGCGCCAGTGGCCAGTCGGATTCCTAGATGGTGGACTGGGTCTAGCATCCTTAGTGCGCTCGGGGCGGCAGAGTGGTAAATCACGGCGCCATAGTCTAGTCGTGATCGAATGAGGCTTTTATAGAGATTCATTAAGCACTTCCTGTCACTACCCCACGTAGTCTGGGATAGAAGTTTGATTATGTTCATCGTCACCTAAGCCTCCCCGTTTCAGAATATCCCACAAAATGTTGCGGTCTACGTTGTCATAGGCTCCTGTAATGCCTAAAGAGCTTGGTGGCGCCACTCTCCGCCCCGTTCCAAAGGGGACATGTGGCATATGAGGCATATGGAAGAAAGTTTTCCTGTACAGGGAAAACATTGATTCACAGTGGAGGAAAATAACTAGGAAGCTTACCAACATGTATGTGGCCTGCAGGGTGGGCAACACAGCAACAAAGACGGTCAAGCGGAAAGTCGGAGAGGATGAAATAATCTCATGGGTGGCGGCAATGGAAAGGAAACCTGCCATGAGTAACTACATTAGAGGAAAAAACGAAATCAGGAAAGAATCAATTTATGATAACTCAAAGGGAAGCTCATTACTTTTGGAAGCGAGATCGGGATGCCTTAGAACACGCGCCTATCAAGCGAGATATAAGAAAGAACAAGAAGCATGTGCTTGCTGCGGTAAAGCTAGGGAAACTATGGAGCATCTTTTATTAGAATGTGAAGACGTCTACCCAGCGGTCGATTTAGGTACCACTGGCCTCCTTGAAGCCCTTGGGTTCAGCGGGAGCAGTGGAAAAGTCACATCCTCTGTGGGAAAAGTAAACATGTCAGCAATAGGCATACGTGCGTCTCCCCGCTGGCCGGCTGAGGCCAGTGAACAATAGAAAGCAGCATCCACGTGACCCTGCGTTCCCGGATGTTGGTTCCCTAAGTTGGTTTCCAACTGTCCCTATGGTGCCACTGAATGTGTCATGTGATTCGGGAGGTTTCTTCCCCGTATTGTCGCCGGATTATACAACAACCCTAGCAGGTGCAATGACACGGAAACCACGTGCTTCCAAAAGCCGCCTACTCCGCTTCGGTATGGCGCAAGTCTGTGATCGAGCTGCCATAGGCGATGACGATCGTCGCTGCGAATTTTGCAGCAAACTATTCATACAGAGGAAGAACATGCTGCAACACACCAGGAACGTTCACAACATGGACGTGGATGTCAAGAAATTGATGAAATGCGACGTATGTGGCACTTCCCTGCCTACAATGGAGAAGTATTCGGTGCACCAGATCGCTGCGCACAACTTCGAGGCTGACTACGTGCACCTGGTGTTCCGGAACAATAAGGGTGAGGAAGAGTTTTATTAAGTTTATTCTCAGTCATCGTGAGCAAATGACGTTTAAACGCAATATTATATCTCGGACTTTTTTTAATTTCTTGTTACGCAGTGTGCCTCGAAAAAGGCAGTGGTTTATGCCTTGCGGGCCTTTGTTTTCTCTTTCTCCATCTGTTTCGCGAAGAGCAGCTTTTGCGCAGGTGCCTAATTTATTTCCTTGGGGTATTTCGAAGTTTGTATCCTCGTTAAATATAATTTGATTGTTTATCCAACTATAGTGTGCGCGCTCCCAGCGATGCGCTACATGACATACGTTTATCATGGTCTGCTTTCCTGCACAGCAAGTGGAAGGAAATTTGACGTTTGTACATCTTTTTTTTTTTATTAAGCGACAGGAGTAAGCTGTTTTGCGTTCTGATGTTGCTCTGTGCCACATGCGTGCGTGGCCTAGTCTTCGCCTCAATGCACGTTGCAATGCGGCAGAGACGCAGAACCGGGACCATACTTGAATTTGTGAATGTCGCCGGGATGGTTTCTCAGCGTATTGTGGGCAAACTCTTTAGTAGCACATTTCATAGAATAGAGCGAAATGTGAACCCCTCCCCCCCTTTTTTTTCTTAAACGAGAGGAGGGATTTGATGTGCGTTCTGACGCTGCTCTGCGCTACTTGCGTGTGTGGTGTAGTCTTCGCCTCAGTGCAGGCCGCGATAGGTCCGAATGCAGGGCGACGTAGGTCCAGGACCACACTTGCAATTTCGGCTGTCAGCGGCTTGGTCTCCCGGCGTACTTTGGGAAATTTCTTTAGTAGTACCACAGTCCTTCAATTGAAGGACTCTGGTTGTAGATTTCAAAAAATAGAGCGAAATTTGACGCACGCGCAATCCTTTTTTCTTTAAGAAGAGTGTGTTAGGAGGCTACTTGGTAAGACATCTTTTTGTGAACTTAAACTGCGCTTGGGAAAAGACACCAACGTAAAAGAAGACAGGACGAACGCAGACTAGCAACTGGTTTATTGAAATCACACATAATGCTGCCTCTTCGAACCAGGCGCATGCCCAAGCCAGATCATAACCACGTGATGATGGAACACTCCCTCACCAGGCCCCTATCTACAGTAAAAAACCAAGCTCTTCTTGAAAAGAAGGAGCTTTTCAAGAAGAAACTGAGAGAAGGGATTCACACTGTTCTGGGGCGTAGCTTGCACCACGTGCTCTCAGTTCGTCTTTGTCTTATCGTAACAGCATTGCTGTGAATGTACAGTCTGATTCAATATTCAGGAAGGAGTGAGCATAGATCATGCTTATGTTTCATATTCGTTTCTTGTTAAAACAAAACTAATATGATAAATTTTTAAAGTTATGGCGCATCGCATTTCAAATTCAATTTTAACAGAAATTTGAGCAATATCAAGGGTGACCTCATGACACAGTCGACTTGAAGGTGAGGGAGTAAAATAAATGCTACATTAGCCCGTGTCCAAAGCCTTCAAAGTGATTATTTTTGTTTGCATCTCTCTCCCCAAAGTACTTGTCACTGTCTAATGCTATTTTGTGCTTTTATTACAGAATTTCATGAATGGAAAGCAGAAGAAGAGGGTAGCCAAAACTGCTGGTTCATTTTGCCCAAGGACCCCAAAAAGCTGGCCAGTGGAGAGACAACGATCCACTATTACTGTAATAGATCAGGCGAGGCAAGGAAAAAGGAAGGTCATAGTGACCGTCGGGAGAAAAGTCAGGGGAGCTGTAGGTCTGGTAAGATGTCTTTCATTTATTACCTTCACAATGGACAACACTCAGAGTCCGACACCTGAAGGCACCACCATAAATGTCAGGTATTAAAGAAACCATTATGGTCATAAACCAGAAATTCAGCACTTGAGAATGAGTGACAAGAAAAAGGCCAGTGTAGCAGAGAACCTAGAAAGGGGTGTGCCCATGAAAACCATTCTAAAGCGAATAAGAACATCTGTGGCATCAAAGCTGAGGCCAGTGCACTTGGCAGATTGCTAAACCCTGCCTAACATCAAACGGCAAACATTGATGCCCCTGAACGTTGTCACACGAATGACGCTGTCAGTGTAGACACGTGGGTGCTTGTGATGAAAGAAAAAGGTGAAACACTTGTCCGCCTGTACAAGGCACAAGGCGCAGTGGACCCAAGTGGTACATTTTCTTCAGCAGACTTTGCTCTTGTTCTGATGGCAGAGCCTCAGAAGGAGCTACTAGAAAAATTGGGCCCTGCAGGGACTGTATGTCTTAACTCCACATATGGAACTACAGAGTACCAGTTTGAGCTGACCACTCTTCTGGTGGTAGATAAAGTAGGATCAGGTGTAGCTATAGCTTATTTCATCTGCAACCGGATGAACGAGCAAACTTTGACAGCATTCTTCAAATATCTGGAGTCGGCCATGGACAAAAAAGTGGCCGCTGAGACATTGATATCTGATGATGCCTCGCATTCTGCAAAGCAAGGTCCACGCTCATGGGTGCCGCAAAACAAACTTCTCTGTGCCTGGCATGTGGATAACAATTGGCGTAAGATACTCGAGTGTGTAGAGAAACAGCTAAGGTCACATGTTTACCATAGTGTGTGGCTACTCTTAGAGTTCCTCGCGGAAAAGGCATTTGAAGATTATTTTAAACAATTCCTTTCTAGTGAGGAAGAAAAACTGAGGGACTTCCTGAAGTACTTTAAGGACGACTATGCAGTTAGGCCGCAAGAGTGGGCCTATTGCTTTAGGACTAGAGCAGCTGTCAACACTAACATGCACCTTGAGAGCAAGCAAAGGACGTTAAAGCATACTATGCTGGAGGGAAAACAGAATAAGCGTGGTGACAAACTAATTTCTGCCCTCATGGACTTGACAAATCATTTTTAATGAAAAGGGCTATCCAGATGATGAAAGGGGCAAAGGGTAAGAAGCTGAGCACAATTCAGAAGAACCACATGTCTGGCAGTGAAATGGCAGCTTGTGCCAAATTAGATGAAGGTGGCATATGGACTGTGCCATCTCAGTCTCTTAAAAGGCTCTTGTATAAAGTGTCAAAAGTGGGAGATGGTGCTTGCTGTCCTTTGAGGTGCAAGGAATGCGCGGTGTGTGTGCATACTTACATGTTCACTTGCTATGACCATCTTATACACTTTACAGTGTGCAAGCACATTCACTGTGTGGTAATCGCTAATCCAACTAGCAGCAACAAGGCCCATGAGAGCTCACCCGAAGAAGCATGTGAGGCAAGTCGGGCATTGCACATTGCACAGAGTATAACAAAGCTGGAAGCAGCCAAAGCAGTGTCAAGCTCAGCACCCTTAAGAGCAAAAATGGACTCAGTCAGACAGGCAATATCAGATGGTGAAGTCTCTGAGGGTGTGGCTGAGAAGGCAAACAATTAGTTTGAGCCAGTTTTCATGCTTGTTGAAAGTGAAAGTGACCCAAAAAGAAACATGCCAGACCATTCAATTGAACAAGCGAACAAAAAAGTTGTGCACCTGTTAAGATTTCACTCTACAAAAAACCCTAGATTGTCACAGCCATCATCTAGCCTTTCAAGGCCCACTGAAGCTGAAAAGGAAGTCCTTAAATAACAGCTTAGGGACAGCAACATAGAAACTGAAGAGATAACCACGTAAGCAGGGCACGATTACTGGTAGTAAGCCTCCAGTGCAGTTAGGAAGAGAGAAGTGGTGCAGTAGTGCTGTGCTGTCATGCCTTATTGAAGCAGGTTGAGGGCTCGCATGTTAACAAATCATGACATGTGGTCTCTGATGGTTAGCCCGTCTGTTTTTGTCTGTGGTGTGCAGCCATATGTAACAGCTGGATGGTATGTGTGTTAGAGCACGAGAGATGCCTCCATGCTTGTTGTATGAGCTGCTGGTGAGTGTTCTGTGAAAATAGGTACAGACCCAGTGGTCATCTCTGGTATGTGGCAGCTGTTGGATGGTAGTGTGTTAGAGCACGCCTCCATGCTTGTCATGTGAGCCGCTGGTAAATATGTCTGTACATAGTTGTAAGGAAGTGCATTGGATGGCGTGTAGAGTTTCAGTGTGCAAAAGCCTCCAATGTGTTTTGCTACTTATAAATTTGTCTAAACACTCAGTAGCGGAGTAGTTATGATGTTGCACTGCTGAGCTCGAGCTTGCGGGTTCAATCCCAGCAAAGGTGGAGGCATTTCAGTGGTGGTGAAGTGAAAAAAAAAGCGTGTAGTTGAATTTAGGTGCACATCACAGGACCCAAGGTGGTCAAAAATAATACTGAGTCCCGCACTGTGGCATGCCTCATAATTCGATCTAGATTTTGTGTTCAATGTGATGTTCTTTATTGCCCATTTGAATAAACTTTTATTTTTCAGATTACCAAAATAGAGGGCATACGCAGTGGTGTTGTGTGCAGTCTGGATAAGTTGCTCTGGTCATGAGCACTCAATTAAAACTTCTGCATATTTGGCTGCAGCAGACAGTGTCATAATGATTGTAAAGACTATGCAGAAAGCTTTAGGCCATTCTACACATCAGATAAGTTTTATATGGCATCCCTTATGGTGCATCTCTTACTCGAGTAGGCATAATAACAATTGGCAATGCTTCCTTCCTTACACATTTAATATTTCTCTTTTTTCTTTTGGAAGAGTAACCTTGGAAGAATAATCTACAACAGTGCTCCTACCTTCTCTTTCACTGTCTCCCCATTTCTTTTCTACACTTCAACTTCATTCTACGCACTATCTTATTCTCCTCTTCATCCTAGATTGAGGGTGTGGGCAAGTGATTTAAGCGTGCATATAGATTGCTGTGCAGAACTTAATTGTGGCACCGACGAAGACAAATCTTTGTCAAAAGGTTCACTCCAGGTACATTCTCCCTCCAAACGCTGTTTATCACTTCAAGCCTTGATATTTCTGTGAGCTTTTGTCTTGTTTAACAGTTGTAACAGTCATACTATTTATTACTATCAATAGCCAGCATACATTTAGCACTGCAAAGTGCTGTTTAGAAGACGTGCGAGTTTCTACTTCCCTTATGAAAAATATTCCAGACATTCAGTCTCTATTTTATGAAAATCTTTCAAACATTGCCAGTGATGACCACCATATGGGTTAATGTCGGCATGGGACTGAGGCTTTCCCGCAAAAAGAACAGTTATGTTTTGCTCATATCATGTGACTGACAGTTTCTGCTGTAATTTTTGCACTTGTCAACTGCACTGTGAAGAGTTCGTTTCTGTGAATATGTGCTGGCCTGATTCTTCTTGTTCACGCATTTCAGATCTTGTGCTATGGGATGAGGAGGTGTAAAATAAAAACACCGTGTAGATTTCACAGTGCCTTTAAGAAACCACGCAAAGCTTGGAGATGAAGCATTACATGCAACTTGAACCAAGTGTCTGGACACAGCGAGTGAAAGTTGTTTTGTCATGAGCGAGGGTGTCGGTGTTACTTGTAACTACTTTAAATAAAAGTTTGTTTCAAAACAGTGGCTCAACTCTGTGTTCCCCCGGTAAAAAGCAAAACCATAGGGATTTTCATGAGCGAGGGTGTCGGTGTTACTTGTAACTACCTTTAAATAAAAATTTGTTTCAAAACAGTGGCTGAACTCTGTGTTCCCCCGGTAAAAAACAAAACCATGGGGCTCTTGCGTTGCCCAGGGGGCGCTGCGAAAAAGGTGCTAAAAAGCGCCCTCTGTCCTAAAATGGGTCGTACCAAGCTCGGCCGTCTGCTTCGGAAAGCACTTTTACAATATGGACCCGCCACTTTCAATTGTGTTGTATCACGGCCTGCAGCGAATTTCGGGCGCCGAAGATTTTTTCAGGGGTGGCACACTGCGTAAAGGCAGGAAATTATGCAGTGCCGAATACGTGTATGCCGTTCAAGAATTAAGCGGCGAAATTTTAGTGCGGTGTCAATCGCACGTGAAGCGAGTCGCGTACGAAGTGGAACTTTAGGTAAGGTTTGCACGCTGCTAGATTCAGGCGCACAAACGAGAGGAAATGCTCGCTATAAATGAATCAACAGCAGCGATAAGCAGACATCATGCGTACGTAACTGCTCGAGCACACGACGGTACGCGCCGCGACGGCAGCAGTCTTTCAGCATGCCGCGATGTACGAACTGCTCGGGGGCAGCGGTGGCGTAGAGGTAGAACACCCGCCTCGCGTGCAAGAGGTGCGTGGTTCGAATCCCGGTGCCGGCAATTTTCCACCGGATAAAAAGAAAAAAAAATCCGCGTGTTGATAAAATTGCACAAACAGGCCTGGAGTGTGGCCTGATCCCGGTGACCAGAACTGGTGACGCACTCCCTCACCAGAGCAGTACTTGCAGTACTTGGCCACAACCTCCTATATGAACACAACAATCAAACTCCGGCCCTCAGTCCCCAGCAGCTGCGAAGCAACTGAACACGGCGGCGGTCAGACCTGCGACGCAGCAGAGGCTGCTAAGAATCACTGGCTCCGGACAGGCCGCCATTGGAATATGAACCTGGCAACGTTTAACGCTAGAACGTTATCTAGTGAGGCGAGTCTAGCAGTGCTATTGGAGGAATTAGAGGGCAGTAAATGGGATATAATAGGGCTCAGTGAAGTTAGGAGGCCAAAAGAAGCCTATACAGTGCTAAAAAGCGGGCACGTCCTGTGCTACCGGGGCTTAGCGGAAAGAAAAGAACTAGGAGTCGGATTCCTGATTAATAAGAATATAGCTGGTGACATACAGGAATTCTATAGCATTAACGGGAGGGTGGCAGGTCTTGTTGTGAAACTTAATAAGAGGTGCAAAATGAAGATTGTACAGGTCTACGCCCCTACATCCAGTGATGATGACTGGATGTATTTCCTCTCGTTTGTGCGCCTGAATCTAGCAGCGTGCAAACCTTACCTGAAGTTCCACTTCGTACGCGACTCGCTTCACGTGCGATTGACACCGCACTTAAACTTCGCCGCTTAATTCTTGAACGGCATACACGTATTCGTCACTGCATAATTTCTTGCCTTTACGCAGTGTGCCACCCCTGAAAAAAATCTTCGGCGCCCGAAATTCGCTGCATGATGACCAGGAAGTCGAAAGCTTCTATGAAGACGTGGAATCGGCGATAGGTAGAGTGAAAACTAAATACACTATACTAATGGGCGACTTTAATGCCAAGGTAGGCCTGAAGCAGGCTAGACACAAGGCAGTGGGGGAATATGGCATAGGCACTAGGAATAGCAGGGGAGAGTTATTAGTAGAGTTTGCGGAACATAATAATATGAGGATACTGAATACCTTCTTCCGCAAGCGGGATAGCCGAAAGTGGACGTGGAGGAGCCCGACCGGCGAGACCAGAAATGAAATAGACTTCATACTCTGCGCTAACCCTGGCACCATACAAGATGTGACCATGCTCGGCAAGGTACACTGCAGTGACCATAGGATGGTAAGACTCGAATTAGCCTAGACCTGAGGAGGGAACGGAAGAAACTGGTGCATAAGAAGCCGATTAATTAGTTAGCGGTAAGAGGGAAAATAGAGGAATTCCAGATCAAGCTACAGAACAGGTATTCGGCTTTAACTCCGGAAGAGGACCTTAGTGGTGAAGCAATGAACGACAATCTTGTGGGCATCATTAAGGAGTGTGCAATGGAAGTCGGTGGTAACTCCGTTAGACAGGATACCAGATAACTATCGCAGGAGACGAAAGATCTGATCAAGAAACGCCAATGTATTAAAGCATCTAACGCTACAGCTAGAATAGAACTGGCAGAGCTTTCGAAGTTAATCAACAAGCGTAAGACAGCTGACATAAGGAAGTATAATATGGATAGAATTGAACATGCTCTCAGGAACGGAGGAAGCCTAAAAACAGTGAAGAAGAAACTGGGAATTGGCAGGAATTAGATGTATGCGTTAAGAGACAAAGCCGGCAATATCATTACTAATATGGATGAGATAGTTCAAGTGGCTGAGGAGTTCTATAGAGATTTATACAGTACCAGTGGCACCCACGACGATAATGGAAGAGAAAATAGTCTAGAGGAATTCGAAATCCCAAAGGTAACGCCGGAAGAAGTAAAGAAAGCCTTGGGAGATATGCAAAGGGGGAAGGCAGCTGGGGAGGATCAGGTAACAACAGATTTGTTGAAGGATGGTGGACAGATTGTTCTAGAGAAACTGGCCACCCTGTATACGCAATGCCTCATGACCTCGAGCGTACCGGAATCTTGGAAGAACGCTAACATAATCCTAATCCATAAGAAACGGGACGCCAAAGACTTGAAAAATTATAGACCGATCAGCCTACTGTCCGTTGCCTACAAACTATTTACTAAGGTAATCGCAAATAGAATCAGGAACACCTTAGACTTCTGTCAAGCAAAGGACCAGGCAGGATTCCGTAAAGGCTACTCAACAACAGATCATATTCACACTATCAATCAGGTGATAGAGAAATGTGCGGAATATAACCAACCCTTATATATAGCTTTCATTGATTACGAGAAAGCGTTTGATTCTGTCGAAACCTCAGCAGTCATAGAGGCATTACGGAATCAGGGTGTAGACGAGCCGTATGTAAAAATACTGAAAGATACCTATAGCGGCTCCACAGCCACCGTAGTCCTCCATAAAGCAAGCAACAAAATCCCAATAAAGAAAGGCGTCAGGCAGGGAGATACGATATCTCCAATGCTATTCACAGCGTGTTTACAGGAGGTATTCAGAGACCTGGATTGGGAAGAATTGGGGATAAAAGTTAATGGAGAATAACTTAGTAACTTGCGATTCGCTGATGATATTGCCTTGCTTAGTAACTCAGGGTACCAATTGCAATGCATGCTCACTGACCTGGAGAGGCAAAGCAGAAGAGTTAGTCTAAAAATTAATCTGCAGAAAACTAAAGTACTGCTTAACAGTCTTGGAAGAGAACAGCAATTTACAATAGGCAGCGAGGCACTGGAAGTCGTAAGGGAATACATCTACTTAGCGCAGGTAGTGACGGCGGATCCGGATCATGAGACGGAAATAAACAGAAGAATAAGAATGGGCTGGGCTGCGTTTGGCAGGCATCCTCAGATCATGAACAGCAGGTTGCCATTATCCCTCAAGAGAAAAGTATATAATAGCTGTGTCTTACCAGTACTCACCTACGGGGCAGAAACCTGGAGGCTTACGAAAAGGGTTCTACTCAAATTGAGGACGACGCAACGAGCTATGGAAAGAAGAATGACAGGTGTAACGTTAAGGGATAAGAAAAGAGCAGAACGCGAGTTAATGACATCTTAGCTGAAATCAAGAAAAAGAAATGGACATGGGCAGGACATGTAATGAGGAGGGAAGATAACCGATGGTCATTAAGGGTTACGGACTGGATCCCAAGGGAAGGGAAGCGTAGCAGGGGGCGACAGAAAGTTAGGTATAGGCGGATGAGATTAAGAAGTTTGCCGGCATGGCATGGCCACAATTAGTACATGACCGGGGTTGTTGGAGAAGTATGGGAGAGGCCTTTGCCCTGCAGTGGGCGTAACCAGGCTTATGATGATGATGCACACACCTGGGCACTTCACCACTTTGCACCGGTCGAATTGTTAATTGTCGCTGTGGCCGGGTTTCGAATGGTGAATCACCAGCCACGCCTGCTGCTATGTCGGTCTGGCGTCGGGACTGTAGGTGCAAAATACCGAATTTTAGAACGCAGATCTATAATCAAGCAAGCTTCAAGACAGGTGAAGCAGTCAGCATGGCGCGAAGTTTCGCTTACCCAGCGCGACAAACTGCACTTATCCAGCGCGCCCGACGCTCAGCTTCGTGAGGCCTTGAAGGGAAACGATAGAATCGGATGTTGGGAGCCCACGACGCAGCAGTATTGACGGTGACGCTTTTTCGATGCTGAGCTGGGTCCTTCCGGATCGACGTCGCCGATTCCTTCTGTTTCCAGCATTACGTCCCACGGCACACGGAGAGTCCGTTTTCGTTAAACTATAGGCTGCGGCCAGCTCGCAGCGTGGTCGACGTGGTCTGGGAGAAGTGACGAGCCTTTTCGCACTCGCAACAGGGCAGAAAAAAGTGCGAATCGACGGAAAACTCGGCCTAGAAACGTGCTTCGCCACAGCCAGGGCTCAATACGACCCAAGCTGGTACGACCCAGATGTCGTTTCCGGCGCCGCCACCAGTCGCCGCTACTTTACCTCAAACTCCAGCGCAAGAGGCCCATGGGCACGTTGCAAGTGCTAGGCGGCGCCCTGTCTTTCCGACCCCTAGCGCCATCTGACGAATAGTTGCGCGAATGCGGTAGGATTACTCACGGCGTCAGCAGCTCGCCCTGCGTGTTTGGCGCCCTGTCAAACGGTAGCGATGGCGCGAAACAGTGTGCCGATATAGATTTTAACCGGGTTTCGGGAATTACAAGATCTTGACAGCTTTTTTCGTGAAAAGAATTTAGAGAAAGGAAGTCGTCTATTTGAAGTGGGGCACGTCTACGACGTGAGGAAAGTGTTGAACTCGCACTGATCGAAGTGACTGCTAGGTGCATTCCGCAAACGAAACATAACGCACCAGCGAGATGCGTGAAGCTCAGCATAAGTTACTTCGTTATCTACGGTGTGGACGCATGAAATTATAGGTGACATTGATTCTTGAAGATCGGCGACAACAGACAAATCCTAGCGGGGAGCAGCGATTGCCGGGCTGGCTTCGCAGGGAAGTACAAGGACGCCGCGGTAGTTTCCATGTACATACAGGACGGCAAATGCGAATCCAAAACATCTCATCCAAGAACGTGGGGCGTACGAAGGACTCGTAAGACCTACCCGAGGTATTCTAACGTTACTCTCACCAAACACAAATAAAGGCGAGGAACTTAGCAGTTGTGTTAGACTACGCTGGGAAAATATTTTCGCCTAAGTCAGTGGAAGTGCGATACTTTTATGTTGCGATTTTTCAGAGCGTGCAAAGGAGGTTCCAATAAACCACATCGTCAAAACTTTTGGTGATCTCAACTGCCCCTTAGTTGATATGCTGGGCGCAGAAGGGTGTACGCCAGCTTAGCCAGCTGCAACCCCTCCTCAAATCTCTCAGCAAGCCCTAGCGCTGTTTGAATGGGAGAGGATTGGGAAAGAGTTCCACAGCTTTACTGCGGTACAGTGTGGAAACAAACTACTTTATTTGCTGCATATCCTGGTACGTACTGCAGGCGTCCCGTTGCTGCCATCATTGCTGTAAAAGCAAAGAATTCAGCGTTAACGCACTTGGCATAACGCCGGAACATAAAACAGCTTATGCCGTCGGACGAGCGCTATCCAGTGTTGACGCCGTTCTGCTTCATACGGTCGGCTTGGAAACCTGTAAAACTTTGTTCCTCGTGAGTTGGTGTACGTGCTGTTGCAGCCCACTACGCAAGAGCTCGGGTCGCACTTCGGCATTGCTCAGAAAAGGCAACAGCTACGCGCGAAACAGTGCAGAGACAGGCTTTCCGAACGCAAGCGGGCCGGTCGTATCCTGCCGGTTCCGCGCTCGCCGCCGCGAGGGGCGCCCTAGTAGGCGCGGGAACTACGTTCGCAACCTGCCTATTGGGATTTCCAATTCGCTTTTTAAACATAATTGGCCAATATGAATGAAAAAAAACTTGATGAATCAAGATATAAGCTTGCCATACCATGGAAACACTTGAAACTCCTTTTGAGAAGCTTACTCATACACGAACACACTATAGCAATTATTTTCAATCGTATACCCACAATTTGCCGCGTCACTACGTCAAGTTTCAAGGTAGATTTTTTTTAGACTCCAGGAAGCTATATGCTTAATTCTATCCATTGTTTACTGCATTGCATTTGATTTTCTATAACAAATAAAATCGAATTCTCCATTGATTGCGCCGACGCTCAAGTTATAATTATATGCTATTATTATTGACTAGTCTTTTATATATCTTCATGGGGGGGGGGGCTGCACTGGTGGCGTTCTACGAATGTGCGCCGCGTGTTTGTGCGGGTAAGCTTAAGCGCAGAATTTTTTTTTTGCGCGTTATGGAAACAATGCACTGCAGGTATTTTAATTAATGCAACGAGCTGTATGAAATATCGGTCAAAGGGTTAGAAACGTCGTTATAGAGAACCCCGACGATTTTATTTTGCGTGTGTGTATGTGGAGTTGATGCACAATTTTCTTTCTTTATTTATTTTGGCTAAATTGCGCTTTCATAGAATAGAGAAACGCGCTTCCACGCGCTTGCCGACTCGATCGCAAGGGCGACAGCCTGATCAACATCAATATCAGCAGCAGTGGCGAATTTGCGCTTGCCATGGCGCTTGCAAAGTTTTCAATAGTTTTCGCCTATTAAGTGATGCTTTTGCTATTTTAACGTGTGGAGGTTCATTGCACGTCTGTTTTTTCAAGTTTGGCTTGTGTTTCAGCACATGTGAAGGTGTAGTCTTTTCTTCTTCAGCTGATATTTGTACAAGATCCCGTTCACCGTCTATCAGGTAAGATGTGTACGTATGCTACACGCAAGCGTAGTGCTTCACCAAGCCACAGTGCACTACAAAGTTAAGCGTGAACGGTACACAAAATTCACAAGTTCTAAGTATTGCGAAGAACAACCATTGATTGGCGAAGTTCTCACAGGCGTTGTAGGAGTTGTTGGGCGCGGCAGTGCTGAACATAGTGTTAGCGGCTTAAATCGTGTTTTTTACTAGTAAAAACGTGTCACTATTTCATATTATTGGCGGCGTCTCCAGGACACCAAATCGGTAACGAGGACACCAGAGCCCGGACTGGCCCATGGGTTGGGGCTCGCCGAGGCCTGCGCGTGCTAGTAGTATATATATGATGTCTATAGGCTGTGTGTAAGTCGTACTTTCCGAATTTTCTGACACATTTTAAGGTCAGCTGTCCACTTTCGCGGACAAAGCTGGAGTCAGGGTGGTCCGTGGGTTGGGGCAACATAACCTGCTTCCAGTTTGGGACCGCCCTGCTTCCAGTTTTGATCCCTCCGCTGCCCCTTGGGTACCCTGCCGCCTCCTTGATTATAATCTAATGCTCTCCTGAGGCCTCTGTTTGCCGGTTACATGTGCCCTCCTGGAGCAGTACTTGTAAATGAATCCGATCTATCGTCGCAACGAAAAAAGCGCCCCGCGACTTCTACAACAGCAGTCAGAACCTTGCCCATTGGTTTACCTATGTGTGGCCGCAAATATCTGAAATTTAATGTCAGTTCAACAGGTTTGTTGGCAAGGGTGTCAGGTCATTGCTTTGTGTTGAATCGGCCTTTTCTCAATTCTTAAGAATTTAATTGGAATGCACCTGACCAGTGCTGCTCTGTGGTGCTTGCCACTAGTCCCTTGGACAGGGAAGACATATGAGAATCCCTGTGCATACACTTTATGCGCAGTGGTGTGACTGCTTCCTTTGGGAAACTACCACGTTAGCGATATTGTAAGCGCAATGTGACTTTCCTTCATCTTCCTCATCCGTACGTAGCGTGTGTCGCTTCTTCCTCGCCATAGCTCTAGCTCGGCAAGAATAAAGTGGTTCCTTAGAAGTGGTGGAGGTGCTGGGGTTCTGCATACCAAGGACGTATAAGGTAACAGTGTTTGTGCCTTTAATATGTCGCATTCGATCATTTTGATACGTGGTGGTTTTCATGCGTTACCACTGTGCAAGGACATCCACAATGTAAGAGGTACACGATTCTCGAATTGTATACTCTCTCCGGGCTTTTCTCGCGACCTCAGCACAAGTAGTGGGAGCATCAAAAAACTGACAAAGCTGGTGCATGAATGTAGCCCAGCCAGAAAGATCTGGTTCTTGGATCAAAGCCAAATTTTTTTTTTACATTGTAGAGGCAGACGGGCATGCTGTGAAGTTTCTAAAAACTGTCCCACAATCGCTGACTCTGTTGTACATTTATCAAACCACTTGATTCTCACCAAGCTCAAGCTATGGTGACAAAGACGCGGCACATGCTTTACAGTCACATATTGCGCTCGCAATGCATCTGTTATGCCAGTTTGCCGAAATAAACATGCACAGTAGTGACGAATTCACTGTGCGTGCACAGGGATTAGCCTTTCCTGTCCTATGGGCTGTTGGCAAGCAATACAATGCTACACTTGTCAGGTACACCTCAGGTTTCAGTATGTATACATTCGGTTGCATGAACATGGAGGGAGTGTGTTCGCTGTAATCAGTACCACACATTTTGCTAATGTAGGCTTGAGTGGCTTTCCCATGCCTCCACTAAATAGTCGGAATACTTCCATGTATGATAGAATGATGAGCATTTTAACCTCCAGACATGCAGCAGTCTTTACACCACTGCAAGACAGAAGCAGCCTTCTCACCATGTTCATGCTCAAATAAATCCCATTATTAAGGCATTTTATGGGCCCGCCAAACCACCTGCACCACCTTGTTGTTGCACCTGGCTGTTCATTACATTTGGCATCCTCTGTTCGCACATATTTGTTTCCAATAATTCAGGAAAATTGCAGGGCTGGTTCGCAATCTTTCCTGTTTTCTTTATTTTTCTTTATGGCCTTGTAAAACTGAGAAACGATAATGAAAAAAGAAAGAAAGGCTGCCTTCCTATTCACCAGTGAAAGTATTGTTGCTTAGAAAGAGGCGTAGAAAAAGATGTATGTGCATGTCGGACAGCCTGCACAAGGTTTTATCTTTATCTCTTCAAACATGACGTACCTGCTTGGCGTCAGTGGAATCGCTGTTCTGTAGCATTACCCCTGGCAGCGGAAGCGCTGTCCCAGAGCTCTAAAGAGAGTCATCGGAAGCACAGTGCTAAACCTTCATCCTTGAAATGTGAAGGACGTCACTGGACAGGACGAGAGATGACAAGGTGAGACTGATTGGGGCAATGTTGTGGTGATGGGTGCCACCTGGTTGAGCGCACAGTATGGTCCCCTGTCCTGAGAAAAGCTCTTCTGGGAGCCCTACACAGTGGAAAGGGGACTAGAGAAGTACAAGCGCACCAGGGGAGAAATGAAAGTCGCATTGTGAAGCATGGTACTGTCATTTCTGGTTGCTTCATGACGCAGTAATGATAGTCGCAGCACAATATCTTCAATTTATTCTGGCAACTCACGATATGCAAGTGAATGCTGCTCACTGTGATCATGTGGCTGCGTTTCAGTGCTTGGATATCTAAGGCCACGTTGCAAAATGCGCAAAAGATTTATAATCGACTTCGTATACACAGAAAATACAAGAGCAGTTCTAATAGCACTGAAAAGACAGAGCGTTCACGGCGTCGTTCAAGCTCAGTGTCCTTGAGCGTGTACAAGAACTAGTCTAACTGATATTATGACTGGCCTGTGTGGTCAACGATTCGTGTCGCGCTGCCAAAGCAACAGCGAAAGGCTGGACGTTTTAAATACGCTGAGCCGCCCGCAACCGTTGGAAAACGCCTAGGAGGCCCCAATAGCAAAAAGATCTTACCATTTGTACAGGCATTTTCGCCTTCTTACCCATGGTTTGCACAACACCCTGATGTCTGCGTAGTCTCCACAGTGCTGTCTCCCTTCAGCAAGTGGTGGGACGGTTAAGCTTCGTTTGTGCATTCGCTCTTTCTCTTCGTCCTCGGCAGGGAAGGTGCCAGCGTTCTGTGTGTGTGTGTGTGTGTGTGTGTGTGTGTGTGTGCGCGCGCACGTCAGTGCCTTTCCTTCTGCTGAGCCAGTGGGGGTTAAAAATTCGTTGAAATTCGTTGAGCGGCGGCCGCCAGCGTGGAGAGTGCTTTCTCTCTCCTTCTCTTGAGCGAGGGTATTCCAAACACTATAAAGGACGTCTTCGCCAATGGACTTCAGCCTTCAGTTTTTGAGCAAACTAGCATGTCTGTCGCTCTCCATCGGGAAACTTGCAGAGTTGACCACTCCGTAACAATGTTACGGAGTGGTCATTCATGCACATTCATTGTTACTCGTTACATTGTTGCCGTATCTCCTGCCTGGCCCCCTGAGGACTCACGAGCCGCTGCAAAATGCAGTCAGCGGCACGATCCTGAGCACCTGGGTGCACAGTTTGTAACAATTGGTGCCAGCGGTTTGATCCGACAACCAATGGTAAGCTCCAGACCACCAAGCCCACGCTACTTCCACAGTCTTGGGTTCCCATCTTTAATACGGAGCAGCAGCGAAAAAAGAATTGACATCTGTGAATAAGGTATGCGGATGTGGGCTGCTTCCCTTGAACATAGGAGGCAAATGCCTTCAGGAAGTTCAGTCGCACTTTGTTATTTGAAAAGGCCTCTCACCAAGATTGGAAGTTGCAAACCGACAAGTGCAATGCATAGATCATGCACTAACAATCCTGTCTCCAAATTATCAAAATGATGCACAGTGGGAAAACAGCTGAAATTTTAAACAAAAGCCATCATGGTCTCAACGAAGCCCTGCTTCAGCCAGAGTCAAGGTTACATGCACAAATGTCTCTATGTAAAACGTGCTGCCTGCAACATCAGCATCTATGGCACGTGACTTTCGTAAGCCAACCAATGTTAAATGCCATCCCTGGATGTGTGCTCCACAGCAAAAAAGGAAGAGAAGGAAAAAAGGAAAGAAAAAGACAGGGCTCGTCTTGCGGGTGTGACGTGAACCCTTGGCTCCGTCATAGGGGAAGATGAAGAAGGAAGATCACTTGGAGGCAAAGGGGTTGAGTGCCGTTGCTTTTAGCACTCGCCTCCTGGCAGCGTGAAAATGCAACATTTCAATTTCTTCCATTTCCTTTAATAATGAACTAATTATAAATATTTGTTTGAGAAAATGCTCCCTTGATGGCATCTTACAACTTCCAATGTACCTATAACTAAAATTTGCCATGGTGCTTGGTGAGAGGGGCTTTTTCAGCCCAAATTAGATCCTGCAGACTATAGTACTGTATGGAAAATGGTGGTACATGGAACTAACTGTAAAATTTCATTTTCCACAGCAATTTCTACCTGTGCAGTTGGAGTTGGCTTTGTCTAGCATAGATGTGAGGACCGTGAAACAACCTTTATTCCCTAAAGGTCCTGTCCTGTAGTATATTTGAGCATTTACATAAAGGCATGGAGACCCTCAGTGTGTTGCAAACTAAGTGGCGGCATATAGGTGGTGTGTGCTGCCTGTAGGGATGCCACTGTAAGCCATCTATGTATTGGCGGATTTCTGAATTGTGGATGGGAGAAGGCTCATGGCTGTTCTGCCTTTGCACCAAGCACTGCAGAGCACAGTGCTGCAATTTTCTCTTTGTGCAGTTGGAAGAAAATTATTCCTGCAGTGGCAGCGACTACACAGAAAATGCACCCTACAAGAGTGGACAGAGTTCCAATGTGACTGTGGTTTGAAATGGTCCGGCCCCTGTGTATACAAGCACCGATTTTCCCAGACAAGTGTGACAGTGCCTGGCTTTGAATGCAGTGTGCTGCTTCATAAATATTGCAGTTGCCCAGCGCTAAGCTGCCTGGATTATGTGGTTGCCATAATGACTTCTCTGTACCCGTGGGACAAATATTTGCACTCGAAATAGCGACAGCAGCCATGCATTTCCTGCTGACATAGAATTAGGTTCCACAATGTCATCTGATGCATACACATGCTGTGATGTGGTTGGTGTGGCCATGCTCTTTTTTCCTCCCTTCAAATATGCTGGTGAACTGCCACTAGTTACAGATGTCTGCAAGGAGTGCGCACTGTGTGAGTGCTGCACATGAATTGAAATTACGACCACCACAGTGATGATAAAGAACACATTGAAAAGTAATCTGACAACACTTATTAAGACTGTCTACAAGTTTTCTGTGAGAGATTTCCTCAGGGTTGACAAAAACCATCTTAGGGATCATATAATGGGGTGTTACCGCCTACATTATGAGATGAAAGAAAAGGAAGCCATTAGGATTTCTCTGGTGGTGCAAGGTGCTCTAATAGATGGCTTTGAATTGCAATAGACATAAATATTATCATTCTATCTGTCTGGGCACAACTTCTTCGCCAACCTCTCTGTCATCTCTGTAGCACATTAATCTGGGATAGTAACTCACTCTGACGCAGGAGATGAAAGTGCATGCCAGGCATGCTGACCACACTGACTTGGAGAGTGCCACTTTCTTAAATGTGGCAAATGTCTGTGTTTTGGGCGAAATAAGAGCTCATAGGCAATTTTCATCTGTGATAAACAGAAATAAGTGCTGCCAGTGGTCAGACGTCATTGAGGTCGAGCTTCTCAAGCAAGTGGATGCCATCGAGAACACCAAAAAAGCCAGTGATAGCCATTGTGTAGCAGATTCAGATGGTAAGGTCCAGCCGGGGTTTCTCTGCACAAGGTCACCAAGTGGAATTCCTAAGTAACGGATATTTTTTCCCCTAAACTGCTACCCTAGAGTGGCCGGAACATGCACCGTTCGATCCAAGCATGCAGCTGTTATCAAAGTTTAGTTTAGTCAATTATTGAGGCTTAAGATGGTTTTAATGAATGTACATTAGGAAACAATTGTAAAAGAATGTAAAAAAATTTGAACTGTGTTGACTCTTTGGTGGCATACTGTTGCTAATCCTGAAGTTACGTCCTCAAATGACCTATGCTCCAGGTATTTGAGCAAAACTATGGGTGTGGAAATATGAATTTTTCAATTTCAAAGCTAATTCGAATAATGAAACCTAAGTGCGAAGCGAATATTTTTCGAATATGAATACTACTGGTATTGCAAAAATCCATTTTTTTCACCAACCAGAGGTGCAAAATAGTTTACTGCATAGCAAATAATGTACAGGGATATTATGCTTCGTGGTTAACAAAATTCTCTAATACAACACTTTTGTTTGACAATGTCATAACTGTAGTTACTTAATGTTTCATGAAGCAAGGACAACAGCTCAACATGTTCAAAGAGCAGTGACACCTAGTGCATGTCACCATCGATTCAGACATCGAAAAGAGCTGCTTAGAGTGTCTGGTATCAGCAGGTCGCTCTTCACAAGCCGAGCCAACAGCGGGCACCGCGCTTACACCATCACTCAAACGGATCTTCTTTTTGGCCCAAAATGTCATCATGCAAATATCTTTGAACCTGCGATTGTGGCAGTGAAAATTTCTGCCACGAGTGAAAATTTCTGCTGGGTGATAAGCTAATCAGTCTTTCTGCAGTGCTGATGTGGAAGTGGCCCGTTCAGAAGCTTTTGTTGTTGAACGCATACTTGGGTTCCTTGGTGTTGAAATTATCCTTCCTTTCTCTAAATCAAAGGGAGAGATCTTTCATTCTGAATGTTTGCTTGCGCTCTCATTATTCGCCTTCACCGTGCTTTCGTCAGCGGTCGTCTGCTTGGTGAAGCGGGAGCGCCTATTGAACACTGCCTACTCACTGATGTAGAAGGTGAAGCAAACAGTCAGAAAGCTAGAAGCTTGCGCAATCTCATCCCAGGTTTTCAATCCAGTTTGACATTGAAGCATCCTGGTAGTATTAAAGTACTTGAGAATGAGGTTCCAGAAGCATTGCCAAGTTTGCCACTTGGTGAAATTTGTAGTTTGGAAACAATTTAGGCTCTTAGCGAGATTAGCAGTGAACAGAGGTTTTCACATGGCGATTGGTGTTGTCCAAATGCATGAAGAGGCCACAGTACGAGTACTTAAGCTGATAGTGTCGGGTAACCATAAGCACCAGCAGGGGCCCGTGACAGTGTCCCCTTTAACTTCAGATATGCTTCACTGCATGATGCTAAATATGCTTCGCCGCATAACACGACTCTGCTGCTGTGAAGGTGACTTAAACTGACAACAGCCGAGAAGGTGCAAATAGCACTGCGCTGCCTGGTTCTTGCTGTTGGCCTTTTCTTCTTTTCACAGTGTCCTTACTGTAAGTGCACTCCAGAATTACAATGCAGGAATATGCATGTGTGCACAAGCTTTCATTCAAGAGTAACTCATGATCATAAGTTACGTCATCATGGTTTCGTACCATGTCACGGCATCGTAAGCGAGACATAATAAAGGGGGCCTCAAAGGCTGCGGGAGAGACTAATCTTTTGTGCGAAATTGTGCTATCCTTGCTGCACGCAGTGCAATATTATATGACTCTCATGTCTATGGTAGCATTGTCGATTATGAATGTTTCCTTACTGCGTTAAAAAAATGTGTAGTGCATCTTTCAGATAATAATGGCATTATAACTTCAGAGTTGTTCAAGTTTGGGGTACTTGTTCACTAAAAGTACACTATTAGAAAAGCTTTAGAATGTCTAGGTCATAATTGCATTTGAAGAACTGTAAGTCTTTCTACACATAGCAATTGGTAGCTTACTGTACGATGTTGAAGGTGGTTTTTATTCATAGGCCCTACGCAGAGAGTAGCAACACAATGCCTGGCATGTGACCAGGGTTCGTAACAGTGTTTGCATTTCCAGTGCTCGTAACTGATTCCAGTCTTAATGCATAAATTTGCTTTATGAATTCTTTGTAGACAGAAGGTGCTTGAATATTGGTTGCATGAAATGCTCCAATGCACACTGTTACGTACAGGGTGTCTTTTATTACCATACAGATTTTCTTGTTTTAAAGTTATGAGCGCGGCAAATGTGGCATTCTTGCAGAGGAATTCCTCTATTTTGGAACTCCACAAATTTGGAGGCAGTCACATTTTAATGCACTCTCATTTCTTACAAATCTTGAAAGTTGCACCTAATTCAAGATATTCATCATTGAATTTTACTGGTAAATCGAAGCAATATTGGAACCGAGTGTGCTGGGAGCGCAGAAAAGAAGGTCCCACTATCTCATCAGATGGAAACATCTTGGCCAGTCATTGTAGCTGCTGATACGACACACTTTGCCTGGCAAGCATGTGCGTCAGTGTGCCATGTCAAGCTATCATTTAAGCTTTGTCCCACACTTCTTGACAGGGCACTGCCGCCTGATGTCGAGGAGGATGCACCAAGTTTTGATTGTACTCAATTGAGCGCGATAATCAATATTTCAGAATAAGTGCAATTTTCGAGATTTAGAAAAAGAAAGGCTGTGCGTTCACATGCAACTGCCTCCAAATATGCCATTTAGAAGGCTGTCGCCAAGTTACTAATAAAAGAAGTGACTGAATACTGAATTTTTCAAAATTAATTTTCTGAAACTCGCATTAGCAGCAAAGTGTGTCCACCTCACCTAGAAACTCCTTTGCAAAAACACCGGGCTCTCCGTGCTCAAAACTTTTTGCTAAATATCTGCATGGTTAAAAAAAAAGCTAGATATGCATAATTGTTAATGTATGAAAATCGTGCACTATCACTTTTCAAAATTTTTGTCCTTCTATGCAACACCAGAAAAATTGGAAATAGAAGCTTCAGGTGACCTATCTGATGTGCAAGTTGCATGGCCATATTATTGTTTTAATTTTTCGCTATTACCTTTTACTGTGATGTCGCCACTGCAGCAGCTCGATGGCTGTGGCTTTTCATTCCAGGTCACAAAGCTGCACCCAGGTAGAGGCAGAATCCAAAAATGCTTGTGTACTTAAGTATAGCTGCACATTACAGAAGCCGAGGCCCTCAAGATTTATCCGTAGTCCTCGTGTTCCATATTTTTTATTGGGATTGAAGAGTAATGTTTGTGCTGTATCCCTCTATTTCAGACTAAATAATGTGCATGCAAAAGTATATCTTCATTACTTTACACCATAGCACCAATATCTGTTGTGCATTGATTTTCTGATGTCCTTGCATTTGCTATAGCAAGGATTTTTAAGAATCAGCCACAAAAGAAAAAAAATGAATGGTCAAGGAACCAAGTGGTGTGTAGCAGCTCCCTTCTTTTTTTAATCGGCGGCAAGTTTTGCACTCGTGTGTTAGCAACACTGTTTCGCCAATTGTGTACTTCAAAAGAAGTGTTACCTTTCTGCTTTGGAACTTTGTGGTTTTGTTCTGCCAGCTGCTTGACCAAAACAAGCAAAATGTACTTTGGATATTCCACAAATTCATTCTGTATGCATTTGGTACAATAAAATTTGTTTCAAGAATGGACAAATGCAGTGATGGTTAATTGAAAACTGCAACATGCCGATTTTAGTTTCATGCTTCATTAATTTTCTCAGCCCCAAAGAAAGCATGCGAGGTTCGAAAATGTATCATGTGACAAAGTGCTGGCCTGCCATGACATTAGTGCACTCGGTCTATAGAACTGATTAATGCTGCACATACATTGAACATGGTGGCCATGACCATCCCTCGTGAATTGGCATTCCCTGCCTAAACCACCTCACCAACACAGCCCGTTAACAGCAAGAAAGCTGACGGGGCTTCCAAGAATTTCTATGCACTATTTATTAATATCGCCCATTGAAATTGCTCCATTGCTTTGCTGACAATTGTCTTGACAAAAGTGAAAGCCGAATCGGTTGAGTTCAATCAGTTTTATTTACATACAACCTATTATAAAGTGGACCTTTCTTCGCCTCTTCAACTGTTCCCACAGCTGCTGCTGCCATCTTGCACGCCACATGGTAGGTGCATGGGAGGATTTTCCAAGGAACTCTGGAACGCTGGAATCAGATTGTGGGCAAAGTTAAAAACTTAAATACAAAAAGGGTGTAGAGTATTGTAACCTTGTACATGTTGATCACACATGTTTCAGCTACAGCTGTAAGTGCCTTGTCTCATCAACCAAGCTACAGTTCTTGCAACGTTACACTTTGTGATACTCAGTATGAATTGATAAGACTAGCTGCTATTCTAGTGGTTGTGCAGGCCACAAGGGAACAGTGCCTGGCCTTTGTGCTTGTATGTGTCAATTTCTCTCTTTCAGTCTCGCCCAAGCCACACCAAAATGCTATCCACAAGTGTTGTGCCAAAATGGCCTGGCAACATTTCCTATTAAGCCGTTTGACCTATTTATTGCACTGATGCACAAAGTGCAACCAAATGAAGGAAATGAGATCGCCTAGGTGATTAGTAAATTACCCTTCTAAAATACCACAAGTGCAACTTTGCTGTGGCAAGAGCCTTAGCAAAAATATGAGACACAAAAATGAAGGAAAAGCGACACCTTCAAGTTCCCGCACCAACTCACCGTGACAAGCACGAATTTTGACAGTGTCTGCTTGAGCTTAGTTATTTGGAGATACATGCAGTTGAATGCTTTTACAAGCATTGAGATGCCCTACTATGCTAGCTTGCCTTTTATGGCTATAGAAAGTCATATACTGCCACAAGTCTGCCTATTCTTCCGATTGGAATCTATATTGAAGCTGCTTTGAGCAACGGGCGATATTCTATTTCAGCGCTAATGATACATTGAGAGTACTGTGCCTGGAAGGAATAGGCAAAAGCATTGCAGAAGCTGCAGCACTTTGTGTTCGCTGAATGATCATATGAGAAGGTAAAGAGGCCATCAGAAAGCATCCTTCGTATAGAGTCTCTTAAAAAGAAAAACACTACAACTAGACATGGTGACAGTTGTGGTGGCAAACTAAAAATATTATAATGATAGTTCAAGGTGTGGTATGGCATGTTTATGCTATTTCTGAAAAAATAAACACGGCAAGTGTGTCCATGCCAGCAATTGACACAGGATGTGCAGATGCAAAGCTGCAATACAGCACCACGGCGGCAAAACGACAGTATGCAAGTGGTGGTCCAGCATCAAAACTTCAATGTCCCTACACTGCAACACTGGGAGGCCATGCTGCATGACAGAAGCCTGGGTGGCGAGCAGGCGCTGCTCTGTCGGGCACAGAACGTGGCAGCAACTATTTCTCCTAAGGATTCAATAAACAGATTTTTCTACGTCACCCGCTATGCGATGCGCCATGCAAGGGAATGACAGTGCCACTACTCTCACAGGATATGGATGGTGTACAACACCACCTTGAGCATTGGAGTGCACCTCTGCCTGTGAGCTCTGTACTACAAACACAAGTGGTGCATGCAAGGTAACACTTAACATATCACTGCCAAATGCCATCAATGAACAGAAGCAGCAAAGAAAGCTGCTTACATAATTTTCAGTGTGTCGGATCTGCATATTTTTTACATCCTGTCTGCATACCGCATTGTTCATTTGTTCGTCACTGCTCAAAAGTGCATAGTTGCATGGTACTTTTTTCAATCTTGTGCACTTTCTTTTGTCCTGAAAAAATAACCACAGCAGCTATCTTCATAAAATAAAGCAGATGTTTCTGAATGAGCTGTAAGTATTAAAGTTGCTCAAAAGGGTAGTTTACTGAATTGATTGCATTTGAGTACTGCAGGCCTAGTTTCTTTCCGTCTTTCTCTTTTAAAGCCTCAGCACAAATTAGCTGTAACACGCTGTATACTGGACGGCTTGCCTGGCTGCCCGCACCGCCGAGGCGGAGCACCAAACGTTTTTGTGGCCCACTTGTCGCCGTCTTGTGGCACCGGTCGTCCATCCTTATCGCGCACACGCCACCGTCGTCTGGTGTTCTGATTGGCTGCGGCAAAGCGGACAGCTCTGGCGGGCGGGAAAAACAAGTGGTCCGCGAGCGATCGGGCTTGCCGCCTCGCTTAAAGGGACACTAAAGGTTACTATTAAGTCAACGTGGACTGTTGAAATACCATCCCAGAAACCTCGAAACGCTTGTTTCGTGCCAAGGAGAGACTTATTTTAAGAGCAAATGCGTTCTGAAGCGTCCGCGTACCTCTAGCGCAGTTCAAATCGCCCGCCCTCCGATCGAGGAGAACTGACATCATGGTCTCATAGTGACGTTGCGCCATCGGTGAGTAGAACGGCGTCCGCAGACGGCGCTACGGCTTTTCTGCGCAAAACGCGAACGCGCGGCCAGAAACAGAGCCAAGACAGAGCCGACAGCAGAGCGAAAGCGGGAGTATGGTGGCTAGCGGAAGGAGAAACGAATTACGTCCCATGTTACGTCCCACGGCACACGGAGTCCGTTTTCGTTAAACTATAGGCTGCAGCGAGCTCGCAGCGTGGTCGGCGTGGTCTATGAGAAGCGACGAGCCTTTTCGCACTCGCAACAGGGCGTAAAAATGTGCGAATCGACGCAAAACTCGGCCTAGAAACGTGCTTCGCCACAGCCAGGGCTCAATACGACCCTAGCTGGCACGACCCAGATGTCGTTTCCCGCACCGCCACCAGGCGCCGCTACTATACCTCACACTCCAGCGCAAGACGCCCATAAGCTGGTACTTCATTCTATGACGCTAACTTCGACGCTCGTCGCAATGGACCCTGACACCGACAGATTGGCTCGCGATGGTGGGCTCAACTTCAGCGATTTGAGCACCGACGAGCGCGACCTGCTTCTGAGGGCTCGCACTGCCGGCGTCGTTGCGTACTACGACGGCGGCCTCGACACCGGCTCTCCGGAGCGGGAAAGCAACGAGGGCTTCCTACGACATCACATGGACGTGGCATTCTCGCTGCTTGTCCCAAATGAAAGTTTCGCGAGCAGAACCCTCACAGCACGACGCGATAACGAAACTACTGAAACTCCAAAGCGTGCGCGGCGCAGAGTCGAGCGAAAACGAAACCTTTCGAACACCCATATTACTGAAGGGTAACGTCAAAATGTTATTTTTTCCTAGAATCGAATAGACGTAGACAAGTAGCATTTTTTCCGGCTTATAATCGAATGAAATGATATTTTTAATACGAGTAGTTGAGTATTAGTAACACAAATTATGAGGAGACCTTTCGTCATCGGTCTAGTACCGGAATGTCGCTGGGGGGTCTCAAATCGTGTCATGCATTTACCTCAATTTCTCGGTTACTAAAGCTCTGTTCGCGATTATATTGACGCCTTAGACGTTCTAGAACATTGCTCTACCACTTTAACTTGAGTTTCTGGTAACCTTTAGTGTCCCTTTAACGCCTGCTTTTATCCGCCTGGCCAAGAGCTTTGCCCGGTTTAGCCGCTCCGTCTTCAGTGTGAATGTGCCTTTGGAGTAAAAAAATCAACAGCTTACGCTTCCACATTTTTTGCTTGGTAGCTGCATTCAATTTGCTTGCTCCTCGTCTTTTAGATGTCTAGGCTCCCCACATTTTAACGTGGCTGAATAGTGCACAAATCAGAAACGCGAGTTTCTGTGGCCTAGCCTTCTCACACTTGCAAGGATACCATCCAAAATTGACCTATTTTTCTTATGGGGTGCCCACTGTTTATGAGGATGCTGACATCGAAGGATCTCAAGTGGTTCTCTAGCATTTTGGTGACGTAATACAGTAATGCCAAGCTACAACTGACTTGATATCTGTCATCACCAATGAACGCAGTGGTTAGTATTCTCACTAAATTGAGAGTTGAGCCCAACAGCAGATGGACACCAGTGGTTTGAATCCCCGTGTTGGCAAATTTAACTGGCTGAAATCAAGCATTTAAAAGACACGCACTTAGTTCCATCCCTTCAATCTGCGAGCATAATGAAGATCAAAGGTCAGGTTATGTGGCTGCAGCACCTTCTGTTCATGCAGCATACCTTTACTTTTCTTTACCAAGACACTTAGCATGCACATACCTTGTGTGCAAGCCACATCTATTTACAACTGAAACAGCGCTTTCCACTCGTGAGCAAAGGTTTGGAGGTAAAATATGGTAGAATTTTTGTCCAGCCAACGCATGCAGGCTGAAATCCAAGTGGTACAGCCAATATGTGCCTGTTCAATCACTGCAATGCATTGAGCCACTTCTGACAACGCACAGCTGTACCAGAAAAGGTTTAGATTTTTTTTCACTAATGCCATGAACTTATGAACTTTTATGAATGTACCTTCAGCTTTCGCGGACTTTCAAGTAGTTCGAACGTAAAGTGGCCTGTGTGTTATTGCTATTCAGTCAGAGTGCAATAGGAACCAGTCAAATTAGTAAAACATGAAGTCAATGTGCACACAAAGACTACATGTACCCTTGCATGACTTTGTGCCACAGGCAGCTAACAGCTTCCAATTCACAGTTCTTGTAATATGCTTGTGGCCACCATCTACAGTGATCTATTTGATTTAACGGGGATGTGTATGTTGGCTGAAAACAAGAAAATATATTAACACCGATGGATGCAATATATCCTTTCCGGTAGTTTCGCAAGGGGGAAACTGTAATTCGAACTTCACGGCAGCGTGCACCGCACAGCTGCACCTCATTTCTATATTCTCGCGCATGCGTCAGTGTTGCCGCAGCTGTCTGTAGTGACACCCTCGCGTGCATTTCTTGTTCAAGCTTTGTTGAAGGGTTTGAAGAAATGAAGGCAGTACGGTGCCGCTCATTTCTTCCTTAATGCGACCTTTGAATAGTGTGTGCATCTTAACCCTTTCATAGACGCAAGCAGAGAACAGGCCGCTTTGTGTCCGAGACATTACAAGTGCTGTTTTTTTTATGAAGTATTTTTCACATAACGTAAAATCTCAAAGCTGACTACGATTCTGTAATAGCGAAAAGTGGGAATATTACATCCCACTATACAGCCTCAAGGCCCGTTTCTACCTACTCGTGGTCACCTGTAATGTGATCAGAAGCAGCCAGAGTACCCAGTACAGTATACATTGTTTGTGCACGTTTTCATTATACTTACTGAGCATGCTTTGTATGAGAATCCTCAATCAGGGCTTTCCGATATCACAAGGGTTCTTAGAAAAAAAGATGCTTCTTGAAAATTCTTGAGGGCTCGTATGTAGCAGCTCGCATATGTAGGAATGCGATTTGTTCGCGATGCTAATAATTTGATCACCTGTTTTGGTAGCTGTGGGCACGAGAAATTTAGACACCTAACCGCACCAAAATTCAGCTTATATGAAAACACGGAATTTCGATAAAAAGAGTCCATTTGCCGCTGTGGTGGTTTGAAGGAAGGCGATAGAATAAAATAAACATTGTAGAACGGGAAGTAAACAATCTGCGCAATCGCTCTATCGCGTTGTTTGACAAAGAAATGGACGAAAAAATGTGCTTAACGTGATTCAGAAACATATCTACACAGGAATGTTCAATGGTAGAAATTACACTTCACCGCTACAGAGTAGCGAAGTTGCCCTGAAAAGTGGGACCAATATTTTCCGACCGCCCAACAAAGGGTGAAATGCGCACAGTATGTACGGCAACACTTGCTTTGTTCACCGCAGTAATGCCACCCTGTAATGGAGACACAACTACGACAAACGGTCCGCATTTCTTCCGCAGCGAGCAGCGAGAAAAAGTGAAACATTTTTAACCGAGTCAGAAATAAGCCAAGCGTGTTCCTGACGGTATGTAACGGCATGCCGCTGGAAAAAGGGGGTCCATACCTCGGGGTTCAAATTCCGCAGACACGGCATGCGCTTCAGCGTAGCCGTCAATTTGCGGTTGAGCAAGCGACGATTTTGCATTTTCTGTTCCGCATCAGCATGTTCTACGCAGCGAGGGAGCTCCTTGAAAACCAGCACGACGGGGGGCCGTCTCGTTGAACAATCAAGGCCTAAAATTTAAAAGACAACACAACTATTAGCGCTAATTGTTTCAAATTTTGTGATTTCAGTAGACTTACCTTGATGTTGTCGCATATTTCTTGTGGATCCATGTTGCTTTCAAGGTCGTTTCCGCCAACATAAGGAACGGCGAAATCGACACGCTCGAAGCGCATCGTGGAGACAGCTCACGCCAGCCGCACTGCATTGTAGCCCACAAAACTGAATGTGCAGGCTTTCATAGACTCAATTAGGCGCAGGCGCGACCTAGTTAAGAATTTAACCTGACTCACCGACAATGACGCCGCGCAAGGACGGCATGACTGAACACGATCCAGCGAGGCGTAACAAGACCACGCGAACGAACCTACGTGCGCCTGCAGTGGCCGCATGTGGCCGGCACACACCACAGGGATTTAGCAGCAGCACCTAGCAGCGTCCTTCCCTAGGCGTACAAGTACCTATCTGGGGGCAGGGAGTACGCCACTGGCTTACGTCACGCCCGGTTTGCCTCCAAACCGGGTACAGCCAGCCTGCGGGGAGACGCTTCTTTTTGGAGTGGCAGCGACGGAGGGCGACAAGGAGGACAATAGTGAACCCGCCGCTTTCCCCCATGCTTCCGAGAGCACCCAATTCGACACAGCAGCTTATGGCTGTCTGAACGCTTGACTGAAAGCATTGACCAGGCTCACGTGGGTGCGTGGGGGAGAGGCAAGTGGGGGCTGAAGGACGGAAAGCTAGGCCGAAAAAAAAATCCGGAATGCGCCGTGCCTACTAAAGGCAAAGACAAGAGGTTGTTGACACGCAAATGCCAAAACCTGCAATTAATTTTTTTTCTGCCAGGGGCATTCATACAAGGAGCTTACTGCACATGCACGAACAAACAAATATATTAAAATAGGAGCATGATGATTATGTCGCTGCAACATGTCATGCATGCTAAACAAACAAACAAAAGTTTTACTAATACATGTGCGCTCCATCTCGATGCAATATAAAACGGTTCCATCAATTCTGAGGCACTGTAATTCTCGATTCTCCTCAGAATCCTGACCCACGAAAGCCGCGGAGCGTACATGCAAAATATACAATGCGCAGGCAAATTCGCAATACCGTTGCTTCTTATGGAAAGCTCATGTTCTTATTCACGATCAATAAAGCAGCGGGTAAATTTATGCGACTTCCCCTGCTTGCTACGTGGTACACTGGCTTTTCTCTTTAGGGGACGCATTTCGGTAAAGGAGGAGTGCAAAAATGGCTGTATACCATGCATGGAGTTGACATGGGAGAACATATTTCTGGTTCCTGCGCAGTGTGCCTGTGATCAGTGCGTTAGTTTTCAAAACACGTTGTTCAATCTCAGCAAGTCGTAGAGCACTAAAAGCTGACAAGGCGAAAATTGGCTTATTACGGGCCAATGTCCTCCAAAGAAAGCCAACTAGTAACCCATATTGGCAAATCCATACGAAAGTCGGTCCCCGCCTTGTTGAACGGCAGTGCCAATATTGTTTACTGACTGTGTAATGTGGGCCAACATTGGATCTCTATCAGAATGCCCAGCCAATATTGTTTACTGACTGTGTAATGTGGGCCAACGTTGGATCTCTATCAGAATGGCACAGCCAATATTCGCGCCACGCTGTTAACCTTAGGCCATCATTGGGCCAGGAATCAGAATGGCACTGCCAATATTGGAACCACGCTGTTAATCTTAGGCCGTCATTGGGCCAAGAAGTGCCAATATGTTTCCAACGTTGGCCCAACCTGACGTGCCGCCTGGGATATGCATGAGGGCCAAACCTTCCTTATCCACTTGGCTGTAACGTTGCTCTGCAACATGAAGCCGACGAGAAGCAAACGACACAGGGCGTTCCTGGCCATCTTTGTCCCGGTGCGCCAGGACGCCTCCCACGCCGTACGGCGACGGATCTATGGTCAGGAAGACAGGTTTGGCAGCATGAAAGTGTACTAGCACTGGAGCCTTGGTGATTAGCTCCTTGCTGCGCTGGAAGGCCCGGTCCTGCTCCTTCTTCCAAACCCATTGCTTACCATCTCGAAGCAGATGATGGAGCGGCTGTAGATGCTCCGGCAGGTTCGGCAGGAAACTCCTGTAGAAGTTGATGAGGCCGAGGTAGCTCTGAAGCTCCTTCTTGTTCTGGGGCTTAGGCTCCTTGAGCACAGCATCAACATTGCGGGGAGCCGGGCTAGGCCCTCCTGGGAAATGACGTGTCCCAAGTACTCAACACTGGGGGCCAGGAAAACGCACTTTTCCAGCTTGAGCTTGAGACCGGCGTCCTGCAGCCGTGCCAGGACGTTATGCAAGTTCTGCAGGTGGTCCCCGTCGTCGATGCCAGTAACCAGGATGTCATCCAAGTACACTGCTACTTCACGTCATGTGTCCAACAGCGCGGAAGGTCGTGGAGACATTTCGTTTTTCTCCGCCAGCTGAAGGTGAGCAAAGAAGCGACACAGTGACAGTCATTTTTGCGAAGTTCGACGAGAGATACCTTCCGTACAAAAACGTGACGCAAGCGACAGCCGTCTTCAACACCATGTGTCAGAAAGAAAACCAGCCCATTGACGAGTTCATTGCTGAACTCCAGCAGCAAGCAGCAAGATGCGACTTCGGTGACAAGCATGACCGCCTCCTGGGCGACATGATCATCGTCGGCATACGTGATGCAGTACTTCTAGAAAGGCTGTTTCGCGAGATAGACCTAACACTGGAGAAAATTGTCTTAACGTGCAGAGTTGCGGAAATATCCAAGCAGCATGTGTCTTCGCTAGCAACGACAGCGGATGGACAAGAAGTGAATGTGGACAACTTGAACAGAAAACACAAACAAGCTCGACAACAAGCACCCGACAAGCAACAGCCGAGAGGACAACCATGGTTGTATCGAAGAAGCAGTCAGCCTAGAGAAATAGTACCTCAACGCACATGCGCCAGGTGTGAAACCTTTCACCAACCCCGACATTGCCCCGCCTAGGGCTCTAGCTGCTATGCGTGTGGGAAGTTAGGACACTACGCGAGCGTTTGCCGTCAGAAGCAACGAAGAATGCAGAGAAAAGTTCGGATGCTTGGCGCCAACCAGGGTGACGACCCCGACCAGGAATTCTTCTTGGGAAGCCTCACCGGGGACATTGTGGAAAATGCATCATCAGACTGGTTCGAATGCGTCGAAGTGAATGGCTGCGACGTGAACTTTAAATTGGACACGGGGTCAGACGTGAACGTTCTCCCTGAGCAGCTAGTGTTGAAATGGAAGCCCCAGCCGACTGTGACAACAACAAAAGCAAAGGTCACAACTTACCTCGGTGAGCAACTCAACATTGACTATGAATGTGAGCTCTCTTGCTCATTGAAAAGCAAGCAAAGCATTCTAAAATTTTTGCTAGTCAAAGAAAGTCTCAAGCCTATACTTGGAGCAGCTGCATGCACAGCGCTAGACTTGGTGCACAGAGTCAGGAACATTAAAGTAGTGGAAAAGGCGTACCCCTCGACTTCTCAACAGCTTGAAGCCATGCTCCAAGAATATCCTGATGTGTTCAGAGGCACTGGCGGGCTACCTGGAGAATACAGCATACACCTCCAGCCAGATGCTAAGCCTGCATTTACTGCCCCTCGCCGTGTACCTAGTGCACTAGAAAAGACTTTGAAAGCTGAACTCGAACGAATGGAACAGAACAGCATAATCAAGCGTGTGACGGAACCAATAGACTGGGTGCATCCTATCGTCATAATCACAAAGAAAGATGGAAGTGTGCGAATCTGTCTTGACCCATGGAACTTAAACGCAGCCGTGAAGCGACATCACTATCGCATTCCAGTTCCAGAAGAACTGTTCGCGCGGCTAAGTGGGTGCACAGTGTTCTCAGTTTTGGATGCTAAGAATACCTTTTGGCAGTTAGCTCTTGACGAAAGCAGCTCGTATTTGTGCCCATTTGCCACACCTTGGGGACGCTATAGGTTCCTTCGTGTACCATTTGAAAATTTTCAGCAAGCAATTAACAGTATCTTTGAACGTCAAGGCCTTGTCACGCCATACTTTGACGACATCTCGATCGCATAAAGACCACTTGAAGAGCATGTGGCACACTTGTGTAAAGTGCTCAGCACAGCCCGAGCTAACAACCTTAAACTGAACTATGACAAACTGAAACTGGATTTGCCCTCAGTCACCTACCTAGCACATCAGCTGACACAGCAAGGTATCAGCCCTGATCCCAGTAAAGTCAAGGCCATCAATGCAATACCAGCACCAACTAGCAAAGCTGAGCTTCTTCGCTTTCTGGGAATGAAACATACCTCATGAAGTTCGTCCCGAATTTCTCAGCACAAAGACACAGCCCCTTCGAGAACTTCTTAAGTCTGACATCGCATGGCACTGGACTCCTAAAATGACGGATGCATTCGATGAGATCAAGAACAAGCTGACAAAAGCGCCAGTGTTGCACTATTTCGACCCAGCACAGGCTATAGCCATATCCACAGGTGCAAGTTCCTATGGAATCGGCAGCGTCCTACTTCAGAATGGGCATCCAGTAGCCTATGCGTCTGCAGCACTCACACCAGCCCCGCAGCGCTATGCGCAAATTGAGAAGGAACTGTTAGCTGTAGTGTTTGCCTGTGAACAGTTTCACTATTATGTCTGTGGTCGCAGCATTGTGGTTGAGACTGATCACAAACCTCTCGTCGGTCTTCAGTGTAAGGATGTTCACAAAGTTTCCCCCAGGCTACAGCGCCTACTACTTCGACTGCAGCGCTACAATGTGAACTTGGTGTACTTACCTGGTAAACACTCAACAGTTGCAGACACGCTGTCTCGAGCCCCTGATCCAGCAGCAACCATTAAGACCTCAGACCAAGAAAATCAGGTTCTGACCTGTACATTGGTGCAGGCGTTAACCCCAAAGCTAGCTGAGATAAGAAGCTGCACAGCTACTGATAGCACACTTTAACGTGTAGCCTGGTACATCCAGAATGGCTGGCCTGACAAAATCTCAAAAGTTCCGCGAACAGTGGAGCCCTACTATTCAATCAGGAGTGAACTGTACACAACTGATGGATTTCTTTGTTACGGTGAACGACTTGTTGTGCCCCAGGAAGGCCAAAATGACGTACTCTCAAGGATCCACATGACCCATCGTGGCATAGTCTCGTGTAAGAATGCAGCTCGTCAGAGTGTCTACTGGCCTCGAATAAGCCAGGATATTGAGGAGATGGTATCTCGTTGTGAGCTCTGCCAACGCCATCAGCGAGCTAATCAGCGAGAACCGCTCCTTGAAGAGAACTGCCGACACGTCCATGGGAAAAAGTGGCAATCGATTTTTTCCACCACAATGGTGCCACATATTTGCTTTTAGTAGACTACAACTCCAAATTTGTAGAGGTCAAGAAAATGTCAACAACTGCAGCCTCACCTGCGATCTCAGTGCTCAAGGACATGTATGCACGGATTGGCATACCTTCAGAAGTCGTGACTGATCAAGGACCTCCATTTGACTCCTCTGAGTTTAGAAACTTTAACAAGGAATGGGACGTCGTCCAAAAACCCACATCACCTATTTTCCCTCGCTCAAATGGACAAGTTGAGAGAACGGTCCAGACCATAAAAGCAACAATGACTAAATGACTTCTGAGAGCAAGGAACTCTCAATGGTGCTCATGAACCACAGAGCAACTCCGATTAATGGCCTCCTATCCCCACAGAGATGATTATGGGAAGAAGGATAAGAACGTTTATTACAGCCCATCCAGAACCTTGTTAAGGAACTCTCAATGGTGCTCATGAACCACACAGCAACTCCGATGAATAACCTTCTATCCCCAGCAGAGATGCTTATGGGAAGAAGGATAAGAACGTTTATTCCAGCCCATCCCAGAACCGTGTTACCACACTACAACCATAAGGTGCTCCAGAAGAAGCTTCAAACAAGGCAGCAGGCACAGCACAAGTACGCAGACCAGCATGCTCGAGACCTGCCTCCATTGGGCAAGAACCTGCCAGTGTGGTTCTGGCATGGAAAGAAATGGGAAAAAGCAGTCATAACCCAAGTAGGCCCAGAGCGACGGAGGTACACATTCACAGCAGCCAATGGTCAAGCGTACATGCGCAACCGACACCACCTACGAATGCGCCGCCACTCAAGGGATCCCCAGGAAATACCAGAAGGCTACTATCCCGTTGAGTCAACAGGAGAAAGTGAGCTACACCACTCCTCACGCCAAAGTCTTCCGCCTGACCGATCCTCAGACCCAAGAACAGTGCCAACGCAAGCATTCCCGAAAAAGACGCGCTCGAGAAGACCAGTGAGAATTCCTTCAAGATTTCTCCTGTGAGCGTCTTGCGTGCTTTTTTGCCTTTTGTTGTCAATTCTTGTGTGGCGGCGTGTTATGTAATCGCTAGCGCCCCCTACGTTTCTCTTTGCTAGTTACACAATAAACGCCACTCCCAACTGGGGATAGGCCAGTGCTGATTCAACCGCTCACCATGGCGTCCATTGTCCTTTCTCTTATCAGTCGTAATCCACAGTAATCAAGATATAACAGATATAACAGATGCCAGACGTCGTGCCGGCGAATGTGCCCATCCCTGGCTGGAACAGGGACTTGAACTTGGTCAGGAGGCTGGGGACGTCTTTCACCGCTTGCAAGCTGGCTTCCTGGTACTCTGGCAGACAAACGCCCAATGCATGAATCCAGTTTCGGTGCAGCAGAAATAAAAAAACGATAAATTAATGGAAATTAAAGTGGATGAAACGCGAAATGCGAAGATTGTGGGTTCGGTTCCCACTTGCGGCAAGTTGTTTTTTCATCCACTTTAATTTCCATTAATTTATAGTTTCCTTATTTCATTTACTAAGCACAGTTTCCCTTATCTTGTCCTTGGTGTCAGTGTTTGTTGGCTTCGTATGATATGACTAATAAAAATCGGCTCCCTCGGTTAACCCCCTTTCTTTTCGTTTATTACATAACGAGGGTCTCGAATCCGGCTGCATCGATGCCTTCAGGTAGCATATGTGGGTTTATTGACCAGTTGCCTTCACCCAAAAAGATCACGTTCTCGTGACGCCTGCGGCAAAAAGGACGTTCCACGTCCGCCGCCAAGGTCTATGAGTGGTGGCGCGGGCTTAACACTCCCAGGGTTCTACAAGGAAACATAAATACCCAAAGAAAGTGGATGGGGAAACAGCGCCGCGGTAGCTCAATTGGTAGAGCATCGCACGCGAAATGCGAATGTTGTGGGTTCGGTTCCCACCTGCGGCAAGTTGTTTTTTCATCCACTTTAATTTGCATTAGTTTATCGTTTCTTTATTTCATTTATTAAGCACAAGTAATTTCCCCTATGTTGTCCTTGGTGTCATTGTTTGTTGACTTCTTCTGCTATAGGAGAGGTTGTACAGCGTGAGCGCACGTGAGCCAGAGAAGAGGCGATACACGAGAGATACGCACATTTGCACGAATATAGCGCGAGTTCTTTCCCCGAAATTTCGAGCTTTGTAACGCGCCTAGCATTATATTTGGGTTCGTGACATGAACATGACGTGTGCTATTTTTATTTTGCTTCATCTAACACATTTCACCGTGCGCAAGAGCGCGCGAGCTGGGAGTTCTCACTGTTCATTTCGCGCCGCCTTTATCCTCCCGGTTTAAAACGCTCTTAGTGCCGCATCAATATGGTTACGGCGTATTAATCAAAACCTTGTACAAGAAGATCGGCGGTGATGTGCAGGCGCGTTAAGCGAGCGGCCTTCGAAGTCGCCCGGAGAATCGTCGCACAGTGCCTTCGCCGTATGCGATTCTATTACGGGTATTTCTGAAGTGCTGCCTGCCGAATAACTTTGGTCGCATGGGGGGCAGAAACCGTCATCGCCGACGCTGACAAAGAAGTCAGCAGTAACAACGAGTAATTGCGCAGGCACTCGACCTTTCACGGCATTTTGCGACGGCAGTTCGTAAGTAACGAGGAGTAAATTGCGCCTTGCGAGCACCCGCTTTTATACGTCGTTTCCTGTTTCCATGCGGCATCACTTCATGTAATATATATATGTACATATATAGCTATTTGTGAGACCGAAAGTCCCCTCTCACGTTATATTAGTGGTCGCGTCCTTTTGTGCACGTACGCTAAGTGTTTAATTGCTTTTTTAGTGACGTGCCACAAGGGACCATGCACACTGTGCGACAGCCGCTCAGCCAATTTGTATATTTAAGAAGCTGTGTTGATGCAGCTTTGTCTTGCAGAGGCTGCCAAATTTAATGTCTTGTCATCGGTCACAAGAAAAGCGAGCATAATAATGTAACGTGGCGCGAAAAGTCTTCACGAGTGGTTCAGGCAGCAATTGAACAACACTTTGAAATTGAGCCTTCAGGCCATGTGTTCACGCGCGCCATTGCGTTCCGACATGCTGCGCAGTACTTTGAAGAAGTGAGAGGCAGAAATTTTTTGTTGTTGTTGCTTTTGCGTAAGAAATGTTGACGGACGAATATATATAATGACGGAATATATACCAGCTATGCAAAAGCGATGACGGCGATTCATCACACGGGGAAAAACAGCAACCATCACATACAGACGTTAGTGACAGTTCATCTGGCAGTTAAATCAGCTTCCGACTAGAGGATGGTTCTGTATCTTATTCTGGACTGATCGAACTCTAGCAATTAGAGTGAATTATGAAATCAGAATCAAATTTATTTTCGCCATATATGCGGGTGCGCATGCAACGGCCACTATTTGAGAGCAAGAGTACGTGGAGACCATGTGCAAGTCGCAAGAAGAAGACATATCGCTTAAGTATTACATTTGCTTTACCAAAAAGCACAAGATTTCAATAATTCGAAAGCGGATATGTTTGCAACACTACTGTATCGTTCATTATTGCTTTCCTTTTTGTAGTTAAACTATCGAGAAAATAACTATTTAACGGGGAAAAAATTTAATCAATTGGATATTGCATTAAACAGTTCTCGTAATAGTCATCTGAACTGCCGAAAGAGTGAAGCAAAATTGTTCGCGAACGGCGTGTTAATTGTAAATGACCCTGTCGCAGCACAGCAAAAATCGTCAAACAATATAAGCGCAGACCTGTACAGTTCTAGGAAACATTTCAGTTGAACGTTTTCACTGGGGAGCGTGAAAGAAGCGATTATACGAAGCCTAATTGTGAAGAGATGTCAAAATCTGCAATTTTTGTAGCTATTGTCGATTCGTCTAAGAATAGTTAAGGCTGCATGCCAAACAATGTAAATATAAAATGGAGCATTTCTGCTGTCGACGTGGATTTGATTGGAAAGAACTAGAGTTAGATCAAATTCTTCCAATTTTTGCTCAATTAACTAATGACATTCAAAAATCAAGCAGTTAAGAATTAATAAATTCATGGTATTGTCAGGATTGGGGGCTCAATCCCATCGCTCGTGATCCGTTGTCAAGATTGGAGTCCGGTATGAATTCGAAGGTAGCTGGCCCATGCCGTCGTCCAACTTATCCACGCTGAGGAAGTTGATGAAGGGAAGGACTGCTTCTAATCGAGAACGAGGAATATGTGTTTATTTACAGTATTTACATGCAGTTCATCAGTCTAGCATGACTGCGAGAGAAAGTACGTCAGCCTAACACGACTGCTTGAGAGAGTGTCTCAGTCTAACATGACTTCTTAAGGAAGTGTGTCGCGCATCCGCACAACAGCAGTTTTTAAGCACTCTCGATATAAGGTGACGCGAACGTTCGTTTAGTCCCCGTAAACTAGCCGCCTCTCCGCGGGACGGTTACACACACACATGTGCACACACACACGTGTTCACGGTCCGAAACCGACACCACACGAATTTCGTAGAACTCGGAGCCGCCCCGTGTAGCGCGCCCGGGCAGCAGATCAGGTCCGCGTTGTCGTGTTGCGCACAAAGCCTGCTTCGTCGAACTCCTTCAGTCACAACGGCGACGAGGCTAGAACGTAACGGTGGCGGTTTCAGCACAAAGCCTGCTTCGTCAAACGCATCCTAGCTGAAGCGACGGAGAGTGGAGGACGTGCGTATTGTTCCTGACACAAAGTCGACTTAGTCACGCCGTGGCTAGAGGTTGGCGGCGGCATTCCAAGATGAGGTTGCCATCGCTGGCGTAAATGGCTGGCAAACTTAATAATAATAATATTTGGGGTTTTACGTGCCAAAACCACTTTCTGATTATGAGGCACGCCGTAGTGGAGGACTCCGGAAATTTTGACCACCTGGGGTTCTTTAACGTGCACCTAACTCTAAGCACACGGGTGTTTTCGTATTTCGCCCCCATCGAAATGCGGCCGCCGTGGCCGGGATGCGATCCCGCGACCTCGTGCTCAGCAGCCCAACACCATAGCCACTGAGCAACCACGGCGGGTACTGGCAAACTTGCACTGCAGCTGGCCGTTCTTAACAGTATATCATGAATGTTTCTTCAAGCGCCGTCTCCTGTGAAGCACATCTACCATTTTCGTGCAAAGCTCCCTGGAAAACATATTGACTGTGTATGCGTGCACGCACATATCGAACTTTGTGCGCATATAGACGTGATGCTTTGACGATAAATATTTATTAAAATTCAAATTATTTATTTCTGCCTTGTAAAGGTACATATAGCGGAGGCACCGTTTATATCTATAAATCTATAATCTATAAAAGGTGATCTATAACGGATCTATAAACGGTGAGCGGAGGCGCAGAAAAAGCTGTCAGATACAGATTGACAAAGCCGCAGCCACCTTTCGCTTGGCAGAGCCTTTACAGCGAGACTTTTAAAACAAAAATAATTGCACACGGTAATAACAGTTACACAATAATGACCAAGTACAAAAGGAAACAAAACAAGATTATACAATATTTAGACAATACTCGCAAAAAAGAAAACAGAACCTACATCCTAACGCACATAGCACCCAAAGTACTGTTCGACGCATTGAAGAGGTCAAAATTATTGTATACATAAGCTATAGATACGTATTCGTATAGAGCTACCAATCCCTGCAAAATATAGGCCGTTTCATCGGGCGAGGAGGATAGGGCGCGCGGGGAGCCTTTCCTCCTCTCCGGCTTGGGCGATCCGGCGCGGCGCAGCTTGAAAGTATTGCTGTCGCGTGCTCCGGAACGATTTCTTGATGTTTTAGATCGTACTCTGTGAAATTTACGCCGTGTCCGTTCATATAAGGTCGTCAGGGAAGCCTTTCGGTGCATCGGTAACTACAATAGGCGGAAATATCTTTTGGGGGTGCGAAAATGTGACGCGTTTTATCAGCCGCGGTGTACGCACATTATCAGTCGCGGTGTGTGTATGTGTTGTGAACTATTTTGCTTATATCGGTTTTAACTCAGCAAAGAAAACCGGTGTCTCTTTATTAGCAGCATGAAATGGTAAATCTGCTCAATATCTGATCGCTTGGCGTAGGGAGTAAAACATAAAGCATAAGAGCGCATGCTCGTGCACGGCCAACCTAAGGCAACCACGAAACATCTAAGCGGCAGGCGCAATCAAATATTTGTGATGCACCGGCATCGTTCTCGCGCATTTCAAGTCTAGTAGGCTTGAAATTACCATATGTCTACGCTAGCCTTCCTGCATGAGGCCGATGGCGCTGCTCAACACAGCGATCACTGCGGTTGGTGATCCAGCACGGTACATATGTAAGCTGTGCGCTTCGGCATTGCCTTTTTGGCCTGCATACAGCCATAATATATGACGGATCGCATAAAAAGAATGCGATGCCTATTTTTGAGGACAAAATTTCCGTAATACGTGTGAGTGCGTCGTAGAGAACGGAACGAACACAACCGAAAAAGAAATTCGGTTATCATCCTCTTTCTAGAAAACGCAAGAGAAAACGGGCTAACACCGCAACAGGGCCTCGCATAGTCACGCCGCACAGCGTTTATAAATATATAACCGCTGATGCGGTATGCTTGGACCAAGCGGTATATAGAACAAAGATATATGTAATCCAGCACCTACCACTGCTTAGGACGCTCGCGCAGTTCGTAAACAGTCCCTTTGCTGGACAAGCGTAATTCAGACTGTAAGGTATGCTGCTATCACTTGCCAAAACTATTTTATTCAGGGGCGGAAACCTCACCCATCGAACCAAGTAGTCACGCAATGTAACCTGCAGCGAACAGTTTGAACGCTTGTCAAAGTATAACATCACAGCTCCTATCGTAGCAGAATGGTACCCATGCTCACGCTGTTATGATGGTCGCGTATATTTCATGGCTCCTAAACCGCAGCTTAGAAATAGAGGCTAATACTGCAATAAGGTTACATTAGTGACTGGAACATTCAGAAATACACAATTCATCTCCGAGGCTGATTGTAGACTCGAATATGCGCGCACACATCGCGCTGCGTGTTCCGTTCACCTCAACGCCAGCAGAAATTCCGGCCATGACGCCTTAAACCACTTCAGCACGTCTCACAGAACCGTTTACCACGTAGAAGACACACGTAATACTAAACAGGCCGCACGACGGCGAAAACAAACGCCAGAACCTGCCGCCACGAGCACATCGAAATTGGATTTCACCGCTCTTTCTGCGCACGCGCGAGGAGCAGTAGTTGCGAGAGAGAAATGTGGGGACTTTTGGTGCTCAAAATTTCTCTTCGCCTAGGTACTACGGGGAAGAAAGCTGTTAGCTCCGTTTGTCCCTAACCGAGCTTGCAGCACAGAATCGACAGGATGCGTGGGCGGCAAGACCAAAAAGCCGCGTCCGAGGTGAGTTTGTTGCTATTTTGTTGCGACGGTAGCATATCAAATTTTGTAGTCGCAGGGGATACGTTTGGAAGTGAGGTGTCTTCTCGAATGACTTTAGTGGCAAAGTATTACGTCGTGCCGATGCATTGTTCATTAGTGTCGTTGATCAAGGTCAGCATACCACGCACTTCAGGGGAATCGCGGGAACGGAAACAGTTTACGAATTAACTGCCGTGCCGATGCATTAGTTCTTAATGTAACTGAGCATACAACACACTTGGAGATTCGTGGGAATGGAAATTTTGTACTCTGTATGTGCATGTGTGTACTTGCGTCGCCATGCGATCGAGCCGTAGATCGTTGTGAGAGCTGTACAGCCACACTGGCAAAACACTACGCCCTGCGGATGAATACGGAAGAAATGTATGCTAAAGAAAAATGGTCGTCATGCAATTTCATAGCAGTAGACCTTTGTGAAAGCTGTACAGTAACACTGATATTGGCTAGTTAATAATCTCGGCTGTTACAATGTCTAGCTCATATACGGGGCGCTCTATGTGGACGAAACAAGGGCTCAGATCGCTACAACCGCATGCGAAATACTCTGAATGCCTGCCAGTACACTTGTTCGGCGTCTCCATGCTTGTACTGCGGCAGGAGACGTGACGGCAAGTGGGCGCGTATATCACAGTGGCCGCTTTCCACTCTTGGTATACTTTGCCGCAATACAATGCGCATGCTTCATTGCGCGACACTGGTGTGCTGCAGCGAAGCTGGCTTTAGGCAAACGGCATTATGCAACGCTCGAGCCATCTTGTCCGTCACTGCGGATAGAAAACGCATACACGTTCAACCTATTTGAGCTGCATCATTTTGTCGATGTTTACCCCTCTATACTAAATGAAGAGGCTAACGTACGCCAGTGTGGGTGATTTAAAAGATTAATAAAAAGCCCGGTAACATATGTGCTGTCAGTGAAAAAACACTATTAATGCAGGTCTCCACGCTCCTGTAAAGAAAAAAAAAGATGCAATTCAGTGGTGACCCTCTGGAGGTGGATCCGTACCTATGTAAGCACAGCCGGCTCATTAGTCACAAAGTAGGAGCTGAAGAGAACTTTTTAATGCTCATTAGACTACATTGACAGTGATTATTTGTGGTCAGCCAGTGACAAATGCATTGCACCAAACAGTGAGACTTCGTCTTAATCTGCAATGCTTACGTGGCGAACAGGAGAGCAAAAGGTGAAAACAATGTTTTCATACAAGGCAAGTCATCCATGTAGTGGAATTGCATTTATCGTTGGTGTAGTGTTGATGCACTTTCTGAAGTCCAACCTTTAATGCAGCTTAGTTTCCGTTGGTGCAAGTGCTTCTACTGGAAACATCCAAAATATGATTTATCAAATCAGGTTGCCGTCTTGTAATTTTTGAAATTTTCCTCTGGTCTTAAGTCTTTTCTGAATCTGGAAGAGCTGGCTGATTGTACATTTCATCTCGAGATAGTTTACACACTTCCAGCAACACAGGTTACCACACTTTGTTGAGTGCAGATGAGCACTGCAAATTCTATCATTTTGATGAGGCACCGATCTAATGCCACTCACTCTTGCCACAACGCTTTCTCAACTTGTACTGTACTTGTTTCTTCCACCTTCCATTTGCAGCACCAGGGCTAAGGCACAACAGCAATAACATTTCTAGCAGAAAATGCTTGCTCCTTGGCATCTGATCCCCCGTTCATTTGCTACTTTCTTCCAATTTTTTTAATGTGATGCTCCTGCCTTCACACACTGTCAGACTGTTCTCCTTCATGCGTTTCCTTGTACTCTTTCTGTCCGCTTCTTGCTCAACATACCGTGCATGCCTTCAGTCATGTCCAATTGATCGATGCAGTCTTGTCCTTTTCTATCTCTCCTCCAGAACCTGCAACTTTCGACAACCTAGCATTATTTTGCTTCTTTTTGTGATAGTGCCTGGCTATCTGTTGCTGATGCCACACATTCACATGGCAATGGTTTATTAGACCACATACATAAATTAATAGCTGTATAAAACCTTGACCCTCCAGCACTTCCACAAAATTCATGCAGAAGTGGAAACAAAGATTACTTAATTCCTCACCACACGTTACTATGTCTGCATCAAAGCTTGATATTACCAACATGTGTGCAGTGTCGTTGCCCATGCTTCCTGGACAGGAAAGCCAGTTGCTCCAGTTCACAAGGCTAGAACAACTGCGAAGTGATTGAGCTATCTGCTTGTGCTGCATTTTTTTGCCACAAGCTGTACAAGGTCATGGCTTGTGCTGCAGAAACCGCATCTTTTTGCCTGCTGCATTCCTTTGTGATGCATTGAACGTGTCTGCTTCTGTTTCCCCTTCTATTTTTACAGAGAAGCTGTATATGGCTAGGTTCTGACCATGACCAATAGTGCATACATCGACAGGGTGTGTAGAAAAAAGTTGCGTCGACAAAATTGAATCCACAGTAGCCTGCTGTGCGCCAGCAGTGCTCAGTGGCTCCGGAGTGCATGGCAGAATAATAAAACGTCATTGTGTACCCACCAATGTCTGTGCCTCGTTTTCTTGTGAAGTCGACATCGCTCTAGCGACGTTATCAGCAGTTTTACTTTGGTCCTGCTATGGCCAGGACGCGTCTAGTTCGTACTGAAGAACAACAATGTGCATGTTAAGAGCACCGGTGTGAGCAACAGCGTGAAGGCAACGGGCAGTTGCTATAGCCAGACCCGCCTTGTCTGCAGATCCGTAATGTCGGCTAGCTGCTCTGTGACCGATGAAGAAGAGCGTGCCCGTGAGGATCACCTTTGCAAACAGAAGCGGGAGTGGGCACGAAAGCATCGGCGACCAATTGCAGTATATCACAGAGACCACAAAGCAATGGTTACCATGGTGACAAAGTAAATAGAAAATCAAAGATAACGAAGTTGTGTGTATGTTTCTTTATTTAATCAATATAGCAATTAACCATATATAACTCAATATACTTGTCAACAAGTACAGCTTCAGCTGGTCTTCCATCTTCACATAGTGGAAGGGCTCTGAATTGTATTTTTTTTATCATTTGTCATCAAACTTGTGCATTTTCTTTTTGTAATGCTACAGCCTGTTTCGTGCCATTACTGTTTTCTCTGCTTTTGCCTATTCTGCAGCAGTTGCTGGCATTGTCTCTTGCCTAGGTGTTGGTCCGCACGACATGTTACAGATGCCATAGACAGTTTAATCACAGGGTGTTCAATGTAAGAGAAGGTAAAAAAAACTGGTGTTTCTAATTTTTTAAGCAGCGATTTTTGAACTCTTGTGTAATAAAATCTCGCTTTGTTGATAAACAAGTGATTATCTTTGAGAAGTTGTTTCCTATGACAACATTTTTTCTGCGTCGAAAGTTCACACATTTGCCAACAAGGTGCACACACGAGTCAAAGAACTTTGAAACTTTATAGGTCTTGCTTCATGCTTTGTCACTTGGTTTGACATTTTATTCTCATTTTTGATCTCATTAACCTGGCTGCTGTGTGGTAATACCGAACTTGCTACTTAGTACTCAGCATGAAACAATGCTTTAAAACCACTGTGTTGTCCACTTGCCTCACCATGCCACTGTGTGGTTTTGATCAGAATTTTCCATCATAAGTACACTGTTACAAACTTGCACATGACAAGTATGTTACCCTATATGCAAGCAATGCACTGTTTAAAGCCGAGCTAAATACTTCACCAAAAGAACTGCTTTCACCTCCAGTCCACTCTTTTTAGTCTGTTGTCTAAAGATCCTGCCAAATACTGTCATTGCTATTGTGTCCTGCCGCGAATGTTCATTGTCAGTATACCTTAATTGTTTTGCCTGCTAGCGCAAGTAATATGCCTGAAAATGTACTATGGTGGTGTCCTGTCCTCTTAAGGATGACCAATTTTCCTGGAAACCATAGTAGCCAGAAGAATGGTATTTAAAATGTGCATCACCAAGGTCCTGCAGAAGAGCACAGCTCAGTGTTTGAGCTTTGACATCACTCCATAGAATACCTGCATATAATTTGTGCTCAATTAACCTTGCTGCAAGACTTTTTCCAAGGGCAAGGCCTAGAATGTTGGTCAATTTTTGATGCTCTGACCTAGTTTGATGTGATTTTCTGTGACATTTTTCTCTATTCCTTTCTTGATTATCTTGGATAGTGGCCTTCTTAGGAGCTATTGCTTCATTAGATGTTTCCTAGGAAGGAAAATCTTGGAAGCCTTTATACCACACTAGTGCGCATCATCTGTAAGGAAACAAAGCACTGCATGAGCAGAGGTCTGTCTGCGGCAGCTGCTGTGAATTGCGTCCACGCATCACCCATGTGCTGCTCTCGTGGTCTTCCAATTAGCAACGCAGTTGCGCCACACCTTGCTTTGTTTGCGAAGTGCCACACGAGATAGATTGTCCATGCTAGCCATATTGCGAAATGGAAACCTGTATAGAGCTGCACTCAAATTTCGCATTAGGCAGTAGGCGAAATATTTTGTAAAAGTAACAATTATATAAATACGATGCAATGAAACCAATCAATATGTACTGAACCAAACTTGTCACCTAATCGCACTGCAGGGAACCCGTGATCATTCTAAGTTACACCAAAGGCTTGTCATATTTAAATAGTCTCTTGTGCACGCAGTGTATGAATGGGATATCATTGAAAAATATGTGAATGGATAACGGAGTGTAATCAGGACTGGCACTTTTTCACTGTAACTGTCAGTTCCCTATATGTTGCTTTGCTATAGGGAGGTTATGCTCTAATAGAGACAGTTGAAAGACGGTTCTGTCCACATTGTCACTTCCATCTATATTTTGTTTTGCACTGTGCATTCGTTTAAGACCCATCAACTAGCCCAAATTAATTTACATATCTCATAAAAGCAAGTGCACTGCAGTTGGAGCTTTGGAAATAGGCCTGTGTTTGAAACAGATTCGAGTGGTCGACACATGAAGTGGGCTCGTTCATGCGAGTACCCATGTCAGTGCTGTATTGTCTTTTTTTGAAGAGGATCGATCTATTGTTCCTGCTTTAGATAAAGTCTAGTGATCTAGAGAGCATACTTTAAAAGGCTGATGAAAAAGGGAACACTTTTGGATTTTGCGTGCTAACTACTATCTTGTCAGCTGCTGCAGTTTTTGTAAATATTCAGTAAATATATTTGGTGCATCTCTTTTCCTCTGTAACACTTTCATGGAGGTTGCGGACGCTTCCAGACGCAAGATGGATTTATGCAGCAGGTGCTCCTTGGCTGCATCTGCAATGCTAGCTCAAGGCGAGAATGCTTTGGCCACGTTGCCATCTGCATCCACAGTCATCCTGGCACAACCGCCATGGTATGTTGGCCACAGAAACGTCACGTGGGTTGACAATATGTGTAGGCTGCTGTGAACACAGTTGGCAGGTGGGCTTTGCTTGCCTTGCATGGTTTAGATTCCAGCTTATGATCTTGAAAATCTCACCTTGTGCTTCTATTGAAGCATTACAAGCAATGGTGTCTGTCCTTTGGCATCATTATCTAAAACTTTTCACCTGCGTTGCCATCTGTTTACAGCAATGTTTCTCTAACTTATCTTATGTTCAAGTGCCATTGTAAGTTAATTCTGGTTCACACATTTGACCCATCCTGTCATGTCTCGGCACCAAATGTTACGGAACCTGTATCTGTGAAAATAGAGGGTTTTCACACCATTTTCTCCTCTAACACAGGATACTGATGATGTTTAGAGCATCAGCAAATGTCGATAGCGTCTTGTTTCTGGAGAGAAATCGGCAAGGAAATGCTCTGTCCTGACAGACGCATGTACCGTGATGGGGCCGATAACACCTGTGTGAATCAGGCCTTCGTGAGGAACATAGTTGTCAATTTACCTTTAGACTAGTCTGGCTATGTCAAGAATTGCTGGATAAAACATACTTCTCTCTTTCAGAAAGAGATAATTGAAGTGTTTTGGAGGTTTTCCTAATTTCCTGCCTCTGGCTTGAGCAGGTGTGCAAGATGCAAGCATTAGGTCCATAGAATTGACTGAAGGTGCACCACTGTAAATATTTGGTTTGCCTGCAAGACTGTGAAACATGCTTTGTTAAGAGTCTTATGGCTTTGGTAAATATTACATCTCAATGTGCAGAAATACGTCTCAAGATGTTGAACCTTAAAGGGGTACTTACATGATATTTTTGACTATTCATTTCTTGCGTTAAATCAAGGTCCTAGACTTCTAAACTCTAGAAAAAATTGTGACAAGCTTCAGAGCGCAGTTAGTAATTAGTAGTACTAACTTTTCTACAGCCAATTTCAGTGTCGTTTTTTTATACAGTGGAACCTCGATACGATTCTGCTTAATACGTTTTTCGAAATGTTAAGTTTTTTTTTCTTGAAAATTCGATTTGGTTGGATAATATGTTGGATGATATGATTTTCCTATGGTACACTTTATTTTCCAGTTCCTGTGAAGATCGTATCAATGAGGTTCTACTGTATTTCAGTTTTTAATTTATTTCTCATTAACCCTTTATTGACAATTGTTGCCTACAGGCAACATACCAGAAAAAAGAATGTTTGTCTTGCGTAGTTTCATTATTCAGTACCAAGATTCTGGCTAGGTGTCTTTGGCCAACACTGAATGAGAGGCAACAACTGTCATTTGTTAGTTCAGAGCAGACGAGGAAGAAGTTTGGCATGTGACTCACTGTCTTTTAAAAGTAAGGTCAGAGGATACAGGCCGATGTAAGATATCCAACTGCGGTGGTGTCACACATCTGAAGTAAAGCAAAAGAAATATACACCTGTGGTTCATATGCGACGAGAGCTGTCTATACAAATTGAAAACAAAGCCTCAGGTGGCTTGGGGTGAGGCCCACTTCCAGATTCCTGCCTGGGGCTATTTTATTATTATCATAAATATTTACCCCTTCATATCAGTAAAATCATAAAACTTTCCACATATTTATTCATGAGGTGGAAATGTGCACATCAGCTGCTGTGAAATATAACCTCACCGAGCATTCGACCTCAGTCAACCTCAAATTTGTCCATGAGGTTGCCACTGCCATAGCTAAAAAATTTTAACAGCCAACCAATGTCGCATCACTTAGGGAGGTTGAGATCAGCTTAGGTTGACTTCATTACGTCAGCCGTGTGAACCTTGTGAGGTTGGCCATCTTTGCATGGAAGCCTACATTCTATGGACCCCTGTAGAATCCTGGGATGCTATAACATAAAATGATTCCAAACTTTTCTATTCCAATTCTGCAATCAGCCCACCACGATTGGTCAAAACTTTTTCAGGCCACTCCAAACTTCACCCGTCTGTCACGCGACGTCACGAAAACTGTGATGGCTCTCTATCTGCTATACATGTACACACTGATTATGAATGATTAAACTGCACAAAAGAAAAATAATTATTCCTGATTCAACGCCTTTTCACCATTAGCCCTCTGCTATTGGTTCAATGTTTTTGGGTAACACCCACCTCGCCTGTCTGTCACGCGACCTCACAAAACCACAAAAACTGACTGCATCAAAGTGACGTGTACGTGAAAAAAAATGCATAAATATGCTGAACAAAACGGAAAATTTTTCTGAATAGCCAGAGACTGCCCCGTTCTGACAGGAATAGAAGATGGCTGCCCGCCGATCGCTCAGGCCCTCGCTACTCACACCTGCCGGTCAGCATGTATTTATTTGCACATTATAAGCCTTTTTGCGCGGCAGTAAAACGTTATCGAGCCCTTGCGGCATGTATACAGCATCGCTCTGCCAACTCTTCCTTGCTGAGGATTCGTTTTAGCGGCATTCTTATCCTTCTGTTGCAAGCCGCCGCGATTTTCGACCAGCCACCGCAAGCTAAATAAGGTGAAGCGGACCATTCGGAGAAGCCAGCACCACCCTCTTCATGCGGTTATCTATTTTCACTGTGCTGGCTCGGCCCCATCGAAACCCTCTCCACTAGACCGTACTCCTCGCCTCTTGTCAGCCAATTAGATAAGAAAAACCGCTGAGTGTAGGCAATGTTATTGGTTTCGGAAGTGAACAAAGGTGACCTCCTATAAACGAGGAGAGTGTTTGGTTGGGTTGTTCAGACCACGCTGCAAGTCACTGCCCGATGCTTGCGCCGGTGGTTACATAAATTTGATGTCAGGAGATTGGAATCAAAACAGTTTGAAATCATTTTATGTTATAGCACCCCTGAATGTGCTTTACTTTAGGTGCGTTCAATTCGCCTGCACCGCCTGAACCAGTTCACGAGGTGTTGCACCCTGCCATTCGTTCCAGTGGTGTAGCAATGGCACCCGCTGAACCACTCCGTTCGTTTCAAAAGGTGCAGGGCTGGTTCATGATTTTGCTGCACCTACTCCGCTGTCGGTGCCGACTTGGTGCAGGCGTACAGGTGCGACGCAGCAGTGCAGCAGACAATCCAGCACATGGGTGCAAGCACCATTAAAAGCCCGCTTACACACGTCTGATGTGTCTACAAGTGTGGTTTGTAGTTAGGCCCACAAGCTGATAATTCTTGTAGTTCACAATCTTTCAAATGTACGCATTCTGTGCACATTAATCGGGCATAACATAACACCTGCACCGCATCTGCACCTTGGCATTTGTTTCGAGTGTTGCGCTGTGCCTGCACCGCAGAAACAAGCTGCACAATTTCTGAACTTCTCGTGAACCTCCGTTAACTGGTTCACAGTTGTGCAGGTGAATTGAGCAGACCTTTTAAGTGCTTCCACATGAAGCTCTTATTTGCCCTTACGTTGCTTGGTGGCCTGATGGCTGCTTCATGTATTGTACAAAATGTTCGATTCAACATTGAAAGAAAATTCAAGGATATGAATGCTCATGAAGGCCAAAATTCAGTGACATACAAATGCATTAATTCTGCACATAAACTAAAAATTGTTAAATTTCCTTCTTCCTAGCTGCATTCAGTTAAGCATGCTACTAAGTTGGAATTGCTGGAAAAGTGTAAAAAAAAGGCAATTCTCTTTTATAGTGTAGAGTGTCGACTGATAACTGGCCTTACGGCCAGAAATGATGTGCTTACCTTGAGGAGGATGCTTTAGTTCAGTGCCAACTCTAATCTCTTCATTCAAATACATGTAAAATGCAGAAATGCTTTTGAGACTACTGGAATAATTTCAATGAAATTTGTTGCATTTGAGAGAAAAAGTTAAATTTTAGTCATTCTAGGCTGCATAATTTTGATTTAGGACCTTGAATATTTAGGAAAAATTGCCGAGAGTCAGTAAGCTTACAAATATAAGCACAAAGTTTACAATTTCATAACTTTTGTATCAAGTTGTAAACTTCATACGGAAGTCTTTTTAATTTCACAATTTTCAAAATTTCCTGCCACAAAAAATTGCCCCCTAAAACAGTCGCTACATTTCAGCTTTTTTTTTTTACATGTAACCAACCTCATCGAATTCTGCTGCTGGCTTCAGAGAAAAACTATTTCTCTGTTCCCATGTATTCAGATAGGAGCTCCCAAGATAAAACTGCCTCCAAGTCAGGTATACCATTGTATTAAAGAACATTATAAGAAGGAGAAGGAAAAACATTTATTAAAAAAAAGAAAGGAAAAGCGGGTGTCTTTCTGCTTGTGTGGGAGGCGCCCTTAGTCCAGGACTCCTGTGGCTCTTGCTGTCTCCCGGGCTCGCCACACCTGGTGTAACAAGAATTGTGTTCTCATCTGAATTACTGAAGTATACTTTTTCCTTTGTCATAGGTGGAAAAGGAAAGTATCAGCAACGTTCTCACTCCTACACTGTCCTTATTGGTATGTAGTGTGACTAAATTCTGCTTCTGCATTAGTTGTGTTGATAGCATGCTTGTTCCAAATTCTTATTTGTTCCTTTTGCAAATTTTCATTTTGTTCACAGAACTTTCCAAAAGGGGAACGTATCCAATAAAATAAAGCACTAATTTACTTTCATGCTGAAGATTCATAACTCTTACAAATTGATGTGGTTTCTACCTGGTGATCTTCACTGCACTAAAGAGTTATGAGCTAGGTACTAGAGCATCCCAGCAACATCATGAGCAAGCAACACCATCTTCTCTCATCTCTTAGAGAGAAAAAAAATTCGTTATATCTTTACTTCACTCTGCAAAATGCTTGAAGCATAAAAATATCACTCGTTTCTTTATTTTTACATATTATAGTACACAAGCACATATTAAACAATGAACAGTACACCTCATTGTCTTCTCCCATCCAGTCATCCCTGGCCCAAGACTATGCGACTGCCAGGTCAGCAAGCCAAATTAAAGAAAGTGTACCACACATGAAATAGGACGCTGAAAAACTTAGAGATAAATTGTGTTGTAGTTTAACCTAACCCTTCCTCCTACATGACAAAAACTTGCTTGCATGTCAAGGTAGCATCAGAAAATACTAAATTTCTTTTCTGAATGAAATTAAACCTGGAAAGTATTCTATCAAGTGCAGAGGGCAGAAGGGCATTAGCAAATAGCATAGCTTTCAAGATTTTTCACGCAGTGCCTATAGGTTGCCTTGATGCTGCCTCCAATCTCCCTTGTACTGAAGCATGCACACACACTTTATACCTCCATTGATACCGAAGTCCCACTCAAAAGTCTCTGGCCAACGCAAATCATCCTGCATGTACCGCTGACAAGCGGTACATGCAGGATGGATCTTTGGCGAAGTTATTTCCGATTCAAACATCTGATGGGCCAGAAAACTATAAATTTCGTTATGTCACCATTAACCAAAACACGAATTAATATTCCTGCTTGCAGGGACACAAACTGACTGCTGTTACTGAACAGCGCTCCGTGGCATTCAAGTGAAGAATGATCTTGATCGTCACTTATACAAATAATCATTCGGTTGTATGGCTGGGATTCCTAGGTCATGTGAATTGCAGTGGAGCTGCTTAGTGTAGTGACTGATTTGGGGCTGCTCAATATATTTTTTTTGATGCCACTCTAATGTCCGCCAAATAAAAGAAAATGTTTCTTTCTACATTGTGTCTTATCATTGCTTTGCAATTTGCAAGCACAGTACAGCAAAAAAGGGGCCTTGCCTTACATTGGTTCTATTTGAAATAGGCAATAGCTGTTTATTTCGGCATACATGCTGCAGCTTGTGCTCTCCAGGTCTCCAAGCATGAGTACCTGCTTCTGAGAAGATGACAGCTGTAAGAAACAAATGACTCTGTGTCACACAACTACAAAAACATGAAAGTGCCTGCTTTATGATAAATACAAAAAAATGACAACTCAGGCAGACTGGCAGAGCAGTCATCAATAATAAAACAAGACATTGCACAGTTTATTTGCCTAAGAAATGAGGTCTGCACATCAAGCGTAGCAATTCTCGGCAGCTTGCTCGCTTTATACAATCAGTCCACATTGTTAGCTCAACATATCCGTTTGATGGATTTCACAGTCCTCTTTAACACTCTGCCTGTCCCTTACTTCACCAAATCTGTTGTTGCTGTGAGCACCGCTGAAATTACAGCGGAATCTCATTGATAAGTGTCCAGGAAATTGTAGCTGTCATTCGTTTTAACATCTATTTCAACAAACCAGTTGGGCAACCTAAAAACCAGCAATTTGGAACCATCAAGTTACAGTGGCCAGGGCTGGGCAAACACTTTGAAATTGGGTGCCAACAGCACAGAAGGTTGCACTACCCGCCGTGGTTGCTCAGTGGCTATGGTGTTAAGCTGCTGAGCACGAGGTAGCGGGATCGAATCCCGGCCACGGCGGCCGCATTTCGATGGGGGCGAAATGCGAGAACACCCGTGTACTTAGATTTAGGTGCACGTTAAAGAACCCTAGGTGGTCGAAATTTCCAAAGTCCTCCACTACGGCATGCCTCATAATCAGAAAGTGGTTTTGGCACTTAAAACCCCACAATTTAATTTAATTTTAATGTTTGCACTAACTTTCCAAATGCAGGCAGATTTAGGTGAACAATCACATTTAAGGCGGAGGTTATGTGCTGCTGATCTATGGTGTAAAAACACACGTCTTGCTTTTACGTTGGCCTTGTTAATCAAAGAAACATATGTGCCATAGAATCTTGACTGTGGGTAATATTAGTGATAGCCACATTAGACAACTGCACCCGTCCTTCTGGGGAGCTTCTTTGCATTCTTATGAGAGGAACTTTTGAAGTTCAACCATGTTATAGTTCTGCACAGCGAGGGCAATTTCGTTTCAAGGCCAATGAACCAGGAACGCAAAACATTTCTCTATGGAGTGAACAGCGTACCCTACTTTTTTAAGCTTACTAAGCTGATTGAGCGTATTTTTTTTTGTCCATATCGCCAACAGAAATCTGCCAATATCCAGAACGAAGATCAATAGAAGAGAAATAGCTGGAACCATGGAGGCAGTGAAGGACATCGTCTATATTTGGGAGCAGGTAGACTTCCTTCTTAGTAATTTTGTTCAGATGACGGTAGTCTACACAGAAGCGCCACGTTCCGTCCTTCTTAACCAAAACCACAGGTGACGCCCAGGGACTTGAAGAAAGCTTAACGATGTTTTTATCTAGCATTTTGTTCACTTCACTTAGAATTACTCGGCGTTCCGATGCAGAAACTTGATATGGTCATCGGTGAATAGGCGTAGCATCGCCAGTAGAAATCCGATGCTGGACCGCGAGCGTCTGGCCTAAAGGGTGATCGTTTGAAGTAACAAATATCTCGGTAGGAGGATAATACGTGGCAAAGGTTGTCAGCCTGCGCAGAGAACAGGTCCACCGCAACCATTTTCTTTATGTTGGCATCGGTGCCCGAGGCTGGTGCAAGGGGCTTGCTAAGCTCAGAAGAACCATCGGTTGATAAAGCTGCTACGTGATAGTCGCCGAGACAATCAACGTTGACAAGGCAAATACCTTGCAGTAGGGTTTGCTTTCCCAATCCAAAGTTAAAGATAGGCATGCGAGTATGGTTAGCAGTAACAGTCAGAATGCTGTGAGGCACGGTGATGTCATACTGTGGTGGAATGTTGGGCAGAGGAGTGACGAGGTACTCGCCATCAGGAACAGGTGGGCAACACAACAGTTTAATATAGGCTATTGACTTCGGTGGCAGGCGAATAAAGCAGGTGAGGCGTAAGCGACACTGGGGTGCGTTAGAAGGTTCTACGAGAATCGGCAACTCAAGGCAAAGGGTACTGGCAGAGCAGTCAATAAGAGCAGAATGCGCAGAGAGAAAATCGAGTCCGAGAATTAGGTCATGGGGCAATGAGCAATCACGGTGAAGAGGACAGGAGTGTGGCGGCCGGCGATGCTCACACATGACGTACATATGCTGATGATAGGCACAGTACCGCCATCCGCAACGCAACCAACGCGTGCAGACACTGGGGTGAAGTGCTTTTTCAGTCTTCGTCGGAAGGCAGCACTCATAATAGAAAGATGTGCTCCTGCATCGATGAGTGCAGTGACAGGTGTAATGGTTGGAGTCGGGCATGAAATAGATGGTAGCTGGCCCATGCGGTCATCGAACTTATCCACGCTGAGGACGTTGTTGAAGGGAGAGACTTGTTCTCATCAAGAATGAGGAATCTGGGATTTATTTACAGTATCTGCATGAGAATGTGACAGTTCATCAGTCTAACATGACTGAAAAAAGAATGCACCCTGAGGAGCCGCCAACGGCTCCTTAAATACACTGTCCTCCCGAAATCCCTAGGTGAGGGAAAACGGCAGTTCACCGCCGACTAATTCGGAGCGTCCAAAGTCATCGTAACCAACCCGCCTTTGAGGGGGAGGGTTTATGCACTCACTTCTGCACAGGTTGCACTGACCACACCAAGGTGAGAGGGTTTTCGCAGACACTGTGCTTGACCCGAGCAGGCGCCTCTTCATTCCAGAGTTGACCCTGCAGTCAGTGGCCGCCGCATCTGTCCATTGACTGATGCGTGAGACGGGTTCTAAGCTGCCTGAGACGGCACCGCAAAATATCTTCCAGGAGCTCCCCTGCTCCAAGCAGACCTTGACGGTGTACACACTAACAATACTTGCTCCGTCCACTGTGTCTAGCCATCTCGGCACCCTTCCGTTGAAAACGAGGCGCATTGTCCTCCTTACAAAACCAGTCGCCGCCACAGCCATAGTAGCGCCGATGGGCTGGGGACTGATGTTTAGTCGTCCTTTCAAAGCGAGTCGTCACAGCAGACCTGGTGGCGCCTTTCCGTCGGTCCCTTCCTCGAAGATCGCCAGCACCTGCTGGTCGAACGTAACACAGGATACCCGTCAACGTCAAGAAAGTTTTGGTTCGTAGGTAACATAAGCAGAGAATTTGAGGGCAGGGTCGACAACACAGCTTCACCTCCAGAAGCTGTGGTGCCTAGTTTTTTGGCTGCATCCAGGAGGCAATAGGCGACGAGGAGAAGCGACGGCCTTGGGCGTACGAGACTAATGGCATTGAGATGAGGGCGAGTGGCTGTAGCGAAGGTTCGAAGGTGGGGCATCAGCGGCAGTGGGTTCTAGGCGGGTGGCATAGGGAACAGTAGGTCCAAAGGTGCAGGAATAAGCGCAGGCGTATGTCCGAGGAGGTGGTGGCCATTGGTTGCGGCAGTGACAAGCGACGTGGTCGATGCGACAGCAGTGGAAGCAGATCGGCTTGTCATCAGGGGTACGCCATTTGGACGGGTTGCGATATGTGGCAGAAAAGGAGTGCCGGGGACGAGGAGGGCCGCTAGGGAACGGGGGAACGCTGGGTTGAGACGTGCAACACACGGAGTTCAGACCCATGTTCTCAAATTCCTGTCTGACGACGGCCTGAATCCTGGAAATTGTGGTTGCTGGCGGGTCGGGAGGTGTTGCAGAGAAGGCTGGCCAACAGGTGGCCTCGAGCTGGCGGCGAACAATACGGGTTAGGTCATCACAGGTGGTCGCCTGATGTGGTCGACCCTCACATGCCGACGTAGCAGCAGTGTTGGGTAGCTGCGTGATGTGGTGTGTGATACGGCGGCTCTTAGCTTGTTCAAGGCGACGGCATTAATTCGTCATGGCGCCGATAGGAAAGACGTTGCCGAAAACAAGAAAATTGAAAGCGTCGTAGGCGATGCCTTTTAGGCACCTTATCTGCTTCAGACATAGTATGGTGGGCTTTGTGGCAAAGAGCCAAGACGTCTAGGATGTATCAAACGTATGGCTCTGTAGATGTCTGGTCACGAGGCGCAAGAGCCTTTCTCGCGGCAACCTTGCGCCCAAAGGGGTCGCTAAACAGTTCTCGTAGCTTTACTTTGAAACTGTCCCAGCTCATTATCTCGTCATGCGTTCGGAGTCGCATGCGTGGGGTGCCACCGAGATAAAAGATTACATTAGCAAGCATAATTGTTGGATTCCACCTGTTATTAGCACTGGCGCATTCATAGAGCTTGAGCCATTCATCAACGTCCTGTCCCTCCAGGCCACAGAAGAGACCAGGGTCACAATGTTGGGCAACCATGACGATAAGAGCAGTCGGACAAGCTGAAGCCATTGCAGATGCGGTCTCGTCACTGGGAGGTACGGTGACAAGCTCGATGTACCGACCACTTTGGAGTGCCGTGACGAGGACGGGGATCGCTAACCTCCACCAGAATGTTGCACAGACACAGACGAAATACACAGATGAAAGAGGCTATTTACATGCTATTTACACTGGAGCCAGACATCCAGGCCGACACTCGCTCACGCCATGAGCCCAGACACACTTCAACTCTTCCTCGCGGCGGCTCATCTCTTGAGCATCTCTCGATGAGATCGTAATAATATGAATGTCTGTACTACATAGTGTGGCGTGTAGTGTGTGACACGGTGCAGCAGATGGAGAGAGACAATAAGCAGACGAGAAAGAATGTGCGCGCAGAGGCGAATTCCGTACTGGATGGAAGACAACGTTCAAGAGCGTCCGGCACGTGAGCACGCAGCACAAGAAAAAAAAAATAAAATGAAAATGCATCCAATCAGAAGAAAACACGGAGCTTCCAGGGGCCAATCAGGAAAGGAAAAATCGACGAGAGCAGCAGAAAAGCGAGGTGCGCTGGCAGAAGGGAGAGTTCTAGGAAGCGACGCCAAGAGAAGGTCGGCCACCGGACTGGGAGTTCAAGACCGACCGGCAGGTTGCGGACCCGAGCCACCAGGACTTCACCCAACCGGTACCTCCTGCCAACCCGTTCCTGGGCTTCATCACTCTACCCGATCGTGAACGGCTGCTCGAAACCGGCGAGTTTCTGCGCCCATGAGCAGAACGAGAGCAGTCGGGCTATGGGCCCGAGTTCTACGCCCAGCTGCCTGGCCAGAACGCCATCACCATCTGCCGCCGCCTGCCTTCCCTCTTCAAACCGGAGCCACCGCACTCTGGTCGCCTGTTCATCCACCAATCCCATCGACATTGTGGTGAGACATTACATTCTTTTCTGTTTTTCAAATCCCCTTCACCAATGAGAAATTTCGCAGCATACCCCCTTCAAGTATTTATTGAAGAAAACTTTCAACCAAGAATTCATTCATGCTGATGTAATTATGCAATGAATTACACAACTTCATTCAACTTGCTTGAACAATGAATAAAGAAATTAAATGGAAATCATTAGTCGGTTGGACTACACCTTAACGTGCAACATAATTGGTGAATGCATATCCATAATTTATTTCCTTCCATGTCAATTAATTTCATTGCTCTGAGAAATTTTCTATTTTTTTTGTGCTTGCATTACTATGACCACAGCTAAAGTAATGCAAGGTGGCAAATTATTCACTGCTGCCAAAAAGTTTAAAAAAAAATATTTTTTTTTGCCACTTGTCGGCAGCAATGCAAGTGGAAAACTGCTTAGCAAGATTTGTATCTAGCAAATACGTATGCAGTTGGCATCTTCATAACAACAGAGAGGTGGATCATGCTACACTGAGGCTGAAGGGCTAACAGGACAAACCTCGCTGAGCTAGACAAGGGTGGACCAGTGCATGGCACTGGCTCGGGTCCGGCCAGGGAAAAGTGTCCATGCAGTGCTCTAATTTTATGCACTGTTTTCAAGTACTGAAATTTCATCCTTAAAATATTTCTAGGTATTGCAAGCATACTATGCTCTTCTATATCCATCACAGCTGCCTCTCATTTTCACAACTACCTAAGCTTTATAGCTCAAAATAGCTGTAAAAATAAGGTATACTGAAGCGTAATGTTTTGTTTACGTGTTCCTGTCGTATGTTGAAAGGCAGCGTTTTGGTTGCAAGGTGACTTTCAGTTGTGTTTTGCCTCGGCACCATGACAATGACGTATTGTCAAAAATTCCTTCAACATGAGAGATAGCAGTTGATGCCATAACGTCACGCTTACTTTTTAAGTAGCCGGAACACATTTTTACACAAAATGAATTCGCCCAAGGCGCACGATCACCAGGTCACTACAGATGTTGGTAAAGCACTATTTATTTCACACAACTGTTGCACCTTCCTTGCAACTGTTGCATCTTCCTTTCCTTAAATTCTTTTCTTTTTCACACGGAAGGGGTGGTTTGCATAAAATTAAAATATCCGGATACACAAAAATACGGAGCAGTAAAGGTAAAGCGGCAGATGAGCAATATTCTCGCTCCAACGTAGTGACAAATGAGCTGCTGCAAATGCTTCTTAACAGTCATGCTTTAACGGTGCGAGTGGTGCCTGCATTATGTTTAGAAAAAATTTACGATGCACTACCGAGGTTTTGCTTCGTTTAACATGTTAAAGGTAAACAGCGGGACTCCGCTGTTATACTCTGCGTCGTCGCAAACTACTGAAAGGCGTCACAACGCATCTACAGCGCGTAAATGGATAAAGTAAGGCTATCAAAAGCTCACCTTAAATGCAAATCGGAGCGCCGAACCTACGCCTCCTGTTGGAAAGACGAAGCGAGTGCTCTTCAAAACGCAATAAACAATGGCCACATATCGATTTATCAATAAAGATCGTTATAAAACGCTTCTGTGTACTGGCGGTGCAAAAAGTACAAACTGTTTGAAGAATTTAAACCATTTAAACTGGGACTGAATCCTTCAATGACACGGACGCCCTGCAACAAACCAATAGAATAACTTATAACTTCCGAGCACTGAGAACAAGATTAACGCTTACAAAAAAAAAAGAAAGATTGGCTTTGCTAGTTTCTGTTTCGGTTTCTGATGCATGAAGCGCCACCTGCTTCCTGAAAAAAGTGCCATGGCAGCTTCCTGTTTACTTTTCGAAGTTGGCGTAACTAACGCAGCTGAGTATGGCTGAGTCTCGAAGCTTTCGTGTGCCGTTATGCATAACGCAATCTCATTGAATAGATGCTGTGAGTATTTGTGGAGCCTCTAGAAAGTCCTGCATCGATACGTGTGTGTCTTTGTATACGCGCCATCTCTGGAGGTAAGCAAACCCTCTCAGCCAGCTTGCGCCGACCTTCGTTGCAAGGGCAATATTTGTAATTTAACTACATGCTTTATCGGTATACGGCTGCATCTGACCGCCACTTTCTTATAGGCCTGATGAAAAGTGGTATTGAAACCACTACATGGGTACTACCGTAACCGTAATCTCTACCGTAATCTACCGTAATCTTAACCTGCGTTTTCGTATGCTTCAGTTCTAGTTCGATTTCAAAACAAAATCCCATTAGTTGGTACTCATCGTACATTATATGCTTAGCATGTTGGCTTCGCCCGATTTGTCCAGAATAATATATATATCATCGCCTTATAACAGACACGTCGGTATCGGAGACGCTCGCAGGTGGGTGTGCCGTTTTTACTGCCTAAAGTACGTATGAACGACGTAGATAATGACACCTAGTGATTCCTAAATAACTTAGAGTAAAGAAATGCTGTGTTGCTGCGAAATTTTAGTAATAAAGCAAAGATACGCCTGAAATGTTTTTCAGTGAAGTATTCGTGCACATACTTGGGGACGTATTCTGAAACGTTCCACTTCGGCGATAGTTTGCCTAGGCAACAATTTCGCCTTCAGGCGCGCGCTGAGATGCTAAAATTGCATAACAAAATACAAATTGCATAGCAAAATACAGTGGTGACTACCAGCTGATGCTTTTTGCGGGAATTACCAATATATGTAGCAATCAAAATGCAAGAAAAAGTAGCAACAGAAGAAAACAAATTAAACACCTGTGAGTTTATTCAACCATACACTTGTGCATATATATGTGCTCACAGGTAGTTCTAGCTTTCTTTTATTGTGTACGTGTTTTGCTGCACTACCCAGATACCATTCCATGATGACCGACCAACAAGCCCATATTGACACCCTTGTCGATTTCATTTCTAGTACAACAGGCTTTTTTCAATATGTTCCTCGGGATTTTGGGCATACTGTTGCCCTCATTGCCACGGCTGCTAGCAGCACGTGTGTCCTAAGTTTCCGTATTCATAACAAGCAGCTTCCACAGGATATAAAATCGTTGTCTACTGGTTTCGCACCATTCGGATGTCGGTCACGGAAAAAGAATTTTAAAGATTGTATGTGCTAAACGACTTCAGCAGGCATGTCTCCACAGAGATTACCTCAGCGTGCAGATGTTTGATCAGTATGAGCCGTGCGTCGCAAGGAATCTTCTGTGGAGGCACCTGCACTTAGCTGATCAGGCCACCAAGTTCCTTTGGCAACCTCAAATAAGACTACTACGGGCTCACGTGGACAAGAATTGACAGAAAGCAACAAGTGATGTCTACGTTTCTGAAGGTTTCATCCTTCCCAACAGTGTGTGCAAAGTTCTTGGCCTCGGTCCAAAATTTGCCCAAGCTACCAGCTGGACTAAACCGGAACTTCCCTGTCCATCATAAGTAAAGTGTCCAGAAGAGCCCCGCAAGAAGATGGTGTGAGGATGAACTCGGAAGGTTTAGATGCCCTGTTACGATGTAAGCCCCAACCTTCTAAGTTACCTGTAAAATGTGTAGTCTTACCTGAAGAATAATTCATTGTGTGTCATACCAGCTGACAAAGAGGGTGGTTTTGCAGTTTTTTCCTTTAAATGTTTCTGGAAAAAGCCAGTCAAGCAATTTCTGCAGTGTTGAATGAGCGCAAGCATGTATCACTTATGAAAGCAGCAGCGAAACCAAGTGAAATTTACAGAAAGTTTAATCTCGATAAACTAAGGAAAAGTTCAGAGATGTAATTTTTAGTAAGTGCAAAAGGAGGATGTTCCTTTTCAGGTCATAATTTTCGAAAGGAGTACCTGGCAGAAGCAAGCTGCCCTGTACCTGGTTTCAAAGCTGAACGTTAGATTGATGACCAGTTTCTTGTAAAATGTTCTGACGAATCCTTGATTTTGTTAGGTTTCACGGCAAAAAGGGCTTCAAGGCCTTCTCAGCTAAGGTCAGAGAATTATATTATTCTGTCCTGCTCAATGACCTTATTCAATGTGTCGAGGATTGTATTGACAAATATGGTGCCGTAAGGTTTTCACAGGAAGCAGGTTGTTTCAGTAGAAGGGTATTTAGAATTATGGTGTTTTTACATGTCGTCAACCTTTGTACAGTGGAACAATAGGCTGCATCTGCAGAAGAAAGGCATTTGCATAGGGTTGTGTCTGGCTCCCGTCTTTAGCAACCTATATTTAGCACAATTAGATAGGCACATATATGACCACCTCACGGGACGAACAGTTTTTCAGCGAGCTTTTAGATTTGTCAACAATTTTTTAGTGTATCTGGATTTCCCTAGTAATAGTTTTCTAGAAAAATGTCCTGATGTCTAAGATTTTTTGCGAGTGTTTGAGACCTCTTGAAGTGCAATACGTTTCAGTTTCTTGACTTTCAGTTCATCTCTACTGATAGTAGGACTTGCTGGGCTTACAGTCCATGAGCTAAGAAACCCCTTCTCCAATTTCGTTCAGCCCATTTGAATTTGGTGAATAGGGGCATAACTAACTAATAGGGATGGCTTTCTGCCCACTGCTGCGCATGTGGACGTAGGCCGAAATTCAAAACATGTTTTATCGTTGCAAAACACGGAGACCGTGTTACACGTGAGATAATCAAAGCGGGAGAAATTCTACGTTTAAAGAAAGGTTGAATCAGCACCCCTCTGTTGCTCTCACTGACGAGGAGATCAGACACCTCGGGCTATCACCACGTTGAATTTTGTGTGGCTTTGTCGTGGCGTTCTAAGCATGGTTGGTGGGCTATTGTGTGACTATAAATAGCGATGCTTTCTGAAAAGAAAATAAACAGTTGGAAGTTCAGCACTCCGTTCTCTCTTCTATCCCTTCTGGTGGCTTTGCGCTGTTAACCTGAGTTTGAAGCATAATTTATCAACAAGCCCAATCTTAAACCCTTCGTAACTAACATGTGTTTCAAAAACATCCTGATGAAAACCAGTTTCCAGCAACAGGCTGCAAGTCTTAAGGAGGCTGGTTACCCTAACCATGTGTTGATGTCAATGGCAGAAAGGCTGCTCAAACAGGAACGTTCGAGACGATGCCTCCGTGCAAATGCAAGAGCTAGCAGCCGTGACCAGGTGAAAACCGCTGTGATCCCGTATATACACCAGATATCACATAGCCTGAAAAAGATAGGAAGCCAAGGTAACGTGCGGGTGTTTTTTCAGCTCCAAATAAGCTAAGCACCTTGTGTAAAACCACTAACCCAATAAGGACAAAAAAGCCGGTTTGCGGTAGAATCGCAAAGATGAGTTCGTCGGACGCGCTGTAAGAGTGGTCTATCATATTCCACTGTCATGCGGTAGATGCTACATAGGCCAAACCGGAAGATGCATTAATGAGCACTTAAGAGAGCGCAGAAATATAGTGTATCAGGTGATGATTTTCTTGCTTTGCATTGCAATACATGTCCATGTCGCCCTCTTCTAAATGACACCGCTGTTATATACAGGGATAAGCACAAGTGTGTAAAATTAATAGTAGAAACTGGGCAAATCCTCTCGGCCGCTGACCAATGTATCAGCGAACTATCACTATCATTGTCCGTGAGAAAGTTAGATTATTTGCGCATGCCATGAAAGTTGACTGCATTTGCAATGGATCATTTAGGTTTCTTGGTGTTTTCTTGTTGTACCGGTTTTAGACAGTGGTGGCTCTACTCATGAGCCATATATACAGTCGACTTCCATTAATTTGATCACCTCTCTGGGGTTTTACTTGCCAAAACCAGTTCTGATTATGAGGCATGCCCGTTAATTGATCCTGACGGGACCATTGAGACTGGTTAAATTGAACAAAAGGCATAAAAGAACATTGAAACATGCCATTGCTTCACTTTACAGTATTTGCATTTAAAATTAACTTTGGCCGCGTTTCAGTTTAGCGCTACACCTGCAACCATCAACAGCTACCAACTCGCCCAGTTTACTATTTTTCTTAATTTTAGCTTCACTGCAATACAGCCATGTTATGCATAGAACCATACCAAGCAGCGAAAGGTGCCATTGTTGCAAGACAGCACGTGTTCCCTAATTTACGTACATGCACATGTGCAGTCTCCAGTCACAGTATGAGCACCAAGACGCCTAATAGGTGTATGGGCAGGCCTTCAGAGTTTGATATATTCACACTCTTTTGTTGGCTTTTAACATCTCCTCGGCTTATCGCAGTTTTTTCAACTTACTGCCTTCCTTTTTGCTAGCTTTCCCAAAACACATGATTGTTTTCCACTTCTCTGTGCACGGCACATTTACTTAAAGAACACATACTAGGCCTCATTAATGGTCTCATATACGAGACATGCATGGAAGGTGAAAAAAGGACTCAAATCACCACTGAAACGTAAGAAACAGCTCTGAATGGCTGCCAGTATGCTTATTAGGTGGCTAGGTGCTCCTACTGTGACAGGAGACTGCATGCCTGTATAATCAAGGAACACGTGCTATGTCCTGTGACAGTGGCCCTTTTCCATTCTTGTTATGCTTCACCACAGTAAGTTGCATATGCTTCAGCGCTTAACACAGCTGTATTTGGGCGAATCTGACCAGTGAGGTTCGAATTATCTGACGAAGGCCAATTTTGAGATTGAAATAACAGAAGTTTGGGCTAACAGAAACATATTTCATTAAATAAAAAACAATCATCAACAAACAACTTTACTCAAAAGGGGTGACTGACTACTTCTATATCATTAATATATATTAAAAATGACAAGAGGCCAAGCATGCTGCTTTGAGGAACACTGGAAGTAACTGGCACTTCATGGGAAGGGCAATCGCTTATGCTGACAAATTGTTTGTGCTTAGTTAAGTATGCAGAGATTCAGCCAATTAAGTATGGCAGAAGATTTGTGATTTCGAGCTTCTCAATTAGTTTTGAGTGTCAAACAAGCTCAAATGCTTTTCTGTCTGCAATACAGGAATATAGCATCAATCTGGCCAGGTTTATCAAGAATGCTAGCAAATGCTTGCATGTATAAACCCGTGATCCAACTTCCAATAAATCGTTGAAAGTACCACTTGTGTGTGGTCTCTTCTGTCGTCTGTCTTGTGTATGGTTTCTGCGCTAAGCACTAAAAAAATGTTGTACCAACAATGTTAAAAGTCCACCCTTGCAATGTAAAGTTTATTTTTTTTTTCAAAAATATTTCACACTTCTCTGAAATGTGAACATATTTGTTATTCAATATTCAATAGGTCAGTTTCGTCAAATATCCATATTTAATTCTATCCAGAAATATCAGAATATGAAAACCCCTACTACATATGGGCCTTGAGTGGAGCAGTATGGCCTTAAATGCGTGTAACCAATGCTACTTACAGGGGACACAAGAGGTGTGTCTGGGGTTTTATGTGCAAAAACCACGACATGATTATGAGACACACAATAGTGGGGGACTCCGGATTAATTTTGACCACCTGGAATTCTTCAATGTGCACTCAATGCATGGTAAACAGGTGTTCTTGCATTTCTTCCCCGTGGAAATGCAGCTGCTGCAGTCGGAATTTGATTCCGCGCCCTTGGGATTAGCAGCACACAATGCCAAAGGCATTATGGCGGGTTTTGAAACTCGAGAGGTGGAAAAGAAACCGTGGAAAGCTTTAGAAGAGATGTTTTTTAGATTGTTTGACACATGTAATGCCAGTCACAACCAGGCTTCTGGTCAACTGATAAGTTTGTAAATGAGAGTGACTGAAAGGTAATAGTATCTGCCGCACCAAGATGACATCAGGAACATGTTCACATTGTCCAAATGATAATTTTTACAGCCTCAACTGAGAAAACAAATCTGTTGGCTGCCTAAAGGCGAGGCATCCCTACTGCGCGACTAGAAATTACTAAGCAAAGCAAAAAAGTACCTGCTCTATATGTCCACTCAGGAACTGCAGTTCCCTTTGAGAATGGTCACCACATGCACCTGACTTTCTCCCTAAAGATTCTAGTGTGTGTAATTATTGACAGAAAGGAAGATTTGATAACTTCTAATTGCGTGTTCTCCAATTGAATACAAGTCAAATGGTCAACAACTATTTGATTTACATTTGACATTTTGAACATTCGCACAGCACAAGCCATACTCGAGAATAACACCATCAGTGCAGATTGTGAAACACCTGACGAGTAGGGAAAATAAAGCTTCGTTTTCAGGGCTCTGAAATTATTTTGAGTTTTGTGCAAGTGCAGCGTCAGTAGCGTACCTTCTGGTGATCATCAAGGGTTCAGCATTTAATATATCTGCTCTTACCAACACTAACAATACGAGATATTCCTCTAACAATTCTTTCCTTCCTCAAATAAACACTAATTGTCAATGTTTACTGCTCTTTTATGGTGATTAAACACTAAATTAAACCACCCCCTATTAAAGCCTGCCGCACAACATTAACATTCAAGAGAGATATGAAGAAATATTTACTATCGACACTACTGGCTACAGACTCATTACTACGAACATATATTATATACAAATTTATTTTACCACTTTCAGTGCTTCTGTATTTGCCTAATGTATCGCTTTTATTCTCTATATCCCATTGTCTTTATTTTTTCCTTCCTTATTTTTAGAAATTTTAAGTTTTTTGTCGCACAATATATATTTCACTTGTACTTTGCATATTGTAAGCATATTTTTGTTTCTAATTATCTCGTACATTAACCCTGTGTTCTTTGATATGTGTCATCCCTATGTTTCCATAACGTGCCAATTACTACATTTTTATTTATTCATACACAGCATCTATTTCATTTGCTTGCATTTGTAAGCACCTTCCTTGTATTTGATTACTTGCTTCATTAACTTCGTGTATTCTGATGTGTATCACTGCTATGTTGCCATAATGTATTCATTACTATATTAACTACTAATAGGTCCCACTGACAGTTTTTGTAACTCTGGGACCTCCATCTGTACTAATGATGAATGATGAAATAAAATTTAGGTATTCTGCATAAATTGTGTAATTATTAGATATTAAACATCACCATTGCTAGATGTCACAGCGGCACCACTTCCCAGGTTTTGAGCCACCTCTAGTAGAACGAACAAGTGATCTTTTTTCATGAAGGGGATTGGCTTCCCACATGACATCATTAAGAATACGCAAAGCAAGCCTCCTCATTAAGCTTATTTTTAGTAGGATATGAAGGCACAGTAATTGACGTACCTGTAAAAGTAAACACACTAATGTAAGACATGTAGATGTTTCTTGAGTCCAATGGTAGACTTGCCTGAGATAGCAGATTGTCTGCCACTGTTGTCTACACACATACTATTGACTAAGAAAGTTTACGGACCACGGGATCTCAGAAAACGCTAAATATCCGAGCAGCCTTTAAAAGTAGCCAGTAAAACCGTACATCACAATGTTCGCATATACTAGTAGAGGCTGGAAATGGGAATACCAGGCTTCGTTTTGAGGCTGCGGAGATATTCAGCTTTTTGTGAGATCCCTCCATTCGTTAACTTTTTGGGTCGATAGTACATTTGTATGTGTGTGGTAGGGAAGGTATGAATTAGAAAGTTTCTCCAAAAAATCAGGGCTTTGCTATAGATGTGCCAGGCTGTAAATGTGCAGGCAAAAAGTGAAAAAGAATGCAATAATGTTTAACAATAGCACAGTGACGACAGCAACCAAAGCAAAGCAGCAGAGGGGTACATGTGGTGGCAGAAACTTGCACTGTATCTATTGCACTTATATTCTTGTACTGCAGGTGAGTGCAGAGAGCAAGTTACCGCGACTGCACACTGTACAAAACATAAGCGCTCTATGTAAACTTCGTTTTGAGGCCTTCATCACCACAATAACAAAAAAAAGCTGCATCTCTAAGTGACACAGGAACACACTAGGTTCAAGTAAACTGCAAGTAGCCTACACTACTGTCATTGTACGATGTCGTGTCCAATGAGGCAGGACATAGCCAAGGCCACATAGAATAAAAGTGACATTGGAGAGGAAAGGCTTTAGAGGAGGGTAATTTTTAACCACTTGCAGCTCTTTATATAGCATGGTGACATGAAGCTTTTTTGAGTAACCATTCGAGGAGAGATACTGTGTACGTGTAGGTAACACACAACTAAAATAGTTTCAGGGACCCTTTGGGTGATGAGGTTAACATTTAGTCTTTTTTTCTTTATGCACCCACAAGGTTCTGTTACACATGTACAGTTTTTCCGTGAACAGTTTTTTTCCTTATCAATTTGTGTTGTACCTGTTTTTTCACCAATAAACTTCCAGTTGTGAATAGGTGCTCGTGTGTGTTCCTTACTTTCCTTGTACGATTTTGTTCTGTTTTCTTTAACTTCAGTCTTTCCTCAGCGGCAATGCTGATGTCATTGTTATTGATTTCTAGTGCTTTAAGCTAATATGGCCAGTCCTACACAATAGAGAAAAAGTGAAATAAAGAAATGTGCAAGATATGCATGCTGGGATGTGAAGTGATTGCTTACGATGAGGCAGGGAGGGTGGACACCTTAGGGAATGATGGCTTGAACAATGTTATAATTATTTTCTTTTTCACACTTTCTCATTGGTCTCAGCAGCATTCTGCTTACATTATCATCAGCAGGTCTACCAGTAAATGATAAACAAATTCTGACATTATACCAGCTAATAACTGCCTTGCTCAAGATGGACAACTGAGCTATTTCATGATAGGAGTGTTTGAAAACTTGCATCAATACTGACTGAAAGAAATGCTATTTTGCTTCAGCTACCTAGAAAGAACTAGCATTATTGGGGTTGATCTCTTGATATGTCTTATGGTAAATGAATAGAGGTGCATTTGCCCATTTAGAATGAGAATAGTGGAAATTAATGGGACATTGAAAAGACACTTCAATATTCCGACGGTTGTTACAATTATGAAGGGGATGACAGTTCCCGTAGCATTACTGTTCTGCTTACCATTTAAAAGTTACCAGCTTACTGCTGTGGTTTGGACATTAAACTCTACATTCGACCTCACATTGGGTGTTGTTGTTGCACCTGCCTTGAACCCCACCCTTTCCATGCATATGAGGTGTGTTGAAAAAGAAACCGAACTTTTGCTATAACAGCTTTGCTGCTTATGGTACATCTTCAGTGCTGTCCCCTTCAAAGTAGTCCCCTCTACTGGCAATGCACTCTTCCCATCTTTTCTTCCATTTTTTGGAAAGCCTCCTGGAATGCAATTTCTGGAATGGCATGCAGGTCTCTTCTCGCATTGTCCTGGATCTCCTCTAGAATTTGGAAAGGGTCCAGGTCCGGAGAATATGGTGGGTGGGGCACAAAAGGAGTGTGGTGTTTCGCTAAGTAGCTGCAGACAAGGAGCGACATGTGAGCCAGGGCATTGTCATGATGCAACATTCAAGCCTGATTTTCCCACAATTCAGGCCTCCTACTGCACACACAATCTCTCAAACATGTTAGGGTTCCCTGGCAAACTTCTTTGTTTACCATCTAACCATGTGGCACAAATTCTTGATGGGCAATGCCTTTGCAGTCAAAAAACACAACCAACATCACTTTCATTTTTGACCGACTCATGCGTGCTTTTTTTAGACGAACAGAACCTTTGGCCACCCACTGCGACGACTGCACTTTCGTTTCAACATTGTAGGCATAAACCCATGTCTCATCGCCTGTTATGATGTTCTTAAGAAAGTTTTCATCGTCATTGGCAGCGGCAAGCATTTCCTGGCTTATTTCAACACGGGTCTGCTTCTGTGCACCAGACAACAAACGTGGCACAAATTTTGCACTGACACGACGCATCCCAAGTTTGTCACTCAAAATTTCATGACATGATCCTACGCTGATACCCACGTCATCAGCGACTTTTCAAACAGTCAAACAACGATTTCCACGAATCATAGTTCGAACTCTCTCGATGTGGTCATCATCTGTGAATGTGGAAGGTTGTCCAGGCTTGGGATCGTTACCGACCAACATTCTTCCCTCTTCAAAACGCTTGAACCAATCATAGCACTGCGTGCGACTCATATAGTCCTCCCCGTATGCTTGGCTAAGCAACTGAAATGTCTCTGTGAAAGTTTTCCCAAGTTTATAGCAGAACTTCACACACACACACTGTTCTTCCAATTCCTTCATTGTCACTTTGGCACCAATCCGAAGAGCAGCTTGTTCATGTGCTCACTTCAGCGGCTGTAGCTCGCCAAATAACAGTCAGAACGAAACGCGGCGAATGGCAGTTTGTTGTCTAAACCTGCAGCTACATGCGCTCAGTAGCCGCAGCGCGCTCCCTCTGCTGATTGGCACGCTATTTCAAAAGTTCGGTTTCTTTTTGAACCCACCTTGTATATATTACTACACACACACACACACAAAAAAAATCCTTGAGTCATACGTGAGCACTGTGTCTGTCCGCTTTCCTTATCCGATCAGTTGACACTGTTTTTGTTCTAAATACCTTCTAGGAACTAGGCCATCAAGAAACTGTCTTGCAAGTGCCCTATATTATCTGTATTGTACAGTCCAGTTTGTCAGTCTACCTAAATTTAGAATTGTTTATAAATTCTGCTTAAGTGCTTCAAGATTTTATGTATTCTGTACACTTCTGCAGGTCAACTCGACCACATATTTCATGTAAGTAAAAGTTACTATGCGGAAAATGCTCGTTTTATTTGAAGACTAAGCAGTTTAAGTGATAATGCATGTCCTGACTAGGTAAAGTTAATGAAAAGTGACCAAACATATTTTTCAAAGAAAGGCTATGTATATGTACTACAGGTAATACAAACCTCTATTTGCATGCCGCTGCTATAGCTCCCATGACCAGTGTGACTTGCTTTCTGTAAGCAGTACAGGCTGTAGAGAGCTGTCAAGTCAGCTAGTCTTTAGTCTATCTAGCTTGCTTTCCTGGTGTTTTCATGTATACACACCAGAAGGCCGCCTTCTACAGTATTATGCTGAAGATTATAAACGGTTGCCTGACACTGTGCCTTGCAATGTTCACAGGCATTCGGCTTACCAGGAGGCATCATTTGTGTTGGCAACAGTAGGTGAGAGGTAAATAAAAAATAAAGTACACATTAATTTAAAAGCCTTCATCTTCACTACATTGTGCAACATGATGCCTTTCCAAAGGAATGTAGCCAGTGCCATCTGCAAGCACATTGCTCACCAGCTGCAGTGGCTTCATATCGACACAGGTGACACGCAAAGACATCATTGTGCTTGAAGTGAGGTGCATGTAAAGCACCACAATCCAATAAAACTGCTCATCTTTTATACATGTACTGCGTTTTTGCTCCCACTTTGAGGATGACATGATGAGCCTGAATGCCATCAGCCATCCCATACAAAAACTGTCCCAACTTTCATTCAAATGACTCAACCTAACTGTGATAGGCTAGCAATTTTCTTGTTTGGATATGCTGTTCAGTTTGTGCATGTTATAGTGCAGGCATACCACCAATTGAGTTAAGCATTGTGAAAATCAAGTACACTACATTGCCTGCTTAAGCACATGAACATTAAGCAACAAAATCTTTTTCTGCTCATGCAGTGACCTACAGCTACAAAGGAAGACACAAAGACAGTGCAGACGTGTAGGTAATATCAAGTTTTGCTGCAGACATAGTAAGCTGTGGTGAAGAATGAAGTGTAATCTGTGTTTCCACTTCTGCATGAATTTTGTGGAAGTGCTGGAGGGTCAAGGTTTTATACAGCTGCTAATTTATGTATGTGGTCTAATAAACCATTGCAAAATGAATTTGTGGCATCAGCAACAGATAGCCAGGCACTATCACAAAAAGAAGCAAAATAATGCTGGGGAGTGGTTGTCGAAAGTTGCAGGTTCTGGAGGAGAGAGACAAAAGGACAAGACTGCATCGATCAATTGGACATGACTGAAGGCATGCACGGTATGTCGAGCAAGAAGCGGATAGAAGGAGTATTAAGGAAACGCATGAAGGAGAAGTCTGACAGTGTGTGAAGGCAAGAGCATCACATAAAAAGAAAAATTTGAAGAAAGTAGCAAATGAATAAGGAGATCGGATGCCAAGGAGCAAGCATTTTCTGCTAGAAATGTTATTGCTCTCCTGTTCGCCACATAAGCATTGCGGATTAAACGAAGTCTCACTGTTTCGTGCAATGCGTTTGTCACTGGCTGACCACAAATGAATCGCTGTGTAATGAGCATTAAAAATTTCTCTTCAGCTCCTACTTTGTGGTTGATGAGCCGGCTGTGCTTATATAGGTGCGGATCCACCTCCAGAGGGTCATCACTGAATTGCATTTTTTTACAGGAGCGTGGACGCCTGCGTAAATAGTGTTTTTTGACTGACTGCACATGTTACCAGGCTTTTTATCAATCTTTTAAATCACCCACACAGGCGTACGTTATGCTCTTCATTTAGTACAGAGGGTTAAACATCGAAAAAATGATGCAGCTCAAATGGGTTGAACGTGTATGCGTTTTCTATCCGCAGTGACGGACAACATGGCTCGAGCGTTGCATAATACCGTTTGCCTAAAGCCAGCTTCGAAGCCAGCAATGAAGCATGCGCATTGTATTGCGGCAAAGTATACCAAGAGTGAAAGCGGCCACTGTGATATACGTGCCCACTTGCCGTAACGTCTCCTGCCGCAGTACAAGCACGGAGACGCCGAACAAGTGTACTGGCAGGCATTCAGAGTATTTCGCATGCGGTTGTAGCGATCTGAGCCCTTGTTTCGTCCACATAGAGCGCCCCGTATATGAGCTAGACATCGTAACAGCCGGGATTATTCAACGATCTACGGCTCAGATTGCATGGCGACGCAAGTTTTAGTACTTACACATACAGAGTACAAGATTTCCATTCCCACGAACCTCCAAGCGTGATGTAATCTCAGTTACATTAAGAACTAATGCATCGGCACGGCAGTTAATTCATAAACTGTTTCCGTTCCCGCGATTCCCCTGAAGTGTGTGGTATGCTGACCTTGATCAACGACGCTAATGAACAATGCATCGGCACGACGTAATGCTTTGCCACTAAAGTCATCCGAGAAGACACCTCACTTCCAAACGTATCCCCTTGCGACTACAAAATTTAATATGCTACCGTCGCAACAAAATAGCAACAAACTCACCTCGGACGCGGCTTTTTCGCCTTGCCGGTCACGCATCCTGTCGATTCTCTGCAGCAAGCTCGGCTAGGGACAAACGGAGCAAACGGTTTTCTTCCCCGTAGTCCCTAAATGACGAAAAATTTTGAGCACCTAAAGTCCCCACATTTCTCTCTCGCAACCACTGCTCCTCGCGCGTGCGCAGAAAGAGCGGTGAAATCCAATTTCGATGTGCTCGTCCTGCCTCCGAGCGTATGGACGACCGCACGCCAAGTTTCATCCTAGACGCCAGCGCTCGTTTCTCCCCTGGCGGAACGATTTCATCTCCAACGGGTGTAGGTTTCCGCCGCCGCTTCCCTGAGAGGTCGCGCCCGCGTTCAGTTCGCGCTGCGTGCGAAACGTCTCTTGTTTGCGACGGCGCCTCTTCGCATGACAGGAAATTATTATTGTGTTGCTAACTGTCACAACGGCAATGTAAACACGAAATGGTTGATGCCACCAGTGAAATTCTGCTGATTCACAAGAAAATGTTACGAAAAAAGCAGACGACAGACATGGATTAGTGGCCGAACGAAGTAAACAACTGGCAAACGAAGCAAGCTCGTTCATTGATCACTCCTGATTGTAGACGGTTTTATATGTAACCCACATAAATTTAATAATTACTCGGTACATAATTCTTTTGTTCATATAAAAACTTTAAGTTGTTCGACGAGCGCTCGTCCTGTCTTCTTTCTCGTGTTTCGTTTGTGTGTGCGCTGCCCAAGAATGGAAACCACTTCTGGTGTATGCGCTAGCAGTGGCCGAAGTTCACGAAGTTCAAATTGAATCTGTGCACGATTCATTGAACATGACCGGAGTTCATTACAGCTTCACCATTGCACCGATCGATCGGGTTACTGGACAATACACGCCCGCGTCTTGGTCGCGCTGTCATTGCTGAAGCAGAAATGATTACTAATACTTTCAACTTCCGCCTCTTGAGCACTGTTACAAAATGGCCAAGCAATTTACATTGCTGCCTCTATTCTATATTTTAGGGGACGTACTAGATAAAGTTGCGTGCGCATATCCTACTTGCTATGCAGCGAAATATTTTGTTTATTTCCACACATTGTCGATGGAAGTCCGTTGTCGCCATCAAAGACAACATGGATTTGTAGCAAACATTTTGTGAGAAACTGCAAAAATGACTAGCTCATATGTGCCGCATGTATGTGCCGCATCGTATGTGCTGACGGTTTTTCCGGCGGCACATACGATGTCGTTTCCAATTACCTCCTCAGCGTCACTTACATGGTTAAGCAGACGCTGCCCTTTCGCCGCATTGCAGCCATAAAAATAATCGTCCAGCGTACCGATCTTCTTAAAGGCAAACAGAAGCGTGTACAGTCTGTTTCACACTTAGGGGAAACCTCGGAACGTACTGCATCGCGATGTGGCAAGCAATGGAGTCGTGCGGCGGCAGCAGCTCGAGCAGGCGCGGTCGCTCGAGGGGCGGAGTCGTCATCTGCGTCGTCTGCTACGGCGGCGCGCGCTGGCCGCATTGTCTGGAAGCGTGCTACTCTCAGGGGCAGTGCACTGATTTCATCGGTACTGCGGGAACTGAGCTGATATCCTTTGCTAAACGTTGTGCGTCTCCAAACTCTGAGCCTTCATTGGCGATAATGGAGTTCCACAAACTTCTTTTGACAGCATGCTTCGTTTGTTCTTTCGAAAGGCCGGGGTACTGAGCGCGTGCACGTATATGTCTTCACTGTGTGTGCTACCGTAATAAGCAGCGACAAGACTCACCAAGATGTGCGCGCAACGTGCTCAGTCTTTGTTTGACTCGAAAGGAAAACAAAGCATTCAACAATGATAACTATGGGGGTCGAACACGATGAAACAAACGGATACGATTAAAGTAATGTTTAGGTTAAGACAATGAGCTGGAAGTGATTTTTCTCGACAATCATTCACTACACCAGACAGACCCTGGCCGCCGGCGGGGAATTGGACACGTCACTGTCGGAACTTCAGTTAGTATCTCGTCATGTCCCAAGCGGCAGTTATGACAGTGCTCATCCTGGAAGGGAGTGAAGTGTAGAATGACTTTCATTCGCAGCGCGTCTCAGTCGCTGACGATGGCGGATCGAAGCCTATCCTCGGGCGACTGATAGAGGGCATGGTGCGGCAGCGATAGTTTCAACGAGCCCCAGACATTTTAAATGATGTTGGCGCCCGGAGATTGAGGCGACCACTCCAACAGAGTGACTGCGCGCTTTTCCAGCAGTACTTGCACAACGCGAGCAGTGTGGATAGGCGACCTATCGTGTTAGAATATATAGTCGCCTTCCAGAAACGGGCCGTCAAGAATGTATGGAATCAGTACGTCGTCTATGACTGCCCTGCAGCGATGAACTTACCTTCGAGGCGTATCAGTGGGCGTCGCACAACGCTTAGTAAGGAATACCGGCTCATTTCACGCGGTAACGATGAGATCGGCGCCCTGCAACTGACAGCAGAAGGTTTCCCGACAATGCGGCCAGCGCGCGCCACAGTAGCAGAAGACGCCGTTCAAGATCCCGCCTCTCGAGCACCTGCGCGAGCTGCTGCCGCCACCTGACTCAAGCGCTCGCCGCATCGCCATGCAATGCGCGCTCCGAGTTTTCCCCTGAGTGTGAAAAAGACTTTACATCGCCCTTCGAATGAAAGTCCACGCGCACACACGTAGGCACACACCGCGCGCGGCACGAAACGTGCCCAAACACGCGCAGTGCAGGAGGCAATCAAGGCGGTGCGAACGAGAGGTGGGAGAGGGGTACCACCCGCTAATAGAATTTTGCTTCGCATGCGGCGCTCTCAACGCCGGCGCAGCAGCGCCGCTCTCGGTGCCGTTCTTGTCAGCCATGCAAAAGACCGCTTTCACCCAAGCCAGTATGGCGCTGCTCATAGGCGGCGCCACTGCGCTCACAATATGGCGGCGCCTACGAAAAAACGGTCTATAGAACGCAGATTTTCATTCCACACACGCACGCGCGCACGTGCACAGCACACACACCAAAAGGAAACGGCGACACGCTCACAGGAGGCGCCTGAAAAAGAAAGTGTGGGGAACCGCGGTCGTCTTGCGCGGTCGCATCTCCCTCTCCCTGAAGGAATGAAGAGGTTCTTGGAGACAGGGACGGGCGATTCTCTCCGTCAGCATCAGCTCCTACCAGCGAGAACGGGGCGAGAAAGCGAAGCGGGGCTTTCTTTGCTATTTTTTTTTCCTCAGGCGCAACGCCACCTGCTCGCAAAGGCGCAGGCGAGTTCCCGCCAAACGGCGCGGAGCAGGGGCGCGAGTTGCCGCCAAAAGCTAGCTCTGGATGCCAGCTTGTTGCGCGTCGCTTGGTAGACTAGTTGGAGCATTTCTGTTATCATGGACTGCGCATATAAACGCAAACTACACAAAAGGGACATGGACAAGAACACGGAGTAAGACATATAGGAGGTGAAACTCCCGTCAGCGCGAGCGAGCGCGGGCGACCACATCTAGTCACAATTGTTGTATGCGCCGACGGGGCCATATACAGTGGCGGCGCCATGCGGCGCGTCGTAGAAGCCGCAGCGAAAAAAAATGCAGCGAGAGAAATGAAAGCGAGAGATGCTTCTCGCTGTCGGCAATGCTATCGGCCGTCATCAAAGTGAGAAGCATCTCTCGCTTTGATGACGGCCGATAAGGAAGGAGGCTTTGTGGTTTTACCCCAGAAGCTTTTTAGTGATAAGGCCATGTCCGCTGTCTTAAAGAACTTTAGGATTGTAGATTTGAATCCGTCTAAAGTGAAGGCAAAGGCGGTTGCACTATTAAGGGATCTGAAACTCGATCGGCTACAAAGTGAAGTGGTGAAGAACAAGGTCACTGTGCTCTCAGTGTTCTTCAGTGCCAAGAGCCACAAGATGGAGTGCCCTTTCAGAGCCATCGTTACGGAAACTGGTTCCTGGCAAGCCGCGGTCAGTCAGTACCTTCTGCGCCATCTGGGAAGCGTGGCACCTGACAATCCGTACAAGGTCAGCAGCTCAGACCGTGTGGCGCAAGTACTAGGGGATAACCTTTCTGCTGTTAACTCGGGCTTCTCGGTTGACATTGAAGAGCTGTTCTATTCCCTTCCCCACGAAGACCTGTTCTGCGCGGTCCGGAACTGTATTGAACGATCTGGTGCTGTCTTTCCAGAATGCGTGTGGTATTTCTGTGGAAGGTTTTCTAGAGTTGCTTAAGGCATATCTTTCTTCAACCATTGTGAGTTTTCAGGATAAATTTTATGTGCAAAAACGCCGCATCTGCATCGGGTCGTGTGTAGCCCCTGTTTTGTCTGATATCCTTTTAGCCGAACTTGACCGCTCGCTAGCGCGGGTACTTTCTGACGACCGCATCGTTCGTGTGTTCCGATACGTCGATGATTTTTAATTATTTTAAATTTAGACTACAACAATAACTTGACACAGGTGGCATCGGAGGTTTTAGCATCCTTTAAGTTTGCTTTTGCCAGTTTTAATTTTACTATTGAACTTCCTGAAAACTCGTGCTCGCAATTCTTAGACATATAATTATTTCTTAACGATCCTGACCACCTCTGCTGGGAGTACATGCCTAGGTCGAAAAAAGCACTTCTACCCTTCAACTCGAGCCATTCGAAGCTGGTCAAGAGGGGGATTGCGTCAACGTGCCTCAGGGCTTCGTTAGTGAAGTCCTGTCCACACACGATTCAGTCTAGTTTTGATGCCCAAGCTGATCACCTTCGGTCGGCCGGTTTTCCGTTGGCCCTTCTTCGGGCTGTTGCCGAGTCCCTGTTGAAGTCCTTCCGACCAAGTTCAAAGCCTCATGGGGCGGATCCACAGGAGAGGAGGAAGTATGAAGTTCTGCCCTATGTCCACAGGGTCTCGCAAGGCCTGAAGAGGGTCGCGGGAAAATTCGGCATACAGGTTCTCTTTTCGGCACCTTGTAAGCTGTCCAGTCTGTGCAATTTAGCTAGACCTGATAGGAAAAAGAAAATCGAGTGCAGCACTAACCACAGGAACAAGTTTGTGCCTTGTAGAGCGAATGTCATCTATGAGATTCCGCTGATTTGTGGCAACGTGTACGTCGGACAAACAGGCTGCTGCAGTAATATTAGATTATTAGAACATGCCAATTCACTAGATGATTCTAGAGGACAGCATCTTCGTAAGCATTGGAAGACCTGCAGGCATGACGGCAATGTTTGTACTGCACTTTTCGGCAGGACTAAGATTGTCGGACGCGCAAGTGATAAGAAAGAGCGTGAAGTAATCGAAGCTTTAGAAATCGCGAGATTAAGGCCGGATAAATGTTTTTGTGAGGCTTCCATACATTTGTACCGCAAGGAGTTGGCGTTTCTAGGCTTGACTACATGATAGCTGCATTGGTCTTTGCGGTTGGTGCGCATGCGTTCTGTTGTTGGTAGGAAAGTGGCGTTGGAGCATTAAACCAGTTTTCTTTGTTCTCATAATGTTATCACCATATGGGAAGAAATCAGGTAAGACGCTTGTCTGGTTGTCATTGCGGAAAAGTCATAATTTATTAAAAGTTGCTTTCGTTCCTTCCTACAGATGAAAGAACAAAACTGTAAATACCCAGTACTGCACGATATACGTCTGGTGCATTGCAGGTAAGAATGGATTGTGTGTGGCACTTCTCGGCATTTGCACTAGAGTAGATCAAGGAACATCAGACAAAAAGACACCTACGTGAAACCCTGCGGACAGCTCATATGTAAGTTGTTCCTAAATTTTTCTGCTGTCGCATTTTCGTAGTTTACGTGTAATACTTTGTCACCGTGCTATCGACGTTATGTATACCTATACGTTTGTCTCGTGGCAGTCTGCGTGCTATTTTGTTTGTTCAACAATGTGTTGTATTCACTTATCGCCCTGCCTGGATGCTTTTTTGTTTTTCTGCAATGATATTCTGAGCCAAGTCAGTAAATCTATCCTTCCTGTCCTCATGTTTCCTTGGGCGGCTCTAAAGCGCGAATCACGTCGCAGATGTTGAACGCACTAATTTACACTGAAAGTGCACAGTATATGTTGATTACATGCATGTGCAACGACAAAATAATTATTTTGTCTGTGTCTGTGGCAGGATCGGGATTTCTTGCACACGACTGTGAAAAATGTCCACTATAAATCATCTGCATGGTTGACAAAGTTTTTCATTACTATATTATTTGTTTGTTCGATTGTTTCAGTTTTTATGAGCGCTGTACTATCCAAGATTCACTCTCGACGGTGACACAGAAATGCCGGATGCTATACCGTTCAGAGCCAAGAACATGTGAACGGCTGAAAGAGAGCCTCCCGGGCAGTATGGGAAACTCACAGCCGACCAGCGCTGACCTTTAGCTGTGTCATACTATTTCAGGGAATAAAGGCTACTTGCAAATTGTTAACACTGCTGCATGAAAAAATTAATGTATTTTATGATTGCAAAATAAATACCTAGCTAAAAAGAGGAAACAGTGCGTTCACGTGTTTCTTTTGTTGCGTGTTGCGTATTTACACTAACGAGTACAGAGAACTAGAGGCGTTTAATTATGTTTCACATGTGAATTACGCGCATATTAATTGTCAGCGCGAGTCAAACGCCTCTAATAAACTGTATATCGTTCACCTGAAAACGCAACACGCAGCAAGAACAAGGAACCTGATGTGTTTTCAATATTAAAAAATGATGAAAAAGACCGTCCGCACCCTACCGACGGCCGACGGCAAACCGGCGCTTACGAAACGTTGGCTCGTAGTCGGCCCGCGCGCAGTGCGCACATCGGCCACTGCGGTCGGGACTCGCCGATGGTCGGCGGACGCGAGGCCTACGTCGATACCGGCCCTCCATCGGGCGCCGAGGTCGGGCCAACCGTCTTGCAGTCGGCCAGAGATGTCGGGCCGATTTTGTAACGGGGTCTTTCTGTTGATTGGGATGTAACGGATCTTTTGTCAGTCTGTTGCTCGCACGAGCATAAGCTCGCAAAAGCACAAAACACAGACTTGGCTCGCTGCTGGTTTATTTTCTAGCTAACATTTCGAGACGTCCACGTTGTTTACACAAAAATCGGTCAAGTTTCTCGCGCTCGTACGCGCTTCAAAAGGCAGCGTGACCACCTATAATTAGGGCAGTCATAAGCGGCGACGAAATCCACACAAGGTACATCGACTTCCACAAAGCTACTGGGCAACGCCATCAATAATTAACTATAGCACAGGCGCCACCCCCGAGCTGGCAAACGCTGCGATGACATCCACACAAACCACGTGTCACTTTCCACAAAGCTATATTGGGAAACACGATCAGTCACAGGCACAAGTGAAGTCCGCAAAATATTACATGGGCAGAACTACTACGGCCACACTCAATCACTTCGCCACAAGCTCTCACATTTAACATCAAACAGCCACAATCACTTCTTCACAGTCAAAGGCCAAGTCCGCCCGGGCATAGGCTCCTGACAGTGGAGTTTCCCGGCGACGGCCGTGCCACCTGTAGCGTCGAAAGCGCAACTCTGGTACTGATACAACTTCAGTCGACGGCGTAGAATCCAGCTGGCGCACGTACTGTTGTTATTACTGCGTGTGATTCGAAACTTCTGAACTACGTGCGCCACCGTCCTTCGGGCAAACGTTCTCATACCACTGTTTTGCGATGGCAAATGTGCAAGACATCGAAAACAGTCCAGGAAAAAATAGCGTGGGGACGGCGGTACTGCTGCGTCAAAGGCTGTAACGGCCGTGCAGGGCTGCCTGCTCTCCGACTGTACAGATTTCCTGGCCGGCCGTGGTTTTGTGCTTGCGCTTCCTTCCTGGAGGATCGCACTAGAAATTATTGTAGTCAGTAGACTGAAGTTTTTGGTCGAGAAAGAGTCTTGCCGGGCAGCCGACTTACATATTTTTGCAAATCGTCCATATCTTTTAGAGCTATTTATTTTGCTGTACGAAGCGTACTGCGCGGTGGTTGCAGATGTTCTGGCTTGCGTGAGTCGCTGAGCACTTCACGCTGTGTGGCTCTGCTTGGGTCCAAGTTGCCGTCACCCGAGTCTTGGCGGCCGGAGCGGGTCAAAGTCGTGCCGGTGCCTCGGCAGTTGTGTACTCTTAGACAAAGGTACCCCCCCCCCCCCTTGGGGTGTAATCTGCCACACAACGATAATCGTCATCTGCCTTGTTTGGGTTTCCTTTCTTGAAAACGCCGCGCCCGCTACTTTCCTATCGGGAATTATATGTCATGCTGATAACGCGCATGCCGTTCGTTACTGGGAAGTACCGGGCTCGCAGCGTTAAAGAAAGGAAATGCGGACAAGACAGATGACGTTTATTGTTGTATGGCAAGATACAACCCAAAGGGTGTAATTTTGTTTTAGAGTGTAAACAAAGTACTGCAGTTGCTTGGCAGAACGTAGCAGTCTAATAACATTTTTGTGCAAGTTGTTTAAAGAAGCCTTTTAATAATTCTAAAAGATATGGCGCCCATCCTCCCTGGCAAATGAGGCTTTGCATTCGTGTCAAAGCAGCAGCATGGAAGGACACATTTTGTCTGCGGTAACTCAAATGGTTGGATAAGAACACCTACGCCTAATGCTTAATAAGCTCAGCCATGCCTGCACACTCAATTGAGTTGCTTGATCAAAGCATAATATGATAGTTGAGTGTACTCAGGCCAGAGATACGCTGCAGTTGTGTTTTCCTTGATGGCTGTGACACTTCGCCAGCACAGTTTCACCGGCTACTTCTTTCACGCTCTGAACGTGCCCGGCAGCGTAGAGCTTTTCCCCTTTACGACGAATGGCAGGGCGTATCCGACCATGTAATTTTGAGATTGGTCTGAAACCGAATAGCAAAGCTTGCGCCATTTGTTCGTTTCAAAACAAGCATGAACATGAGATCACGTTGGCAGATCCGCGTGGGCAGCGTGAGTAGCGTGGTCCGTCAGTGTCAGTTTTGACGGAAGGTGCCGCAAGAGGCGCTGACGATCGCTGCTCGGACGCGCCACCTGGGCAGTGTCCGGAGCGTATACCGCAAGCATCGATTCCGAGCTCTCGTCACGTTCATCGCTTTAGCGCCACCTGTTTAAAAATAATACACGGAGCCAAGCCAAATCATTATGGGGAACCAGCGCTGGATAGGCGGCGCGTCGAAAAGAGTGCGTTGCACGCCGCCCTGGCGACGAAACGCGGCATATTCCAGCCACACAACCAGACGACACACGCATACGCAGCCGTATTATAGTTCGTATGTTTCCGTTTTCGCGCCGCTTCAAGTGGAGTTTTTGTAAAGAAGCTAGCGCCATCAAGTGAAGAAATGACGAAAGAAGCTTTTTAAGCTTTATACATTTTTCACAGTGCGTCGCGGCGAGCACGTGTGTTTCTTTAACGGTTGCGTCGTGTATCGATGCCATGCTTGCGTGGCTGCCTGCCTCGCAAATCTAGCAGTTATGGCTCCGGTCGTGCTGCGCTATGGTTTCGGAAGTATTAGTTGGCCTGAATATATTCCATATTTCTCTGGCTAGACATAAAAAATTCTGATGTTACTTCGCCACAGCAGTCAATGGAGAAGAAAGCTTTATCACATCAGCTGACTCGCGCAAGCAAAGGTTTGAGTGCTCGGCTGCTTGATCCGTAACAATTCTGGCTACATTTAGCACTAATTACATTAATTTGCCGGATGCATCTCAGCGCCCAGTCCTCATGCACATGCGCATATTTATAAACACATAGGTGGCTTAGTCGCGCGTGCGCCGGCACTATGCGCATACAACTCGTATTACAAGGCAGCTTCCCTCCTACATAATTCTTGGCAATGAATGGATAATTTTTACCTTTCGTATCGTTCACTTGGTGCGGTGGCGTTGGAAGGGGCTTGGCGGTGGCATTGCGAAGGAAAAATGGTACATATGCCGGATGGTGCATGCTATTGCTCATTTTGTTTCCGACGAAATACCGACAGCAGATTCTGCTGTTTGGTACTGTCTGCCATGGCTGACCGTCTTCACTATCGAATAAACCAAGGATACACGCAAAATTTGATTTAGAAACCAGCCCGACACCGCTTGACAGGGCGACAAGACGGGAGCTTACTCCGCTCGCCTGACTGCTTGGATCCAACGCCGCCTCCGTTCTTGTTCGTAGGGTTTAGATGGAAAGACGCAGAAGGATACATTCTCCCTCATCCCGACTTAGTTGTGGCACTTGTATACGCAACAGTATCGTCGGCGCCCTTTTGTTTTCCTTCGACTTTCAGGGCACGCAACGCAATTTTCGTCCGCGGGGGAGGCTGCATTGTGCACGTTCTGACCGCCAGGGCGGCGCTGCAGGCGCCGTGAAAACTCCAGCGCTGGTTCCCCATTTAGCGTCTATTTGGGTGAACCTAACGTTTTCGCCTGCGTCTATTTGTCGTACAAAAATCCCTCACATGACCTGATCTTAGGTGCCTAGGGACAGCATCGTTTAGGGATCTTTGAGAAGGCGCGATGCTGGCGCCGAGCGACGCCGTGGCGTGTTCGTCCTCGGCGTGATCGTTCTCTGGACTGCATGTTCTTCAACATTGCTCATGTGCTCGTACGTGCGTTGCTTGTGTGTTGGTTGTAGGTTCTGTGTTACTTGGCGGAAAGCCGTGAGTAGTTGCGGCGCGGCAGTGCGGCTTTGGCCTCGGTGAGCTCTGGCAGTACAGAATCTGCGTTGTGTGACCCGTGCTTTCTTGAGAACCCGGCGGTGGTGACAATTGAACTATCGAACTGGCCTAGCACCTCGGCAGCGAAGTTCTACGAACCGCAATGTGGCGTCGCCGTGTCCGACTTTGCTTAATGGACATCGAAGGATGTGCTGCTCACTGCAAGTCATGTAAATGCAACTGCGTCGACCGCCCACTGTTCAGCGCTGAATGTGTGTTTGGTGTGCTGTACTTGAAACGAGTAATGCAGCCGTGCAGCGGGGGTGGCGGAGGAGCAGAGTGGCTTAGGTGCTCCCGTTTTGGTCTCATTAGCGGCTGTCGCGGGATTGTGGTGTGCTAGCTCCTTGCCTAGTAGGAAGCTTGCGACGCTAACACACAGCATGTTCATGTTTTTCCGCGCTATATGTCATTTGCATGACGGCCGAGTTGAAAATGAGACATACGTCTGTGTTCTTCGCGTTTGTGTGTTGTAAATTACTTTCTATTGTGGAAGTCCTGGGAGTCTTATTACGCAAGGAGTGCGAACGTAAACATAAACACATATGTATGCCTGAAATTTTTAATTACCCATAATACCCTTTACGACTGATAAGTGGGCTACACGGCCTGTGTGAATCAGCTACCGTATGTTGCGACGCTCTTCCGTGTGGTAGACTGATGCATGGTGCGCATTTATTGCTGTACTGTTGGAAAAAACATTTGTTTATTCACTCTATACAAATGTACGGCTTCTTCGCCGCAGTACATTTTAGTTACGCGGTGAAGCATACTAAATGTGGGAGGGGGCCGCTATCAGCCAGCACAGTATGTCCACTTAGGCGACCTGAGAGGCGGCAGGTGCGTGAGTGTATAATTAAAGAACTCTTATTATGTCCAGTGACAGTGGGCCCTTTTCACTTTTATTATGCTTCACCGCAGTACATTGCTTAGGCTTCACCGCGAAATATTAGTTTATTGCGAGACAGATAACTGTAAAAAGCCTAATTATGCAACGTTTCTTTTGTAGCTTGCTACACCGCAATGCAGGGGTGTAAATAAGCATCGTGCAGTAAAGCATACTAAGAGTGAAAAGGGCACATAGGTTTACACTGTGCTCATTATTTTCCATTGTGACATAATTTGCAAGTGCATATGTGCTCGTGGTAAGCTTCATTGACAATTCTTTGTACATTACAAATTAATATTGCAGGGAAGCTTACTAAAGCACATTCGCCATTATGGTACGTGCTATTCACCGTCAATGTAGGAGCACAATGCGGATTCTTGCCCCTGCTTTTGGCTGGACGGCACATGCTCTTTGAGAATTGATTAGTTGTTCGTAAGTGCACTGGTAATTTACTCTCAACTGGAGGGCTGAACTTAATATGGAAGCACAATTTTTATTACGGGGACAAGATGTTACCAAGATGGTTGCAGCACAGCTTTTTTTTTCTTCCAGGCACCTTTTCTACTTGAAGCTTCCATTGCAGTGTTTCGAGCCTCTTTGAGCCAGCACATAGTGTATATAAACATCCAACACTGATAAGGAACATCACCTATGCTTTGCATTAAGCCATGCACAGAAGTTCATGCCTATCTATAGTAAAAAAAATGTAGCACGACCAGACAAAATAAAGGAAGGGGGTGGGCTGCAGCAATACTAAGAGTTAAATGGTGCTTTATCCTTTCCCTTGCGTTTTCTGTTTTTGTGCAGCGCGGCCGGCCAACCATCACGTGCAACAAGTGCTGCGATCGCAATACAAATGTCCACAAATTTTTATTTATTTCAACCGCACGCCGCTTTACGATCACTCTCGCAGTCGCGGTTAAGCAAAAGAAAGCTCGAATGGCAGACGAAGCTCAAGCGACACGGTTAATCAGTGAGGGCGGGCGCGTGAAGCAAATTTAGCAGTCATCGAAGATCGACAAACGTTCCCCATTAGTAATACGAAACAATACGACCACGTGTGAACGAGCTATAGTATAAGTAGCGTAAATGTGTCGATCGTTACAGGAAACTAAGACCTAAGCTTGATCTTATTACCCTCATAATAGCATGCATCCGACCACACACGCCAATAGGCAGCAGCCTACCAAGTCGCCCAAAGGTTTCGCTATTTCGCAAAATGTGCATGTCACTGTTTGGCACGTATATATATATATATATATATATATATATATATATATATATATATATATATATATATATATATATATATATATGTATATATACTGTACGTAATGGTTAATTGGCCGGCTGCACTGATGAACTGATGGTGCAGCGGTGGCGTAGAGGTACAACACCCGCCTCGCGTGCAAAGAGGTCCGTGGTTCGAATCCCGGTGCCGCGCAATTTTCCACCGGATTAAAAAAAAGAAGAAAAATCCGCGTGTTGATAAAATTGCATAAACAGGCTTGGAGTGTGGCCTGATCCCGGTGACCAGAACCGGTAACGCACTCCATCACCAGAGCAGCATTGGCCACCCTGGTGCAGTACTTGGCCACAACCTCCTATAGACCGTTTCATCGGGCGAGGAGGATAGGGCGCGCGGAGAGCCTTTCCTCCTCTCTGGCTTGGGCGATCCGGCGCGGCGCTGCTTGAAAGTATTGCTGTCGCGTGCTGCGGAACGATTTCGAGATGTTTTAGATGTTACTTTGTGAAATTTACGCAATGTCCGTTCATATAAGGTCGTCAGGGAAGCCTTTCAGTGCATCGGTAACTACTGCAGGCAGAAATATGTCTTGAGGGCGCAAAAATGTGACGCGCATATATAATCAGCCGCGGTGTACGCGCATTATCAGTCGCGGTGCGTGCATGTGTTGCTTACTTCTCGCTTATATCGATTTTAATTCAACAATCAAAACCGGCATCTCTGTATTACCAGCATTAAATGGTAAATCAGCTCACTTTCTGATCGATTGGGGTAGGGATAAAAAAAAAACATAAGAGCGCATGCTCGTGCACGGCCAACTTAAGGCAACCACGAAACATCTAAGCGGTAGGCTCTATCAAGTATTTGTGATACACCGGCATCATTCTCACGCTTTTCAAGTCTAGTCTGCTTGAAATTACCATATGTCTACGCTAGCCTTGCTGCATGCGGCCCATGGCGCTGCTCAACACAGCCATCACTGCGGTTGGTGAGCCAGCACGATACATATATAAGCTGTGTGATAGGGCATTGCCTTTTTGGCCTGTATACAGTCATATATGAGAGGGTTCGCATAAAAAGAATGCGATGGCTATTTTTGAGCGCAAAATTTTCGTAATACGTGTGAGTGCGTCGTAGAGAACTGAACGAACACAACCGAAAAAAAATTGGTTATCATCCTCTTTCTCCAAAAAGCAAGAGAAAACGGGCTAACGCCGCACAGCGTTTATAAATATATAACCGTTGATGCCGTATGCTTGGACCATGCGCTATATAGAACAAAGATATCTGTAATCCAGCACCTACTACTGCTTAGGACGCTCGCACAGTTCGTAAACGGTCGCTTTGCTGGACAAGCTTAATTCAGACTGTAAGGTATGCTGCTATTACTACCCAAAACTATTTTATTCATGGGTGTAAACCTAATCCATCCAACCAAGTAGTCACGCAATGTAACCTGCAGCGAACAGTTTGAACACTTGTCAAACAGCACAGCTCCTATCGTAGCAGAACGCTACCCACGCTGTTACGATCGTCGCGTATGTTTCATGGCTCCTAAACCGCAGCTTAGAAATAGAGGATAATACTGCAATAAGGTCACATTAGTTATTGGAACATTGAGAAACACACAATTGATCTCCGAGGCTGATTGTATATAGGCTCAAATATGCGCTCACACATCGCGCTGCGTGTTCCGTCCACCTCAACGCAAGCAGAAATTCCGGCCATGACGCATTAAACCACTTCAGCACGTCTCACAGAACCGTTTACCGCGTAGAAGACGCACGTCATACTAAACAGACCGCACGATCGCGAAAACAAACGCCAGAACCTACCGCCAAGCGTATACCTGCCATGCTAAAGACCGCTTTCACCCAAGCCAGTATGGCGCTGCTCATAGACGGCGCCACTGCGTTCACAATATGGCGGCGCTTACGAAAAAACGGTCTATATGAACACAACAATCAAACTCCGGCCCTCAGTCCCCAGCAGCTGCGAAGCAACTGACCACGGCGGCGGTCAGACCTGCGACGCAGCAGAGGGTGCTAAGAATCCCTGGCTCCGGACAGGCCGCCGTTGGAATATGAACCTGGCAACGTTTAACGCTAGAACGTTATCTAGTGAGGCGAGTCTAGCAGTGCTATTGGAGGAATTAGAGGGCAGTAAATGTGATATAATAGGGCTCAGTGAAGTTAGGAGGCCAAACGAAGCATATACAGTGCTAAAAAGCGGGCACGTCCTGTGCTACCGGGGCTTAGCGGAGAGACGAGAACTAGGAATCGGATTCCTGATTAATAAGAATATAGCTGGTAACAAACAGGAATTCTATAGCATTAACGAGAGGGTGGCAGGTCTTGTTGTGAAACTCAATAAGAAGTACAAAATGAAGGTTATACAGGCCTACGCCCCTACATCCAGTCATGATGACCAGAAAGTCGAAAGCTTCTATGAAGACGTGGAATCGGCGATGCGTAAAGTCAAAACAAAATACACTATACTGATGGGCGACTTCAATGCCAAGGTAGGCAAGAAGCAGGCTGGAGACAAGGCAGTGGGGGAATATGGCATAGGCACTAGGAATAGCAGGGGAGAGTTATTAGTAGAGTTTGCGGAACAGAATAATATGCGGATAATGAATACCTTCTTCCGCAAGCGGGACAGCCGAAAGTGGACGTGGAGGAGCCCGAACGGTGAGACTAGAAATGAAATAGACCTCATACTCTGCGCTAACCCTGGTATCACACAAGATGTGGACGTGCTTAGCAGCAAGGTGCGCTGCAGTGACCATAGGATGGTAAGAACTCGAATTAGCCTAGACCTGAGGAGGGAACGGAAGAAACTGGTACATAAGACGCCTATAAATGAGTGGAAGAAGCCTATAAACGATAATGGAAGAGAAATTAGTCCAGACGAATTCGAAATCCCAAAGGTAACGCCGGAAGAAGTAAAGAAAGCCTTGGGAGATATGCAAAGGGGGAAGGCAGCTGGGGAGGATCAGGTAACAGCAGATTTGTTGAAGGATGGCGGGCAGATTGTTCTAGAGAAACTGGCCACCCTGTATACGCAGTGCCTCATGACTTCGAGCGTACCGGAATCTTGGAAAAAGGCTAACATAATCCTAATCCATAAGAAAGGGGACGCTAAAGACTTGAAGAATTATAGACCGATCAGCTTACTATCCGTTGCCTACAAAGTATTTGCTAAGGTAATTGCAAATAGAATCAGGAACACCTTAGACTTCCGTCAACCAAAGGACCAGGCAGGATTCCGTAAAGGCTACTCAACAATAGACCATATTCACAGTATCAATCAGGTGATAGAAAAATGTGCGGAATATAACCAACCTTTATATATAGCTTTCATTGATTACGAGAAAGCGTTTGATTCAGTTGAAACCTCAGCAGTCATGGAGGCATTGCGCAATCAGGGTGTAGACGAGCCGTATGTAAAAATACTGAAAGATATCTATAGCGGCTCCACAGCCACCGTAGTCCTCCATAAAGAAAGCAACAAAATCCCAATAAAGAAAGGCGTCAGGCAGGGAGATACGATCTCTCCAATGCTATTCACAGCGTGTTTACAGGAGGTATTCAGAGACCTGAATTGGGAAGAATTGGGGATAAGAGTTAATGGAGAATACCTTAGTAACTTGCGATTTGCTGATGATATTGCCTTGCTTAGTAACTCAGGGGACCAACTGCAATGCATGCTCACTGACCTGGAGAGGCAAAGCCGAAGGGTGGGTCTAAAAATTAATCTGCAGAAAACTAAAGTAATGTTTAACAGTCTCGGAAGAGAACAGCAGTTTACGATCGGTAGTGAGGCACAGGAAGTGGTAAGGAAATACATCTACTTAGGACAGGTAGTGACTGCGGATCCGGATCATGAGACTGAAATAATCAGAAGAATAAGAATGGGCTGGGGTGGTTGGGGTGCATTCTCAGATCATGAACAGCAGATTGCCATTATCCCTCAAGAGAAAAGTTTATAACAGCTGTGTCTTACCAGTACTCACGTACGGGGCAGAAACCTGGAGGCTTACGAAAAGGGTTCTACTTAAATTGAGGACGACGCAACGAGCTATGGAAAGAAGAATGATAGGTGTAACGTTAAGGGATAAGAAAAGGGCAGATTGGGTGAGGGAACAAACGCGAGTTAATGACATCTTAGTTGAAATCAGGAAAAAGAAATTGGCATGGGCAGGACTTGTAATGAGGAGGGAAGATAACCAATGGTCATTAAGGGTTACGGACTGGATCCCAAGGGAAGGGAAGCGTAGCAGGGGGCGGCAGAAAGTTAGGTGGGCTGATGAGATTAAGAAGTTTGCAGGGACGGCATGGCCACAATTAGTACATGACCGGGGTTGTTGGAGAAGTATGGGAGAGGCCTTTGCCCTGCAATGGGCATAACCAGGCTGATGATGATGAACTGTATCACCCTTCTCTTTACGACTGGTATAGCAGTCGTAAGGACAAGTGTGGTAAAGTTCAGCAGGGCGGCCGGCCAATCAGCCATCACGTACATGCAGCAAGAGCTCCGATCGTGGTACAGATGCTTACATCTGTATTTCATGTCCCAAGTTCACGTACAAACCTGCATGGTTATTCCTTCATTCTAAGGTCAGCAACAAGCTCTCCCATCATCCTTCAAAACCACGATTTCCACTTATTGTATAGAATCGCACCCCTCTTTGTAACGCCCTGCGAGACATTCAGAGTATTGAAATAAGTAAAGGAAATTCAGTTAATCCATCCTTACGCAGTTTTTACGATTGCTATCGCGATCTGTAAGCAAACAAAACAGCAATGGCAGACGAAGCTTAAGCGACACGGTTACTCAATACGAGCGTGTGAGCGAGTCAACTCTCACAAACACTTATAATAAAAGAATTGCGACCACGTGCGAACGAGCTCATCAGCGCGCACTTTTTGTCGTTACAGAGCTGAGATGTGAAGTTGACCTTAACACCATACTATCATGCATCCGTTCACGTGTAAATAAGCAGAACCTAACAAGTCGCCCAGATGTTTCGTTATTACGATAACGTGCACGACACTGTTAGCCAAAAACATCACCAGCCGTAAATACACGCGTTGTTAAAGTCAGCAGCGCGACCGGCCATCACGGGCAGCAAATTGTCAGATCGCGATACGAACGACAACAAAGTTCTATTATTCCGAACGTACCCAGTTTTACGATTACTTTAGCAATCGCTGTTACGCAAAGAAAACTCCAACAGCACACGTACCTAAGTTTACGCGACACGGTTATCACTATATACTAGCACGCAATATAATCAGTTAAGTGACGATATAGTTTCACTGTTTCGTACTAAAAAATACGACCACTTGCGAACGAGCCATTAAGTAGGCGCAAACGTTTCGTTCGTCACAGACAGCCGAGGAGTACGCTTGTCTTGATGTCACCGCCATCCGATCACGTGAAAGTAAGCAGAAATCTAACAAGTCACCCGTAAGTTTCGTTATTCCAAGAAAAGTGCATGCGCTGTTAGTAAGGACACTATAGCAGCCCTAAAGACAGACGTATTATAATTCAGCATCGTTGCCGGCCATAAAACAAGTGCACCGACCGTGGTACAATTGCGTGCAAAATTTCAGCTAATTCAACCTTACGCAGTTGTACGATTGATTGCTATCGCAATCACGGCTACGGAAAGAAAACGCAAACGAAGGTCAAGTAACGCTATTCTGGACAGTGTGTGCCGGGAAGTTATTATAATTAATATTCATTTTCTTATTATTCGTCACTGTTCAGAAAAGACACAACGATAACACTCGCGGACCCATCCTGTGGGCTACATGGACGGAGTTAGCGGTTCTAAAGTTTCGAATTCAGAATTTCTTTTTTGGCGGATCTCAACGCTGCGCAGAGATATAGGACAGAGTAAGCTCGGAAGTTTGCAGAAAAGTAGTACGATGTGCCCAAACGCAGCACAACGAATGGTCAATCGCCGATTGATGTTACCGTCGCTGCAAATGACGGGGATGTACTACAATGCCCGCCATTCGATTATGTGCACATACTTTAGTCGAAAAATTGCAGGGCTGCTGATAGAAAAACGTTGACTTCATGAAGTGTCACTTACCTCTCGATAGGCGTAAGATATGCAGGCGCCGCAGAAATGGAGCTCCAATGCGCATGACAAAAATTGGCAGAGGCTTAGCTTGGCTAAGCCTAGTGGATTGCGAAAGCAATCTTCTATTCAGGTTGTAGAGTTCCATACTGGTCATCGAACGTGTAGATGCAGCCTCGTTGCCGTTTAAAGCATCCATAAGGCTTGCTGTCGAACGATCAGGTGTCGCCAAAGTCGCGTCAGCATTGAGAGCATGCATGATACTTGTAGATGCACCCAGATCAAGAGATGTTGAACGCATTCGCCTGGCTGCATAATATGCACGCCGTTTAGCTAAACGTTGTTCCCGCTCTTCATCCGTTTCTTCCGCACGCCGACGCTCCTTAGCTGCAGCACATCGTTGCAGCTTCACCTTATACACATCATCCGACATACCGTGGAGGACTCGCTCTGGCGACTGCGACGAGCCGAGTTGGGGGGCCGCTTTTCCACCACAGCTGGCATGACGTCACGTAGAGCGAGCGCCTCCCCCACGGCTGCGGCGCGTGGAGGATTCGCTGAGATTATAGTGTACTAGAACATTATTCTAGTACACCATTGGCCTCGAGCTCCACCACTGGAAAAGCTGGCGCCACCGTCGGCGTGACGTGCTATTAGGGATCACGTGGACATAGCGGCCGCGTCGGCTGCTTCGGGAGCGCCGGAGCGAGCTGAAAACGAGAGTTCAAATTCCGTCGTACGCTGCGGTCCTCACTTAGTGGCGAGATTTTCCCGCTTCGAGTGTCTCCTTTACAACGCTTGAAAGCACTACAATAGGTAGTGGCTGCCTTTGAAGGCGCGCAACATGGTGCCGCAGTGCCGGACGTACGCAACGGAGCCCGTGTCAGCCTTATTCACACGTAGCCGCAGGACAAGAAGCTGGGTGAAGCTTGGCTCGCGAAACATAAAACCGGCAAACAGCCATCGGCTCCAACTCAGGTATGCAGCAAGCACAGACGCGGGGAAGATTTCTGCTACGGCGCCTGGTCTGCATGTTCGGAAAACGCGCACTGAGACGCTCGCCTGAGTCCGCTGCCCGTCTGATGTCATGACGGTTTGGTCTATAAACTTGTCCATGCTATAGATACTGGCAAGTTCACTGGAGTGGAAAGGGAGCGGTAAGAAGCACATTAAAAAAACATGGCATATGGTAATGTTTGTGTTATAAATTAATGTACTGAATTACAACAAAGAAGCAGCGGCAAATCGCACGCTGAGAACACCGATAAACATACAGTGCGACGCAACTCGAGGAATGATATTGAAACGTACAAGAATGTAAAAGAAAAAAAGATTGAATCGTCGCAACGGCACATCACAATCCCCGTAGGCGTCGAAGTCTCTACAATGAAATTATTTTTGAACAGCTCTGATAGCGCCCACGCAACAATGGTCGCTTGTATACTGTCAAATGCTCATATTCTGCGGCCGAAAGCTCATGGCACGGTGCGAAAACGTGCACGCGGCGAAAGCGAAGCAGTGCGCGGACAAGCATGCAGACGCGCAGTCGGTCGCTGCGAATCTGGGCGATCGCTGCATTGAGGCTTAATTCTATTACGCTCCATTTAGTTATACAAACAATATAAGAACATATTTCACATAGTTTGCTCTCAGCGTTTCCCTACCTTTCACGCAAGAAGCCGGTTCGGAGACTCCATCGCGGCGACCGCGCGCAGTGTCGTTGCGTTCACTGTACGTATTCGGTAAAGAGATAGCGTCTGTAAACGATTCTGTGCTTTCAGTTTGCCCAAGATTATTATTTAGACGGTAAAAAAACTTCTCTCGTTTCGAAAGTACTTACAGAAATGTCCGGGAGAGCTCGCGTGTGGTGTTTTCAGTGAGCGTTGGCAGCAAAACCTATGAGGAGCGCGCCGCGTGATCCCTCATACTACGCCAGCGAGGCGCTTCCGATAGATGGCGACTCCGTAACTCCTCGCCGCGAATAGCTAGGACGATCGCGACGAGCCGAGCTGGGGGGGGGGGGGGTTGCTTTTCCACAGCTGGCAAGACGTCACGTACAGCGAGCGCCCCTCGCGGCAGCGGCGCGCAGCTGCAGCATGGAGGATTCGCTGGGACGAACTAGGGTGGTTGCTTGGGCTAGTTGGTAATCCATGATCAAAAATAACGTACAGCGCGAAGGACAAGGACAAGCGTGTAAACGCGCCTAAATTGCATCAGAGTTGTTGTTCTGTCGGGCACAGAAAACGGTTTGTGACGTGCACAACGAATGTAGTCTACCAAATTCCCCTGTCTTGCGGCAGTAAATATGTAGGACAGACAGGCAGGTGCTTAAACGATAGACTAAGAGAGCATTGTAACAACGTTCGCAACACTGTACAAGGCCACTTGGGCATCCATTGCCGGGACTGCGGCTGCGTGCCATTCTTCGAAGATGCTGAAGTTTTAGCGAGACACAGCTCTCAGCTCACCAGGGAAATTGTGGAAGCTGATTTCATCAGAAAACTTGGTAGTATTTGCGTTAGTGCGCCCTCAATCGCGCTGACCCCTGCTGAAGTCTCGTATCGAAACAGATAGAAATCGTAATGCCCATTTTTTTATTTTTTATTTTTTCAGGTAACCAATATTCTTAGTTCAATGACTTGCTGTTAGAACACCCCATGTGACTGTCGTAGATTTTCTGCGCATGCCTCTTCTTGTATATATACACACGATGTGGCAACGCAATACAATATTGTTGGAAGTCAGCGCTGTGTATGTCGTCTGTCGCTGTCCTTGTCCTTCGCGCTGTACGTTATTTTTGATCGCTGGGACGATCACGACGAGCCGAGTTGGGGCCCCGCTTTTCCACAGCTGGTATAACGTCACACATAGGTCACGCTAAAGGTCAATGGTGGATTCTCCGGGACGACGGTCAAGAGCGGAAACCTCGAGCAGTATTGCTTTCGCAATAAAAACGTTCACCTGGAACTGACAAACGCTCACTATGCGCTCACGCTGGAACTCATGTGCACATGACACAACGACACAACCACCACGTTCAGAGAAAGCGCGCGAACTGAACGTGTGAGTGCGCTGAGCGCACCAGCCCAGCAACCTTCAGGCATTCCGAGCTTACAGAGAAGGGCGAAGAGATCCAATAAGACGGCGGCGTTAAGTCATGTGACCGACTACGCGCAAATCAGCGCAAAGCGTGCGTGTGCATGCAACAGACAGTGTGACTCGACTGGGTACAGGCAGTCACTGCTCTGTACAACGGCAGGGGTTGCAGGCGTTGCAGAGGTTGCCGCACTCTTTCTTGACATGTTAGGAGAGCGTAGTAGGAGCATACGACCACAGAACACCTGGTAGGACACGATTGATTCGGTTACGCCTTGCGGTAGGTGGTAATGCGCAGCTGTTCCGGCGTTCTGCCTGTCGCTTTGTGACGTTTCCTCCAGATATGCTTGTGCAGTTTCAGTCGTTCATTTCAACTTCACCATTCATCGTCTGCATTGGAAGTTTGATTCTGAGTGCAGCAACTTCACATTGCTGGCTGACATGTCTTTTCGGAAGAGCATGCGCTGAAGGCAGCCGTGGACTTAATATTCCGCGATATAATCACGTGGCACGTGTTGGACAGTGTGTGTTGGTCCCACATATCGCCGGTATGGGACATCCCGTTGAAAGCATCTTTCGGACATCCCTAGGATTAAAGTTTTGGGATTTTTTTTTAGATCCCAGAAGTTCAATCGTGTGGATGTATGAAGGATGTCTTAAATAGGACATACCGAAATGAATGTCCTCATGTTATCCACTGGACGTCCCGACCGGGACTTGGACGTTCGGATTTAATTGGGATATTCAGAGGATATTCGTGGTCCAATGGGTTACTGCCACAATTAAAAGCAAATGCTCCTCATGCAACAAGAAAAAACACGTTTTAGCTGTAAACAGCACGAGTGCGTCGAGTTGGTTGATATTATAAAAACAGCACAGACAACAATTAAAGCAGACGCACTACTTGTGTCATCTGACAATATCGGTTACGGTTGCAAAGCTACGCACATGATCTATGAACGAAAGCAACGGACGTGCATATAAAGCTTAGTGAGCCGATTCACACTCATATATGTTTAATTTTGAAAGCTCCGGTAAAAGCGATAGTAGCAGCAGCAGCAGTAAAGTGGGTTCGTTTACCAGCTCGCTCACAACGTACGCATTGTATGATTTAACTCCACCGCTCGCAAAGGAGCTACTAAGAAGCTTTAAGTGAAGGAAATACGCTTTTGTTATCTCACTGCAACGAATGAAAGCATCTGACGCCCCTGGTCAGTGGGAGCATTGAGAAAGGTAATTAAATGCAGCCATGTGCTGCATGGGTAAATAAGAGGAGCATAGCGTAGTCAACCTATAGAGATGGAGAAAAATAGACTTAAGAACGCGATAAATATCACAGGACAACATCCACAATAGTTGAGTGCGTGCATTGCTCGCGCGTGGAAGCTGTCACTGTTTTCTTTTTACATCGGTGCAACGCGTAGGAACTGCAGTAGTAATTGTTGAAGGCACGAACGAATAAATTATTCTGTGATCACTGCGGGACCTGCGACAACCGTTTCGTGTTCCTTCGAATTTCGAGATCACATCGACCCCAGCTCGAATGCGCAACCGGTTTTTTACGTGTCAGCGAGAGAACGGGTAATCGCACGACACTTACCGTTGCTCCAAGTACGTCGCGGTAGCACCAGCAGCTGGGCAACAAATGTCATCAAGCCCTGGCCCACCGCAGTGTCCGCAACTTGAAGCTTCTAAGCATTCGCCAAAAACAAAAAGTGGGCCACAACATGCATACGGTACGCGCGCGAACGAGACGTAACCCATGCCGTCTCAGTTCGAGAGTAGTTATTTCATAAAATCAAAAACGAACAACAATGTGACGTCACATCCGGTAAAGCCAACTTCTCCTCCTTTCTCACCTTCACTCAGCTAACGCATGCGCAGCGACCACAGAGCCCTCGGGGGCGATGTTCAGGTCGACTTAATCACGAAGGAAGGAAACTCAGGAGAGGCCCTGACGTCACTCTTTGTGAAGCGAAAGTGAAGCCGGAAGTTGGCGTTGCTCATGGCGTTGCTCCGCCTTTCGGGCCAGCTCTCCTCTCTTGTTTACATTTCTCGCGAAACCACGCCGCGCTGCGCGCAACGGTGCTGCTCGGAGCCGTGCGCTCCGCAGCAATACTAAACAATCGTTAGCATGATTCCACCAAAGAGCCCAAATTTTCCGCGGATATTCCTTCGTCCGTTGTTATTGCCATGGCGCAGTACATTGCGCACAGCGATGCATGCGCGTTCATTTCACGAACTTTAGTTCCTCCTGTCCCACCTGGCCACAGCAACATCCGGTAGAGCAGGGTCCAGATAACGCATCGCAACAAAACACGCAGACCAACGGAAACCTGCCCGCACGGCGCCTTTGCCACGGTACGAAACCTACGGAGCAACACGTGCGAGCGCACAGAACAATAACAAAGCCGCCATTGTGGCCCGAAAGGCGGGGCCACTAGAGCAAAGAAATAAAAAACTGCAAAACAAAGGAGAACCTATACGTCATTTCCTCCACACTTTTCTCCTAGCGCGCGGAGGGGGTACACTCTAAGAACAGTTTACACCCTTTGGAGTGCCCCTTCTGCCACACAACAATAATCGCCATCTGCCTTGATGCGTTTCCTTTCTTTAACGCTGCGAGCCCGGTACTTTCCAGCAACGAACGGCACGCGCGTTATCAGCATGATAGCATTGCCGACAGGAAATGCTATCGTGCTGATAACGCGCATGCTGTTCGTTACTTGAAAGTACCGGGCTCGCAGCGTTAAAGAAAGGAAACGCATCAAGGCAGATGACGATTATTGTTGTATGGCAGAAGGGGCACTCCAAAGGGTGTAAAATGTTCTGAGAGTGTAGGGCCTCTCCTCAGTTTCCTTCCTCCATGGGTTTAATAGAGGCGCCACGCGCGAGAGCAGTAGCAGACGACAATCCATTCCAGTAAAGATGGCTGAAGTTTGCGGCTGCGATTTCTCCTTTGTTCGGATGCCAGGCTGCTGCTTCTGCGGTGACAGCTGTAGGGAAGACGCTGACCTTTGTGAGAGAGGGTTTGAACACGATGTTACCGGTGTTTGGGACAACACGGTCCACATACGTGCCAGGTGTGCCCCGCAGCCAAACGCCATGAACCCCCTTTACATGAAGAGGAGCTCATGTTAACTAGCTGATAAATTTTGTTGAGTAATGCGATCTCTCATTCGTTCTTTTTTAATTCTACCCTTGCCGTAAGGCTGCTTCTGTACCTCAATAATCAGCACCCGTCGTCAGTGCAGACTTATATCAAACAAATTCGCACGGTGCGGTGTCTGCATATGCCGTTGTTATTTTTCTGCCGATGAATTAATACATGTGACATCGCTGAATAAGTGCAGTCGAAGTCTCCTCAAGAACAGTAATTGCGAATTTATTGATGGAAACGCGTACACTAGTCAACGAAGTCACCAAACGCACGGGTTAATAAAAGCGCGTGTTAGTGCTGTACCACCGATGCAATTCTGCTGCATAAGCCGATGAACTGCCGTTCCCGCTGCAATTTTTGCAATTTTAAATTCCCCAACAGAGCTGCTTGGAAACGTACGAAGCTAAAGACTGACTAACTTTTCAGTACTTCTTTTTGTATTACTACAGAGAGGTGCCACATGATATAATTAAAGGCAGAGCAGCGCCAGTAAATGTAGATGAGCGCTGGCGGCAAGGCCGGGTTTAGTCCTCTGCAGCGCAAGCATAATAAGAAAGTACAAAATTCACGTGCAAGAATGAACTGCGTTGTGAAATAAACAAATCGCTCGGCGTGTTAAGTCTGCTCAGGCACTATCGAGGTGCGATATCCAAAACGTGGCGCGAACTTTTCAGCGAAAAATGGAACAAAAATACCATATGCAGCAACTATTAATTATTCTCGCCCTGGACTACCTATATTCTAAACACATTTCCAAAAACACACGATATCTAAGATATGCCCTCGGGCGAAAAGAATAAAGCTGTTAAAGAAGCACTTCCTTGGTATCGTTCCGATAAGACATAGCGTGATTTATACCCTTTACAAACGAGGCAGGGTGAAAACCTCGCAGCTCAAAAGAATCAACAAGAGTAATGCATTGAGCAACTAGCAACAGTTAAACATGTGCGAAGCCACGCATAAAATGGATGTAAGAACATAAAGGACGTGACAGCTGGTGCGAGGATTTACCGGGCCACAAAAAAAAACAACAATTTCAGTTCTTGCAAACTTCAGTAGCTTGAACATAGAACACAATGCGCTCGTGCAGTCGTGCTGCCTGGCTAGCGCAACGCGGTAAAGAAGCGGAAAACAATATAAGCGGCAAAAGGCATTCGGAACTTTAGCGAAATGCCTTTGAACCGCATATGCTGCACTGCAGACGAACTTCGTCGCTTACGCGTCTAACTATGATCGAGTGGAAGAAAACACCGACGAGACAAAGGAAAGGATGAGAACAAGAAATTTCCCGCCGAAGCGACAAACCATTTTTGCTACCGTTGTTCGGCCGGCGTTGCTGCGACTCGGTCGACGGAGCGGAGAGGGGGGGGAGGGGGGTAAGCGTTATATTTCTAGCGCTTAGGGGCCGAAAGCGTGCGAGCACATAATAAATGGATTTCTCCGCTCTTTCTTCGCGTGCGCGAGGAGCAGTGGTCACATGCAGTGGTCGCGAGAGAGAAATGTGGGGACTTTCGGTCCTTGAGATTTCTCTTCGCCTAGGTACTACGGAGAAGAAAGTTGTTAGCTCCGTTCGTCCCTAGCCGAGCTGGCAACGCAATCGACAGAATGCGTGGCCGGCAAGGCGAAGAAGCCGTGTCCAAGGTGAGCTTGTTGCTATTTAAATTTGTTGCGACGGTAGCATATTAAATTTTTATAGTCTCAGGGGGATACGTTTGGAAGTAAGGTGTCTTCTCGGACGACTTTAGTGGCAAAGCATTACATCGTGCCGATGCATTGTTCATTAGTGTCGTTGATCAAAGTCAGCATACCGCACACTTCAGGAGATTCCCGGGAACGGAAACAGTTTATGAATTCGACTGCCGTGCCGATGCGAGCTTGTTGCTTCTTTTTTTTTTTTTTTTTTTTTGCGGTGGTTTCATATTATAATCTGATAGTCGCAGGGGAATACGTTTGGACGTGAGGCGTTTTCCCAGATGACTTTATTGGCAAAGCATTACGTCGCACCGATATATTGTTCATTAGTGTTGTTGAACATACCACACACTTCAGGGGAATCGCGGGAACGGAAACAGTTTATGAATTCAACTGCCGTGCCGATGCATTAGTTCTTAATGTAACTGAGCATACAACACACTTGGAGATTCGTGGGAATGGAACATTTTGTGCTCTGTATGTGAAAGCACAAAAACTTGCGTCGCTATGCATTCTGAGCCGTATGTCGTTGCGAGAGCTGTACAGCCACAAGCAAAACACTATGCTAGCAAAACACTAAGCCCTGCGGATGAATACGGAACAAATGTATGCTAAAGAAAAATGGTCGACATGCAATTTCATAGCAGTAGACCATTGTGAAAGCTGTACAGTAACACTGATATTGGCTACGTGGTTTGTGCAATCAGCCAGATCTTCCAGATTCAGAAAAGACTTAAGACCGGAGGAAAATTTCTCAAACTACAAGACGGCATTCTGATTTGATAAATCATAGTTTGGATGTTTCCAATAGAAGCAACGGCACCAATGGAAACTAAGTTGCAGTAAAAGTTGGACTTCAGAAAATAAATGCGTCAACATTACACCAACCATAAACGAAATTCCACTACATGGATAACTTGCATTGTTTGAAAACATTGTTTTCAGCTTTTGATCTCCTGTTCGCCACATAAGCATTGCGGATTAAGGCGAAGTCTCACTGTTTAGTGCAATGCGTTTGTCCCTTGCTGACCACAAATGAATCGCTATTAATGTCGTATAATGAACATTAAAATGTTCTCTTTAGCTCCAACTTTGTGACTGATGAGCCAGCTGTGCTTACATAAGTGAGGATCCACCTCCGGAGGGTCATCACTGAATTGCATTTTCTTTTTTTCCTATTTTTACAGGAGCGTTGGCACCTGCATAGTGTTTTTTGACTGACTGCACATAGGTTACCAGGCTTTCTATCAATCTTTTAAATTACCCACACAGGCGTACAATATCCCATTCATTTAGTAAAGAGGGATAAACATTAACAAAATGATGCAGCTCAAATAGCTTGAACGCGTATGCGTTTTCTATCCGCAGTGACGGACAAGACGGCTCGAGCGTTGCACAATGCCGTTTGCCTAAAGTCAGCTTCGCCGTAAGGTAACAGTGTTGCACAATCAAGCATGCGCAGTGTATTGCGGCGAAGTATACCAAGAGTGGAAAGCGGCCACTGTCAGAGGCATGGTGATCAAATGACACCATGGTCAGAAGATATACTGTGATATACGTGCGCACCTGCCGTCACATCTGTCGCAGTACAAGCACAGAGACGCCGAACAAGTGTACTGGAGAGCTATTTCGCTCGCGGTTGTAGCGATCTGAGCCCTTGTTTCGCACACATAGAGCTCCCCGTATATGATCTAGACATCGTAACAGCCGGTATGAGTAATACGCGCTCCTTCATTAATTACCCTTGCGCACAAGCACCTCAGAATCGCTACGAATATGAACCACGTAGCCAATATCAATGTTACTGTACAGCTTTCCAAGGGTCTACTTCTATGACATTGCATGACGACCATTTTTCTTTAGCATACATTTGTTCCGTATTCATTTGCAGGGCGTAGTGTTTTGCCAGTGTGGCTGTGCAGCTTTCGCAACGATTTACGGCTGAGATTGCATGGCCACGCAAGTTTTAGTACTTTCACATACAGAGTACAATATGTACCACTCCCACGAATCTCCAAGTGTGTTGTATGCTCAGTTACATTAAGAACTAGTTCATCGGCACGGCAGTTGAATTCATGAACTGTTTCCGTTCCCGCGATTCCCCTGAAGTGTGTCGCATGCTCAACGACACTAATGAACAATGCATCTGCACGATGTAATGCTTTGCCACTAAAGTCATCCGAGAAGACGCCTCACGTCCAAACGTATCCCCCTGCGACTATAAAAATTTAATATGCGACCGTCGCATCGAAATAGCAACAAACTCACCTCGGAGAAGGCTTCTTCGCCTTGCCCGTGCGTTGCCAGCTCAGCTAGGGACGAACGGAGCTAACAACTTTTTCTTCGTAGTACCTAGGCGAAGAAAAATTTCAGGAACCGAAAGTCCCCAGATTTCTCTCTCGCGATCACTGCTCCTCGCGCATGCGCAGAAAGAGCGGAGAAATCCATTTATGATGTGCTCGTCGAAAACGTTGCGTGCGTCTATTTGTCGTACAAAAATCCCTCACGTGTCCTGATCCTAGGTGCCTAGGGACAGCATCGTTTAGGGATTTTTGAGAAGTCGCGATGCTGGCGCCGAGCGACCCCGTGGCGTGTTCGTCCTCGGCGTGATCGTTCTCTGGACCGCGCGTTGTTCAACATTGCTCATGAGATTGTATGTGCATTGCTTGTGTGTTGGTTGTAGGTTCTGTGTTACTTGGCAGAAATCCGTGAGTAGTGGCGGTGAGGCAGTGCGGCTTTGGCCTCGGTGAGCTCTGGCAGCACAGAATCTGCGTTGTGTGACCCGTGCTTTCTTGAGAACCCGGCGGTGGTTACAATTGAAATAATGAAGTGGCCTAGCGCCTTGGCAGCGAAGGCAGCGAACCGCGATGTGGCGTCGCCGTGTCCGACTTAACGGACATCGAGGGATGTGCTGCTCGCAGCAAGTCATGTAAATGCAACTGCGTCGATCGCCCACTGTTCAGCACTGAATGTGTGTTTGGTGGGCTGCGCTTGAAACGAGTGGTGCAGCTGTGCAGAGGGGGTGGCGCAGGAGCAGAGTGGCTTATGGGCTCCGTTTGCGCATTTACAGACATGTGCTCCCGTCTTGGTCTCATTAGCGGCAGTCGCGGGATTGTGGTGTGCTAGCTCCTTTCCTAGTATGAAGTTTATGACGCTAAAACACAGCATATTCACGTTTTTCCGTGCTATATGTCATTTGCATGACGGCCGAGTTGAGAACGACACATAGTCTGTGTTCTTTGCGTTTGTGTGTTGTAAATTACTTTCTGTTGTGGAAGTTCTGGGAGTTTTATTACGCAAGGAGTGCGAACGTAAACATAGACACATATGTCTGCCTGAAATTTTGAATTAACCATAATACCCTTTACGACTGATAAGTGGGCTACACGGCCTGTGTGAATCAGCTACCGTATGTTGCGACGCTCTTCCGTGTGGTAGACTGATGCATGGTGCGCATTTATTGCTGTACTGTTGGAAAAAACATTTGTTTATTCACTCTATACAAATGTACGGCTTCTTCGCCGCAGTACATTTTAGTTACGCGGTGAAGCATACTAAATGTGGGAGGGGGCCGCTATCAGCCAGCACACTATGTCCACTTAGGCGACCTGAGAGGCGGCGGGTGCGCGACTGTATAATTAAAGAACTCTTATTATGTCCAGTGACAGCGGCCCCTTTTCACTTTTAGTATGCTTCACCGCAGTACATTGCTTAGGCTTCACCGCGAAATAATAGTGTATTGCGAGAAAGATAATCGTAAAAAGCCTAATTATGCAACGTTTCTTCTGTAGCTTGCTACGCCGCAATACAGGGATGTAAATAAGCATCGTGCCGTAAAGCATACTAAGAGTGGAAAGGACACATAGGTTTACACTGTGCCCATTATTTTCAATTGTGACATAATATGCAAGTGCATCTGTGCTCGTGCTAAGCTTCATTGACAATTCTTCGTACATTACAAATTAATATTGCAGGGAAGCTTACTAAAGCACATTCGCCATTATGGTACGTGTTATTCACCTCCAATGCACGAGCACAATGCGTATTCTTGCCCCTGCTTTTGGGTGGACTGCACACGCTCTTTGAGAATTGATTCATTGTTCATAAGTGCACTGGTACTTTACTCTAAACTGGAGGGCTCAAGTTCATATAAAAGCACAATATTTATTAAAGGGACGAGATGTTGCCGAGTTGGTTGCAGCACAGCTTTTTTTTTCTTCCAGGCACCTTTTCTACTTGAAGCTTCCGTTGCAGTGTTTCGAGCCTCTTTGAACCAGCACATAGTGTACATAAAAGTTCAACACTGATTGGAACATCACCTAAGTTCATGCCTATCTATTGTAAAAAGATGTAGCACGACCAGACAAAATAAAAGAAGGAAGTGGGCTGCAGCAATACTAAGTGTTAAATGGTGGTTTATCCTTTCCCTTGAGTTTTCTGTTTTTGTGCTTTTTATGCATCCTCTGCAGTAACCATGCGAGTGCCGAACTTGAGCTTGTTGGTTTCAAGTCTCATGGTTGTTACTAACAGAACAGTGTGATAAACGAACAAGGACTTGGAGGCATCCGTTCACCTTGCTTGCCCCATGGTGCTGCTTTATAAGCACCGTGAGCATCAGGCCAACTAGGAAGGGAAGTTTGTTGCAATTGCTTCTGAACTTTATTGCCACCAAACCAACAGTGCTCTCAATGACAGCTTTTTGACAGTAGAATGCTTGCACCCAGCAAAGTCTTAAGAAGGAAGCATTCAGGATGTGCAAAATAGGCTTTTGAAGCTGGTAGCATTACTGAAGGGGCTTTGCCCATCTGCCCTTTTTATGTATACACAAAGATGATTTCCTCTTTAAGAGGGATTGTTTCAGAGGTCGTTACATGGCAACAGTGTTGGGTGTTTAGTAGCTTGTCTTTGCCCACTGTTAATAACCTGTTTCTTCTTCAGTGCCCTTGTGAAGTGCCTACTTTTTGGACACAATGTGCTCTCCATGCATGCATGCATTTTTAGCTTGTAAAGACGTCTATTACCCCTTGCTTGAAGCTGGTCCTTGCTGATGTCACCCAAGAAGGCATTGGGGAGTATGGCAATGTACACTTACAAAACACTGTTGATACCAGTGAAACCAAATTAATGGAGCTGCTGTTCTTTCTTTGTCCACCCCATCCTTGTTAGTTACTATGAGCAATGTCCGAACAGAAGGCATATGTAGTTGGTCGTGCATAGCCTGTGCACTAAGACTTGTTGGTATGTTATGACCTTAGCACAGTGTTTATATGTAAAAAGCTTCTGATGTGTCGATGACTTCCCCCTCTTTATCATACTTTGCCTGATGGAGCCAGCAACAGGGTCAACGAGATGTTCAACAGGCTTCCCACTAGCTTTGCCAGCCTCTCCTTTACCAGTGTGGTGCTCACAGATATCTGTCTTCTTGACTTTGCGTTGCAATTCAACCATGGCCACACCTGCTGAACCTATAGCCTGTGATGAAAAAAGTGCTGTACATAATGTTGCTCCAAACTCGTGACATGTGCTACGAGGTCTTGAGGAACACCCTCATTTATTTATGCTCACATCATACTGTACGAAGCTTTGCATGATAAGTGCAATCATTAACATCTGCTGGTTTTTCAGTGTTATTCCTGTCCAGCTTGCTGAAAGCTATCCTGAGTGTTTCAAAACCAAAAAACCGCTGCCGGACAAGAAGTGCATAAAACAAGGGTCGCTATGACCACATATATCACACAAGATAAAGAAGGCCACTGAGTGTACAGGCGGTTTACATCATATCCAACATGTCCAACAAGCTTGGTTTTCCCTTTGCAAGTGAGTAAACTCAGCTTGCCCCGAAGACATGGCCTGGGACAAACTATGTGCCATATGCTGTGCCCCTGCAAAGCTGAAGATGTCTACAAGATCCTGACACCCCGCAGCGGCTTCTACACTGGGCAAACAGGTTACTACTAAAACGACTGCCTTTACTAATATGCTAATAACATGAAAACGGGCAGAAATTTGGCTATTCATTGGGCCCAACTGCAGGTACAAGCCACTCTTCCACCAGATGTGTGTTGTTCACAGGAACTGGCGCTATACTAATGCAGATAAAAACAATGATGTTTGACAGTAATAGAGTTGAAGCATATTCTGCACAAGCAGTACTATTTGTAGCACTGCACCACCATGCAAATGTACTATTCTTGAATTATTAACTTCCATTATATTTATGGCGGCCATATCATCCACATTGTGTGCAATATGGTTAAATGATGTCAACTATGATAGCCATTCCTAATCTGAAGTGCAGCAAAAGAGCAAACATAGGCAACAAATTGTTATTCAAGAAGACAAAGACGACCAGTGCACAGCATAAGTGACAAACTTCCTTTTATTGAAAAAAAATGTAATGTGCAAGTATGCCACCAGCAGTGGGCAGCAAACTTTCACGCTTGGGTGACAGAGGTAAAACTTAGCAAAATGCTACACTCGCACTCAAATGTAAAACGGCCTTGGACACAGAAAGCAGACATAGTGTACAGAATGAAAGGGCAACACTCCATCCAAGCACACACTATGGCACCACATACTTGACATGGTGTAAAATATGTTTACATGCCCTAACTGAAACAAAAACACTCCTGAAGATGCAACGTGCAGAGTCTGAAACCCAGAAATAACAACCCAAGAAATGTTTCACGAAGTCTTTCAATGATTAAAATTGTCAGTCTGTCTTGTCACTTCTTAATGTACCTGCACAGCTGAACAGGAAAGAAAACCCAATAGCAGGACCGCAGAAAATGTCGCCAAATAAATATACTTCGCTTACCAAGGAAACCTCCGGTTTAGTTGTGGTCTGACTTTGCACAATAATTGTGTACAACCTTTTCTTGTTTAGAATGGTTTAGCAGATAGGGAATAAATGGCCATGAGAGCACCAGGTGTATGCATAGTCTACGCACAAAAAGCCACTGCTTTCTTACTTTTATTTTTTTCTGTACTACTATTCATGACTATTTAAGTGCCTGAATTGCACTGCTAACATCCTACTGCAAAACACAAAACTGGGCAAGTTGTGGCATAAAGCAAATTGCAGTTTCACTCATAACGCAAAACAATGATGCAGTAGCTGGTGAAATATGCGCAGGAAGGTTGCTTCATGCGGTGTTTGTTGAAGTGAACACTTGCAATGGAAGTCAGTGATCTCCTTTAGAGAAGTAAAATAAGTATGAGCCGTATTTATTTGTGGGAGTTGTGCCTCCCAGTGTTGAAGTGGAAAGACTCTACTTTTCTTCCTCTTTTTTCATATCTGAACTTGGCCACTGGTCTCCCACAAAATAACCCTTTAACGTCTTACCGCTGAATTTGTTTTGGTTTTTTCAAATCTATATTTGGGCTACCCATTGCTAGGTCTCGTGCTGTGCTTGAGGAAAACGAGTCACCAACAGCCCTATCCAGTAAATCTGAGAAGCCAAGCACTAGAAGTTTAATGAAGCAGATGCATCCAATCACTGTCCATTACATGTCAGAAGAAAAATTAACATAGGACTGCCTTCATAAGTGGGAAGGTGATGTATCAGAACTTGAAGGCGTGGACGCCAGCTCTATATACAGTACGCAGACATTGAGAAGGTGTTAGCCAATCATGGCACCTGTTGGCTTGATTGTGCTCTCCAGGATCAGTATTCACCACTACCCTACCTTCAGCAGAGTGGCTGAAATATAGAATTGTGGACTGCCAATCTTTTGATCATATGTTTGAATCCTCGCAGCACAATGAGAACTTTATTGGCAATATTCTAGCGAGAAATTTGGAAATGTCAGTGACACCAGTGGACATCAGAACAACCAAGGGAGTTGGCCCATAGCAGCTATTGCTGTAAAAAAGAAGACTGGCATAAGCACAAAAACTGAGATGGGCACACTATACGCCTTTGTTCTGGTCGTGGTCCACTACTTTGGTGCTACAGTTAATGATCTCAAATGAGTTCAAGGAGCAAGAATTTAGCCCAGAAAAAATATTACGCTTAACAGCTGTACATCTAGTTGTATCATTTTGCCTATGCAGCTTTATATAACCCTGTCCACACTTGCCTAAAGCACATGAGTGGCATCCTGAAAAAAAAAGATGAGCTTTTGATATTGCTTTGGAGAAAATTCATCTGTTTCAGCCTTACAGTACATATAAATAATGCACATTTCGGTATACATTATCACCAACTGTCAAGTCACCTTCTTAGCTCATCAGCGAATCACTCCTGCAACCAAATCTGCTGGTCCGGGTTTTACCTGCATTTCCACCTGTGCAGTTGGTAAAAGTTCTTTGTCTGTTTACTGTAACTTCATATTTAAAACATTTGGTTGCATAAGACGCTTTGGCAACACTGGCAACCCTAATGCCTGGGCAGGCTTCACGAAATGCGACCAGTACCTCCTCCTTGCAGACTGTGCTCGACATTCTTGTTGGTTCAACTGTGACTAAAAACCCATGTATCTTTCCTCCAAAGCGGCTGGTATAGGCGATGCTTTGATGCAGAAAGAGGCTATTGTCGCACTTGTCAACCTTAGGCCAGAAACCAATCTGGCACAGGTGGAAATAGTCTTGTCTTTTCCATATGGTGGTTCAGCCTCGCGAGGCATATTCCTTCAGTCAATTTGCACACTGTAAATGTGAGTGAGCTGATCAAAGGTTGGCTATGGTGTCAGGTTTCTTGCCTGGTTTCGGTAGTGGCATCATGGCCAAGTGTTTCCACTCTGTGGGGAATTCCAATATTCCACATTGCATTGATTACAAGGAATAGTGCTTGCTTCCTCGTTTCGACAAGATTCCTCAACATCTGCAAAATGACTCCATCTTGCCACGTATGACTTGCCATGTGTGTTTTAGGTGTTGACATGTTCAAGAGCAACAACAGGGTCTGCCATCACAATCTAGCTCTAGTGAAGCTGGATGCATTTGCCACAGAAATAAAAAAAAGACGTAGCCAAGGTTGATGCTTCAAGTACTCAAATCCACACGGAACTTGGTGGCATTCGTTGCTCCATTGGGTTTATGAATCATGGTTTTGAAGAATTTAAGAGGGATATTGAACTTTACAGGGAGGAACTTGCTGAAATGAAGGCTGAAGCTGCGGAATGTTGTGCGGCGAACGAAGAGTTGAAGGAGGAGCTTAAACAGGCTAGGAAGGAGATAATAGGGTTGAAACAATATAGTAGAAGCATGAACCATGGAATTCAAGGACTTCCGGTTGCAGCTAATGAGGACCTAGGCAAGGCTGCTGCGGACATTGCAAAATGTCTGGGCACAAGTGTTACTGACGGTGACATTGATGTAGTCCATCGTGTGCCTTCAAAAGATAAGAAGAAACCTAATGTGGTAAAGTTCGTCTCAAGAACTGCTCGTGAAAAGTTGCTGTCAGCTGCTCGGAAGAAAACTCTGAAAGCAGATAGACTGGGATTTGACACAAGCGACATCGTGTACATAAATGAGCATTTGTGCGTCGAGAACAAGATGCTGCTGGGTAAAGCTCGAAAGCTCAAAAAGGAGAAAAATTGGAAATACGTGTAGGTATCACAAGGAAAGATTTTAATGCGCAAAAGTGAGAACTCTTCAATCCTGCATGTTACCTGTGAGGCTGACCTGGCAAAGGTCGAGTCAGTTTGAGATTAGGGACTTGACCTCGCTGTTATTTTGTGGCCCAGTTTAGGCGACTATAGCAAAGCGTAGGACGAGCCCACACCTGCTGCATCTGCCAATAACCGGAAATGAAGCACGCATATGGATTCCGCGAAGAGGGGACGCGGGCAACACTCACGTGTGAAGAGAAAGCGGATTAGTAGCTGCACCGTGGAAAAGGCACTAGAACTGCACCCCCGCTCGGAACAAAAGGGTAGAAGGCCCGAGCTGAAGGGGAGCGTTCGGGGAGACGAGCGTGAAGATGAAAGTAGTGGGGTGCTTGAGGTCACCGCCACCACTAATGCCCATGCGCTCCCCAAATGTCCCGTCGACAGTCTCGGTCACGGGAATTGAGCGACGCGACGCTGCCCAGCCGGTTTGATGTTTGGCATCCGCGTGCGCCTGCTAAGGATTCCCGTGAAAATGGCGGTAGCTTTACCACTTAGCCGGCTACGGCCGAAGAATGCCATCGGGTCCCAATTATGGTGTTTGTATTTCAAGCAAACGGGCACACAGCTGCACGGGAGACAGATTTCTCAGTACTGGCAGGGTAGCCCGCTGTCCGGCGGATATGCAGTTAATGATCCGCGATTTCACGGAACATTCTCGGCAGCTTGCATGGCGGCCGTTTGCATGTGAAAAGAGGGAAGACATCAGGGGCCGATACTCGCAGCCCAACGTAGGGGAGAGGGAGGTGGCACGTGTGTTCGAGAAATCCTATCCCCTGGTATGTTCTAAAGAGTGCCACTGTTTCCACCAATGCTGTGTGCGGCACGAATGTGGTTGTGCTATTGGTTACAATGATGTGAACTCGCATGTGTGATTGGCTGGTTTGCGAATCCTTTGTACAACTGAGGGCTTAAAAAGTCATGTTTCGTTGTGTGGGGGAGAGCGGAGCTTCGGGCTTGGACTCGGAGAGACGCCTCGGCGTTTGAATAAAACGTCACTTCGTCGGACAACGGCTCTTCCTTCGCGCTGCCACCGTGCACTCGAATCATCGAGGGGCGCCGACTTCGGACCTTCAACACCTTCCCTCCTTGACTAGTGTTGAAGCTACAAGAGGACAAAGGGAAAGGAAATTAACTGGTCGCGTAAGTGCTTTTCTTATCAGCACATGGACCACCAAAATATAATGTTACTAGACAAGTATAACAACTGGAAGCATACGAATATGAATTCTCTTGTTTGTGTTCTTCGGTATAAATATTTTGACACTTTGACATTTAAAACAGCTATTTACTGCTTCGTGATCTTAACCCTTGTTTCTGCCAGCGATGCTAGACTAACCAATAATGAGGTTTGTAAATACCTGTGTGATGGCTGTACTAAGACAGTCTGTAGTGCCTTCTTCCTCGACGTAGATTTAACATTTACTGACTTTTATGCCGTGCGCTGTAAAGTGTACAACTTGTGCACAGACTTGTTGAAAAAGATTGTTTCTGTGCCATACTATAAGTATGCCCATTGCAGTTTACACTGGCATTTCTTTTTCAAAGATTCGTTCTATAAACTCTTTTGGCTTCTTCGTATGGCCATCGTTAATAGACTGCAACATAGCGCTTCTCCGAGATCTTGGCATCAATGAACGCTTCCAGTTATGATTTCTTGACACCTTACGAGCTGAGCACACGTTATCAGACAAAAAGCGGTAATATTTCATTTCTGCATCTGAATGCTCGATCAGCGCGAAACAAAAGCGATTATATATGTGCCTTTCTTTCCAGCTTTAGCTTTACGTTTGACGTTGTCATCATCTCTGAGACATGGTACGAAAGCCACTCTGCTGTTCTTAATCTGCAATAATACTCCACATTTTGCCTTAACCGGAGCTCTAAGAGAGGTGGGGGGGGGGGTGTTCCGATGCTGTCGAAAACGTTTTTAAAATGCGAATTACTTGACAATTTCTGTGTTGTAACCGATGACTACGAGGTGCTTACCCGAAAATCAAATTCCTTGCTTTTTACTGTCACCTACCGCCCACCCAGGGGAAGCAGTAACAGATTTCTCAATTTTATGGACGAGTACTTCAGCTGGGTAAATGATCATAAATACACACTCATATTAGGCGGGGATTTGAACATAAACTTGCTTGAAAAGTCAACACTTCAACAACAGTTCTATACTATACTAGAGAGCCCAACGCATTTTTCAATATCATAAATCAACCTACATGCATTACGCCCGAAATATCAACGTTGCTAGACACCTTCATTACTAATGCATGAGATGAATTGTCAATATCCGGTGCACTGGCAGCTGATCATAGTGATCACCTACCAATTTATTTAATTACAAATCTCACAGTTCTCCCTAACAAACCAGCAACAAGGTTTGCTATGCGTGTTCAAGACATAAAACAGACTACTTTACAGACGTTTTATGATAAACTGTAGCAAGTAAACTGGAGCAGCGAATATGAGGATACTAATGTTGATGAAGCTTATGGTACTTTTATTTCCACGTACAAGCAGCTATATTGTGAGTCTTTTCCATACAAAACAAGGGTGCGAGCTTCGAAGGCGCGTAAGCCGTGGATAACTAAGGAATGCCTAAAGGCTGTACGAATTAAAAACATACTTTTTAAGCGCTTTCTAAAAACAAAAGATATTGACGATTTGAAGAAGTTGAAGGCTGCGAGAAATAAAGCTAATAGTATTAATCGGCAAGCCAAAAGAAACTATTTGAGTAACCAATTTAACGACGAAGTAATAAAGCACTCCGATATTGTTTGGGGGAGGCTCAATAATTTGCTAAACTTAAAAGAGAAGACTGTAGTAGATGAAATAGTCATACATGACACTCACCTGTCCGGTTTCAACTAGCAGACGCTTTCAATAATTGCTTCGTGTCCATTGCAGACGGCACGCAGCCCAACCAATACCTCAACAGCATGAGTCAAAAGGTTAGCGAAACCGCGTTTTTAACCCCTGTTACAACTAACGAAGTTTTGTCGGCCCTACAGTAGCTGAAAAATAGTAAAACTAAAGACATTGACGACCTCCAAATATTGCCAGCGAAGTACCCATCGCACATACTTGCACCGATATTAGAATACATAATAAACTTGGCATTTTCCTCAGGAACTTTCCCGAAAAAGCTACAGGTTGCCAAGATTACCATAATTTTTAAAGGAGGAGACGAAAATAATTTCTCAAACTACCGACCTATATTGATCTTGCCAGTTTTTTCGAAATGTTTTGAAAAGCTTTTACTAGTGCGCCCATTACAAGCTTTATTAACAAACACAAAGTCATATCAGCCTCCCAGTTTGGTTTTGTCGCAGGACAATCAACAGAAACAGCATTATTCACCATGAAGGAAATTATATTAGAGTCATTTGAAGAAAAAAGAACTAACTCTCGGGGTTTTCGTGGATTTTTCCAATGCATTCGACTCCATAAATCACAAAATATTATTCCTTAAACTTGAGCACTATGGATTTCGCGGCACATTCCTTCAGCTTTTAATAACATATTTAGAGCACCGCCAGCAACAGGTTGTAGTTAACAATTCTTCATCGCACTTTAGATCCACTCATTCTGGCGTGCCGCAAGGCAGTATTCTTGGACCTACACTCTTTAACATCCATATTGACGACATTGTGAACATTGACAACAGCGCTAAATGTATAACGTATGCAGATGATGTCAGCATACTTTTAGGGCTAAACACCTAATGACTTGGCATTAAATGCTAATGAAACTCTGCGCAAATTGGTCGAATGGAGTACTGAATATTTATTGAAAATTAACGCTACCAAAACTAAAACTGTACTTTTTAGACCTAAGAACAAACCACTAGAACATTTACCTACACTAACGCTTGGTTTTCAAAGCATTGAAATGGCGGAGTCAGTAAAGTGCCTAGGTGTGACACTGCAGTGTAATCTCTCATGGGACATACACATCGACAATCTGGCTAAAAAAGTTGCAGAATGCACAGGCATGTTATACAGAGTCCGCTCTCTACTACCTCTGAGTGTTAGACTTTTAGTTTATACTGCACTATTTTTATCTAACCTTTCATATTATCATTTGGTGTGGGGTAAAACAACATGGTCAAATACACATAGTTTACAGAAAATACAGAAAAAGGTCATTCGTATCATTGCGTATGCCCCGTTTACTGCTCACACTCAACCTCTTTACGCATCATTAAAAGTAACACCAATTAATGACCTATATAATTTATTGCTAAGTAAACGATATGAAAGAAAATGGAAAAATCATGATGCATTCTTTGATGACACAGCTAACTTACGACCCAAAGCTAATTACTACGCAACACGTAACAACGACGTCTGTTATGTGCCATCCTTTCGTACTAATTACGGTCGTCAAATGCTCCGACATATAATTCCAACTCTTCTTAATCGGCGCACTGAGCACTGAGGACCTAACGATACGGTTTTCCTTTTGCTTTTTTTTTACTGCAAGTTTGCGCCTCCTTTCTCCCTTTTTCTTTTCTTATTGTCATTCTTCGTTTTGCATTCTTTAGTGTTCCTGAGCGTCTCGTGTTCATTCTGCCACCTTCATTTATTTGTTTTTACAAAAGGATGTTCACTAACTTTTATTGAATATGATATTTACCTATGCACTGTAGTCTTTTTTTTTTATTGCTCTGTCCGGTGTTCTGTTGCTGCTGGTTCTTATGTACAGGGTGCACCCCTCTGTCCAGCCAGTCATAGGCTTTTTGAGTGCACCCATAACATCCCTAATGTTGAAATAAAGGTATTTGTATTTGTATCGTAAAGAGGCTTTCCATTCCTTCCTTGGCAAGTGGTCATTAAGGTGCGTAGTACAACTCTGGTGACGGTCAGTCACTGAGAGGTGGTCGGGGCAAGCATCTGCAGCTTGTTCCTCAAATTACTCGGATGTGCACGGAAGATTGAGCAGCGCGTTTTCAGTAGTATTTCAGTATTTGGTTCATCCTGTTATAACCGAGAATGTGTCGCATCTTACTGAGATCTATACATTCAAATGACACACAGTCGTCTATCCACTAGTCTCTGGCAAGTTTCTTACTATGACACCTTGCCTGCTCGGTATTGTGCAGAACATTGATCAGGGTTTGTTGCGTGCCGCCACAATTTAAGTACGCAGTATGCAGCATGGCTTGCTCACCCCAAAGTTGCAGCAGGTGCTTGTCAGGGCTGGATGTTGCCCCAGTAAGCTCTAGTTCGCACGTCTCTCTCTGCAATTTGTAAAGGATGCGTGTTGCTAGCGATTCTTCAACACCTCACATTCTGCATGCAAGTGCATCACGGAAATGGTCCCAGCCTGAAACCCTGATTTTGTTAATGTGGCACATTTCCACCCCTACATCAAGCGTTATACTGGATAATTGTTGCTGCCTCTTGGGACAGAGTCGCACTGACACTCTGGATGAAGGCCCCAGTTGCCCATTCTGGTTTTAATGGAGGGTGTGGCAGTTGGGATAGTTGGTGTCATTTGATAATTTGAGGTCTGTGGTGTCTGCTTCGTCAAGGTGGCATCCTCTTGGCCATACGTCTTTGCATCCCCAATGTGGGTGATGTGCATTGAGCTCACCTCGACTGAGTATTCTGTGCTCGGGAAAGAAATTTGAAGATGTCAAACCCAAGTGAAGTCACCTCAGCAGCGGGGCCTGGTTTTGGGAGAGAGGTAGACCAATGCCAAAACAGCTTCCTTTCACTTCCTTAGCCTGCAGCACACCACAACTTTCTGATCAGACATATGTTTATTTAAGCTGTTCTTTCCTTCCCCTAATTCAATAACAGCCAATTTTAGGAGCTGCAAATCAAGCTGACTTCAGAAGACTGCTGATCTTTTATTTAATTCTAGTAGCTTATTGCATGGTTAGTTTTCTAGTTGGGCATGACATGCTTCGTGCTTTAAAAAATGAACTGTTTAAAGAATTCTTGGAGTAATATTAGGACAGGCAACTCTAACTGAGAGATCACTGCTTTTGTCGCAGAATGTGGCCAGGAGCTAGGCAGACGCTCTCACGACAGCGTAGTGTTCAGGTTGTATCGGTATAGAAGAAACAAAATTGGAGTTGTGAAGTTCAAAGCCCTATTTTTACAGCCTCTCTTTATACTGCTGACATTAGAGAGCTTTAGAATAGTGAACGCAAGCAGCATGCGTAAACAAGAACCCTGTTTGCGTATTTCTGGGACCCCTCTGGTTTGCATAACCAAGCAGCACGAGTCGCTTGTGTAGAGGTCGCCATAGTTCAGCCGTGTTTGTTAGGCTGCCACCAGAGTGTGGCGCCCCCTGTGAGCTGTGTGTGTCTATATATGTTCGGGCCCAATAAAGAAGGGGCATTCCCTTTTCGTCTAAGCAAGTGGTGGTAGGTGTCGGTCTGTCCCTGCGTGCTCGTGCTCCGCGCGGCACTAACCACGCGACATGGCATCAGGAGCGGCCGGATAACGCCCCCCTGCTTTAGCCCTCACCTCATAGGAAGGCACCAAGATGTCCCTCGAGACCGGCGAGCCGCCGAAATTGTACGGCGTCAACTTCCAGCCGCCGGCACCGTTCGACTTCGTGAACCCGCCAACATGGGCGACATAGCTCAGCCGTTACGAAGAGTACGCAGCGGTTTCAGGACTGACGCAAGCATCGGGAGACATGCAGGAACGCTCGCTACTGTACTGCATGGGCCCGGAGACCCGCCCGCTTCTCGAGACCTTTTCGCTCGACGCCCAGTCGCTTGCTTCATACCAAGCCGTTGCCACCCGCTTCACTGAGCACTTCGTGCACCCGGCAAACGAGCTTTACTAGTCGTCACGGTTCCACAGACGTGTTCAGCTACCCGACGAAAGAGTCGACACGTACTACGCAGAACTGCGCAGGGTGGTTAAGCGCTGTAACTATCCGTCAGCTGCTGTCGAGGAAAAGTTCGTACGCGACCGGTTCCTCGTCGGCCTCCGCGACTCCCGTCTCTCGGACCAGCTGTGCCGGAACGCGAAGTTGACACTACAGGACGCCTGGACACAAGCCCGTTAATCCGAAGACGCCGACAGGGAAAAGGCGTTGCACCGGAACCGCACCGAGCACTCCCGCGAGCTCAACCTCGACGCCACAAAAGCTAACAAGTTCCCCTCTCGCCGTCACTCTGGCGCTAAGCCTCGTTCGCCGCAGCCGCAAGCAGAGCGCTCACGCGAGCCGTCCACATGTGAATTTTGTGGCCGCGCGCCTCATCGATGTTCAGGCTGCCCGGCCCGACGCTTCGCCTGCAAATTCTGCAAAAAGAAAGGTCACTTTGCCGAAGTATGCCGCTCGCGGAAGTTCAAGCAGTAAAAGCTCAGCTCCGTTCACCTGCACGGCGTCGCGACGCCCGCCGCGGCAAAGTTCGGCGACGTCACCGTTGACGACTACACAATGCAGTTCAAGGTTGACTCCGGAGCCGAAGTATATGCCGTTCCCAGCGACTTTCCTACCTTGACTGACAAACTCGACCAAGTCGACACTCTGCTCACTGGCCTGGGAGGACAGCCACTGCGTGTGCTGGGCTCGTATGTGGCACGACTTCGGTGGCAAGGGAAAACAAGCTGTCAGCGCCTCTACGTGATCCAGTCTCTCACTGTGCCTCTTCTGGGACTGCCAGCGCTCCAAGCCCTCCAAGTAGTTCGATTTCTTGATCAACTCAAGACTTCAAAAGCGACGCTGCACGCCGAGCTCTTCAATGGATTGGGCACTCTCAAGGACGAATACAACATCCGGTTGAAACCCGATGCCGTACCTTTCTCGCTAAGTGTACCTCGCAGGATCCCCATCCCGCTGCTCGAGATCGTACGCCGCGAGCTGGACAAATTGGAAAGCGCAGGCGTGATCCGTGGGGTTTACAAGCCAACACCATGGTGCTCGGGTCTCGTCGTCATCCGGAAAGGCGATGGTTCCTACCGGCTCTGCGTCGACTTGACACAACTGAACAAGGTCGTCCTCCGTGAAGGACACATTCTACCAACTGTCGAGCAAGTCCTTGGCCTCCTCGGCGATGCAACAGTTTTTTCGAAGCTGGACGCGACAGCAAGTTTTCACCAGGTGAAGCTCTCTAAAGATTCCCAAGAGCTTACGACATTCATCGCCCCATATGGCCGATACTGCTTCTGCCGGCTCCCCTTTGGCATCACCTCCGCAACAGAGTACTTCCAAAAGCAGATGGCAAGAATCCTGGAGGGCCAAGAAGGAGTTGCCAATATGATAGATGATATTTTGGTTTTTGAACGCACCCGCCAGGAACATGACGCCAGACTGAGCCAGGTGCTATCTCGCCTTGCAAAAGCAGGTATCACATTGAACCAGGACAAGTGTCGTTTTGGTGTACCCGAGGTCTCCTTCCTCGGAGTTGTCGTCTCAGCACAGGGCATCAGGCCAGATCCGGGCAAGGTGGAAGCAGTCAAAGCCATGGAAACTCCAACGGACGTCGCTGGCGTTAGAAGACTGCTCGGAATGGTGAAACATCTTGCCAGATTCTTGCCACACATATCGGACATCACGGCACTCATCAGAGCCTTGCTGAACAAGTCTGCGAGTTGGGTGTGGCTGCACGAGCAAAAGGCAGCTTTCAAGAAAATCAAGGAACTCTTGACGTCAGACAGGTGCATGGCCAAGTACCACCCGTCGTACGCCACTACGGTGTCTGCAGACGCAAGCTCATTCGTACTCGGCAAAGTTTTGCTACAGACGCAACCCTCAGGAGAGCGCCGCCCAGTCACGTTCGCTTCGAGGTCAATGACTGAGACCGAGCAGCGTTACAACCAGACTGAAAAAGAAGCATTGGCAACGACGTGGGCTATCCAAAGGTTCGACGAGTTCGTCCATGGCATCCCCTTCGATGTCGAGAGTGGCCACCTGCCATTCGTTTCACTTCTCGACAAGATGGAACTGGACATGTTGCCGCCTCGCATTCAGAGACTATGGCTGAAGACTATGCGATACCAGTTCCGTATGCTGCAGGTGCCAGGAAAGCTGCTAGCCACAGCCGATGCGTTGACGCGCATCGCCTACAAGCCACCGACACCTCTAGACAGTATCGAACTTTTTGCAGCACAGGTAGTCGACTGCACGTCGGAAGTCTTGCCACTCAGCCCTAAAGACGTGCGACAGGCACATGAGTCCGATGGCGAGTGCAAGGCCCTCGCCTCCTACTGCCAGCATGGTTGGCCACAAAAGACCAAGATACCACTGCACCTCTCAAAGTACGCCTCTGTGGCAGACGAGCTCTGTCTGCGACGGTGTTCTGCTGAAATGCGCCCGGATAGTCATCCCATCGTCCCTTCGGCCCGCGGTCTTGACGCTGTTGCACGAAAGTCATCAGGGCATCAACAGGACCAAAGCTCTAGTTCGGGAGTCAGTTTGGTGGCCTGGTATCTCGACAGACATCGCCTCTCCCATTGCCCACTGTGAAAAGTGCGCTTCCACCCACGTGAACTTTGCCGAGCTCCTGCTCCCCACGGCCCTACCTGGACATCCTTGGGAATTCCTTGGAATGGACTTGTTCCACCTCAACAGCCAGACGTTCATCCTGGTGGTGGACTATTACTCAAGGTTCCCTGAGGTGGTGACACTGAGGAGCACGACAGCTCAGGCAGTCATCGACGCTCTCAAATCCATCTTTGCCGCCATGGAATCCCGCAAGAAGTCAGGTCAGACAACGGCCCACCGTTCTCGTCGCTATAGTTTGCGGCGTTTGCAGCGTCATACGGCTTTAACCACGGGACCAGCAATCCACACTACGCTCAATCGAACGGAGAGGCGGAGAGGATGGTGCGTACAATCAAAGACCTGTTTGCAAGTCAAAGGATCATCACCTGGCTCTGTTCAGCTATCGGGATACTCCAGGAGTCGACGGCTTTAGTCCAGCCCAGCTGTTGATTGGACGTCAACTCAGAACCAGAGTCCCAAAGAAAGACTCCCAGCTGCGTCCCAACTGGCCGCCAACGAAAGACGTCGTCGCCAAGGATGTGGCTTACAAGCAGACGCAGGCCGACAAATACAACAGGCATCATGGAGCTCAAGACTTACCGCCACTCCAAACAGGTCAGCGTGTCTGGGTGCGACCTGATCAAGTGCAGGCTACGGTCCTCAGTCCGGGGCAAAGACCAAGAAGTTACGTGGTCGAAACGGAGCGAGGTGGCACCTTACAGTGCAACCGGCGTCACCTAGTGCCTTTTGGGCGTACTGCCTCCGGAGAGGAACCACCACCACTGCAGCAAGTTCGCTGTCAGGAACTTCAGCCTGCCAACATTATGGAATCAACGGTCCCCCTCGGACAGTCTGTGCAACAGTCCTCTGCAGCCAGAGACCGCAGTGACGGTGTGACACGAACACGTTACGGCTGGCCTGTTGTTCCGCCGCGCCGTTTGAACTTAAGGAACTTTTGACGCGTTTGGCTTCCTGAATCTCTCCCGTCTAACCTTCAAGGGGGGAGATGTAGAGGTCGCCAGAGTTCAGCCCTGTTTGTTAGGCTTCCACCAGTGTGTGGCGCCCCCTTTGACCTGTGTGTGTGTATATACGTTCGGGCCCATTAAAGGAGGGGCATTCCCTTTTCGTCTAAGCAAGAGGCGGTACGTGTCGGTCCGTCCCTGTGTGCTCGTGCCCCGCGCGGCACTAACCACGCGACAGGTTGCATCCTCTTATCCAATATTATTTCTATTGTAAAGCAACCTATATCGCAGTAAGTCTGATCAACGTGCATCAATATTCTAGAAATTTTTAAGCACTTATGGTGTGTCGGTTCAGTGTTTAAAGCACTTCACCACACTCTTGGCCACTAGACTTGTGCTTTCCAATTACTTGCTAATCAACTCTTGAGGTGTTTACATTGCTTTTCTGTGCTGTAAGATTAGTTTGACAGTCCTAAAAAAATTTTTAAATTTAAGGTCTGGGTTGTTGTATTGGCCATGTCATTCTAAAAGTGTTAGGTCTGACACTGTCAAAGCATTTGTCAACTTTAATAAGCTTCACCTCACTACATATATGTGTTGCGGTGGGACCATTCAGCATGTGAAAATAAAAATACCGGCAAAGAGAGAGTTCAAGTGCACCTGAGATTATAGTAAAGCGGGCGGGGCAGTAGCTTCAGGGTAACGGGGACATCAAAGCTGGAACTAGGGCTGCTATACATCCCGTCACCACAGTACACTGTTTGCTTCATCGCATTACACAAAAGTGTTGCGGTGAAGTTATTGAAGACGCACATATACACATTCATTCGTCCCAACTTTACGCAGAACCTTGCATCCCATTGCTAAAACTAAGAGCGCGAAGAACGGGCAGAGATGCAGCTGAACATAACGGCACAGTATTAAGCTCCACCTCACCGTGTTTATCGCGCCCCTTAGTAGGAATAATATTGAACATCTACTCCGCATTTTAGTTCGTGGAATTCTGGCAGACCATGTGATGTCACTAAAGCTCCATTAAGTTCACAGCACTACGCGATAACTGTCGTAAAGCCCACAATAAAAGTAAATCACATGAAGTCACGGATGGCCCACTAGCTATGAACACGATTGAAAACATGCGTTGCCCCATTTCTAGGACGCATGAACAGTTGTGAGCAAACACCATGCCCAGGAGGAGTTCAAAATGCCTCACCTTAAGCGTTATATTACTTACGTAACGTAAGTCGTGGCGAAGAACACGTACAATATCTCCGCCTACGACGCCCGTCAAGTAAAGGTGCATGTGCGATGTGATGGCGCTGCTGCACAGCGCCGGTTTGCAAATTACATTGTCGAGGCGCTACGCCACTTCAATATTTCGAGCGTCAGTACCACTGAATTCTTCAGAAACACGGGGCTCACACCACCAGAGTTCACCGAGACCCAAAGCCGACATGCCACCAGCGGCGTAGCTAGCTCGTCTGGCACCCGGGGCCCATAGGTCTTCTGTCACCCCCCCCCCCCCGTCTTATGTAGCTGAGGAAGGCGAGGATATCGACAATTGCCGGGTTTCAGCACCAGTACAGCCGCCTTGGATACCGCGCGCGTTCCCCGGGTCCCCCTCTCCTTCGCTTTCTTTCCCAGAGACCGCGAATGCAGCAAATATACACGCTATATACTATATACCTGCTATACCGCTATATACCTGCGCCAAGTACCACAGGGTCCCAGGTAGCTCACAAAGTCTTGAAAACGTCGTATTAAGGGATTCAACGTCTGAAACGGATTTCTGACCAAAATCGACGCATCAAAGACGTTCCAAACAAGATAGCTTAAAAACGAGGGGTGAATACGTTTTGATAACGTTGGAAGCCAGACAGCTTAAAAACGAGGGGTGAATACGTTTTGAAAACGACTCAAGGCGCCACCGCCACGCCACGGCGCGTCAGCCTCTTTAGCGGCTTCTACAATATTCAACAACCCATCAACGCGATCCAACCTTGCGCAAGGTGGCGATACCGTCGTCAAATCATGTGACCAAGGTGGCCACGTGATTCGTGATGCCGGGCAGCCGGGCGAGCCTGGGCATAGTCGCGTCGTCATGGCGTCGTCGCGTCACCGCACTCGCATTGCCCTGCGGTGTGTTTGCGGCTGTTCTGAACGTGCTGCCGCTGCCCTTTGCTATGTAAGTGTTGCAGTGCTTTGCTGTCAAGAAAACGACATTCTGTGATTAGTTTGGGTTGTGCGATCTGTTTGAGCCGGGCATAATAACGTTATCGCACTTGCATTGCGCTGTGGTATGATAGAGGCTGTTCTGAATGTGCTGCCGCTGCCCTTTGTCATGTAAGTGTTGCAGGGTTTTGCCGTCAAGAAAACGACGTTCTGCGATTAGTTTGGGTTGTGAGATCTGTTTGTGTAGTTTAATTTGGAAATCAGTAGTGTTTTCAATTGGAGGGCGCGGAGTGGAGGGCACTAATCAGCTCTTCAAGTTCATTGTCATGTTATGTGAGGCGCCTTTTCACTGACGCTGTAATTAAGGCGTTAATGGCAGTATAAGGACGAAAGTTAGAGGGACGAAATCGTGCCTGTGTGTCCCTTGCGTCGGGGTCGGCCGCTATGCGTGATCCTAACAAGAAAGCATTTTGCAGAATGCGCAGAAAGGCGGCAAAATTTCTGTCTGTGCGCACCTTGTCGATCTCCGCAATAGAGCCATCATCGTGGTATTTTAGTCTCCCGTTTAGCAAGAGTGTTGCAGACAAGGGAACTGGTTCAAACAGGCTTTTTTTTTAATGATTCACTACTAGTGCGGTATCCCAAAAGGTGAGGTCAAGTGCTCGCCCTATTTTCTTCCCTCGCGCTACAGCGCACTGACAGAATTTTGCTTGCACCATACCGTGCTTTTATCGTTTGCGCTTCAGGTTCTCGATTGTGTTTTCGCCCCCTTTACCCACGTGATGGGTATTTCATGGTATTACCGGGTACCACATGTGTCCATATATTGTGTCCAATATATGAAACGGCCAAATTCGATCTTATTTGACGCCTCAAATGGTTGTAATGTATTGAGTCCCTTGTAGCTTTGTGCTTGTTATCAATTTTACTATTTGGCGAATGGATACAGCATGTACGCGGCATAACTCGCTTGTGCATACTGCATACGTGAGTCGAGCATGCCCTTGGTATAAAATAACTTGTATGCTTTAGGTAGTACGATTATTTGCAGTTTGGGACATGTGTGGGAATGTACGCTGTGCGCCCTTCGCGCTTTACGGCGGCCTGCCGAGTTCGTGCGGGCGCCATGTGTGCGCATGGAGTTCGCGAAGCGCTCTCGCAGTTTTTTTTATATATATATTGTCACGTGGTAGTGATGGTGAAGAAAGAAGCAATACGGTGAAACACAAAGCTAGCTTTTATTGGGCGAACCTGTGCCCACAAAAACAGGCTACACTTATGGCACAACGATAGCGGCGAACACGGTCGGCGATCGTCGGAAATCTGATCAGCGGGTCAAGCGCGTCGGCTTGTATAGAGCAGTCGTCGAATGTTCCAGACTAATCGTTCGGACCCGCGTGCCTTCCACAATGTTCTACACCATGCGCGTTACGCGATGGAATCAGATAACACAAGGTTCGGCGACAACAGACAGCCGGGTAGAAGCATCCATAACTTTCCAGAAACGTCGGATACATGCAGGCGCGTCCCTCGCTGTGCGATTACATTTGTTAAGCGGCGAAACGTGGTCGCCCGATAAAGATAAGTACACGTGTCAATACCCCCCTCTTAAAAAGCATCGTCCCGATGCTACAAATATAAGAGAGCGAAACACAAAAAGACACTTCTTAAACACAAGTAACAACAAAAAGAAATAAAGTCCAAAGGTCAGTTACGCGAAGCCACAAAGTTCATTAACGCTGGTAGTAGGGCTTGAGTCGCACAACGTGGACCATTTCAGGTCGTGAGCGGCGCCGCTGTGATAGCGAAATACCGTCTGGCACGACCTCATAGTCCAGTGCGCCAATACGTCGGATGATCTTGTACGGTCCGAAATAGCGACGCAAAAGCTTCTCGCTCAGTCCTCGTCGGCGTATAGGGGTCCAAACCCAAACACGGTCACCGGGCTGGTACTCCACGAAGCGTCGTCGGAGGTTGTAGTGTCGGCTGTCGGTCCTCTGCTGGTTCTTAATTCGCAGGCGGGCGAGCTGTCGGGCTTCTTCGGCGCACTGGAGGTAGGTACAGACGTCAAGGTTATCCTCGTCAGTGACGTGAGGCAGCATGGCGTCGAGCGTCGTCGTCGGGTTCCTGCAGTAGACCAGCTTGAACGGCGTGATCTGTGTTGTTTCTTGTACCGCCGTGTTATAAGCGAATGTTACGTACGGCAGGACGGCATCCCAGGTCTTGTGTTCGACGTCGACGTACATCGCTAGCATGTCGGCGAGGGTCTTATTCAGCCGCTCCGTAAGACCATTCGTCTGCGGGTGGTAAGCCGTTGTCCTCCTGTGCCTTGTCTGACTGTATTTCAGAATGGCTTGGGTGAGCTCCGCTGTAAAGGCCGTTCCTCGGTCGGTGAGGAGGACTTCTGGGGCGCCATGTCGCAACAGGATGTTTTCGACAAAGAATTTCGCCACTTCGGCTGCGCTACCTTTCGATAGTGCTTTTGTTTCAGCGAAGCGGGTGAGGTAGTCCGTCGCCACGACGATCCACTTATTTCCGGTTATTGACGTCGGAAAGGGTCCCAGCAAGTCCATCCCGATCTGCTGGAATGGTCGGCAAGGAGGCTCGATTGGCTGTAGTAATCCGGCTGGCCTTGTCGGCGGTGTCTTGCGTCGCTGACAGTCTCGGCATGTTCTGACATAACGGGTGACGTCGGCGGTCAGGCGCGGTCAATAATACTTTTCTTGTATCCTCGATAGTGTCCGGGAAAATCCGAGGTGTCCAGCGGTCGGATCGTCATGTAGGGCGTGCAATACTTCTGGACGAAGTCCTGACGGGACAACAAGAAGGTAATTGGCGCGGACTGGTGAGAAGTTCTTCACGAGTAGACTGTCTTGAAGCGTGAAGGAAGATAATCCGCGCTTAAATGCCCTGGGGACAACGTCGGTGTGCCCTTCCAAATAATCGACGAGGCCTTTAAGTTCCGGGTCCGCTCGTTGTTGTTCGGCGAAGTCTTCCGCGCTTATTATTCCAAGGAAGGCGTCGTCATCCTCGTCATCTTGCGGCGGTGGGTCAGTGGGGGCGCGTGATAGGCAATCGGCGTCTGAGTGTTTTCGTCCGGACTTGTATGTTATACAGTGATGTCGTATTCTTGTAGTCTGAGGCTCCACCGTGCCAGCCGTCCTGAGGGATCCTTTAAATTCGCTAGCCAACACAAGGCGTGATGGTCGCCGACGACTTTGAATGGCCTGCCATATAGGTAAGGGCGAAATTTCGCTGTAGCCCAAACGATGGCGAGGCATTCCTTTTCGGTTGTAGAATAATTGCCTTCCGCTTTTGACAACGACCGGCTAGCGTAAGCTATCACGTGTTCATGTTCATCTTTTCTCTGGACCAGGACGGCGCCGAGGCCTAGGCTACTGGCGTCAGTGTGGATTTCGGTATCGGCGTGCTCGTCGAAGTGCGCAAGTACGGGCGGCGACTGCATGCGTCGTTTGAGTTCTTGAAATGCGTCGGCCTGCGGCGTTTCCCACTTGAACTCGACGTCACATTTAGTTAGCTGCGTCAGCGGCTCAGCGATGCGTGAAAAGTTCTTGACAAATCGCCTGTAGTAGGCACACATGCCAAGAAATCTACGCACTGCCTTCTTGTCGATGGGCTGTGGGAACTTTGCTATGGCAGCTGTCTTCTGCGGGTCGGGGCGGACTCCAGATTTGCTGATGACGTGGCCTAAAAATAGAAGCTCCTCGTAAGCGAAGCGGCACTTTTCCGGCTTCAGAGTAAGTCCTGATGACCTGATGGCCTCTAGTACTGTTGCCAGCCGCCTAAGGTGAACGTCGAAATTTCCGGCGAAGACGACGACGTCGTCCAAGTATACGAGACAGGTCTGCCACTTCAATCCTGCTAAAACCGTGTCCATCACGCGCTGGAACGTTGCAGGCGCCGAGCACAGTCCGAATGGCATAACCTTGAACTCGTAGAGGCCGTCTGGGGTGATGAAGGCGGTCTTTTCGCGATCTCTTTCGTCGACTTCTATTTGCCAATAGCCAGACTTGAGGTCCATGGACGAGAAGTATTTAGCGTTGCAGAGCTGATCCAATGCGTCGTCTATCCGTGGGAGGGGGTATACGTCCTTCTTCGTGATCTTGTTCAGACGACGATAATCGACGAGGAAACGTAGGGTTCCGTCCTTTTTCTTTACCAGAACAACAGGGGATGCCCACGGGCTTTTCGACGGCTGGATGATGTCGTCGCGCAGCATTTCGTCGACTTGTTCCCTTATAGCTTCACGTTCTCGCGCCGAAACTCGGTAAGGGCTCTGACGGAGTGGTCGAGCGCATTCCTCGGTGATTATGCGATGCTTGGCGACAGGTGTTTGTCGAATCCTCGATGACGTCGAAAAGCAGCGTTTGTATCGTCGGAGCAGACTTCTGACCTGCTGTTGCTTAATCATAGGGAGATTTGGATTAATGTCGTAGTCTGGTTCGGGAACCATGGTCGTCGGGGTAGATGCGGCGGAATCCGAGAGGACAAACGCATTACCTGTGTCCAGAATTTCCTCGATGTACGCGATCGTCGTGCCCTTGTTGATGTGCTTGAACTCCTGGCTGAAGTTTGTCAGCAACACTTCAGTTTTCCCTCCATGCAGTCGAGCGATCCCTCTTGCGACGGAAATTTCACGGTCTAGCAGTAGACGTTGGTCGCCTTCGATGACACCTTCTACGTCAGCGGGTGTTTCGGTGCTGACCGAAATAACAATGCTGCAGCGAGGCGGGATGCTCACTTGATCTTCGAGCACACTCAAGGCGTGGTGACTACGAGGGCTCTCCGGCGGCATTGCTTTATCTTCCGACAGCGTTACTGACTTCGACTTCAGGTTGATGATTGCGCCGTGTTGGTCCAGGAAGTCCATACCGAGAATGACGTCTCGTGAACACTGTTGGAGGATAACGAAGGTGGCAGGGTAAGTCCGGTCATGAATGGTTATTCTTGCCGTGCAGATCCCAGTCGGCGTGATGAGGTGTCCTCCAGCGGTGCGAATCTGAGGGCCTTCCCATGCGGTCTTAACTTTCTTCAACTGGGCGGCGATGTGTCCACTCATTACGGAGTAATCGGCACCTGTGTCGACTAAGGCAGTGACTGCGTGGCCGTCGAGAAACACGTCGAGGTCGGTTGTTCTTTGTCTGGCATTGCAGTTAGGTCTTGGCGTTGGATCACGGCTGCGTCGTGTTGAACTGAAGTTGGAACGTCGCGTCGTCAAGTCGTCTTTCGTCGGTGTAGTTTGGCTTCCAGACTTCGTCGGGACGGCGGCGTGTCGTTATGTCGTCGAGATGGTCTCTTCGTAGTCTTCGTCGGCGGCGGAGGATCTTCGTCAGTTCGACGAACAGCAACCGCACCTCCATCGGTTGCTGCTTTTAGTTTTCCGGGTATGGGCTCGCAGAGCGGCCCCGGGCTGGGCCAGTGTATGGACGGCGCTGCGGCGACAGGTAGCGGCCTGGTGACGGCGAACGGGACGGTCGTCGAGAGTTCCACTGAGTGGCGGCTAGGTAATCGGCAATGTCACGTGGGCGCTCCCCAAGCTGTGGACGCGGCGCGTTGACGGCGAACCCTCTCAGTCCCATGTCGCGGTATGGGCATCGGCGGTACACATGGCCGGCTTCTCCGCAGTGATAGCAGAGCCGGCGGTGGTCGGGGGCTCGCGAAATGTCCGTCTTCCTAGCATAGGTGCGCTGGGCGACGGGTGGGCGCGCTGGCGGCGGCGGCGGCGGACGACGGAATTGCGGTGTTGCAGGACCTTGGCGTGGTCGCGCAGGGGGGCCTTGACGGCGGGCGACGGCGGCGGCGTAGGTCATTGCTTCCGGCTGCGGTGGTTCTGGTTGCACCTCAGGAACTCCAAGGGATCGGTGCACCTCTTCTTTCACGATGTCGGCGATAGAGGCCACTTGAGGCTGCGACGAAGGCAAGACCTTGCGCAGTTCTTCGCGCACAATGGCCCTGATGGTCTCGCGCAGATCGTCCGTGGCCAGTGATTGAATCCCTGCGTAGAGGGTAGAGCTTGTGCGGCGGTTGAATTGCCGGTTCCGCATTTCGAGTGTCTTCTCGATGCCGGTGGCCTCGCGAAGGAACTCTGCTACGGTCGTCGGTGGGCTTCGTACCATTGCGCCGAAAAGTTCTTCCTTCACACCACGCATGAGTAGGCGTACTTTCTTTTCCTCGGCCATATCCGGGTCGGCGTGGCGGAACAGACGGCTCATTTCTTCCGTAAAGATGGCAACGTTCTCATTTGGTAGCTGCACTCGGGCGTCCAGCATAGCTTTGGCCCTTTCCTTGCGCACGACACTTGTAAAGGTGCGCAGGAAGGCGCTACGGAACAGGTCCCACGTTGTCAAGGTCGACTCCCTGTTCTCAAACCAAGTTCTGGCGGCGTCTTCTAAGGCGAAGTAGACATGCCGCAGCTTGTCGTCGGGGTCCCAGTTGTTGAATGTCGCGATCCGTTCGTAGGTTTCCAGCCATGATTCCGGGTCTTCGAATGTTGAACCGCGGAACGTTGGAGCCTCCCTGGGCTGCTGCAGCACGATGGGGGACGCTGGGGCTGCCATTGGGGTTTCTTTGGCCACAATCTTCTTGGTCTTCTCAGGTAGAAGTCCGTGCTCCGGGGGCAGCTGTTGAAGACGGCGGCTTGGTCGATGTTCCGGGACGGCGCTGGTGTTGTCTTTGCGGTCTGGGCTTGGATTACGGCTTGTCGGGGGCGTCCGGTACATGGACGTAAAGCACCTCCACCAGATGTCACGTGGTAGTGACGGTGAAGAAAGAAGCAATACGGTGAAACACAAAACTAACTTTTATTGGGCGAACCTGTGCCCACAAAAACAGGCTACACTTATAGCACAACGATAGCGGCGAACACGGTCGGCGATCGTCGGAAATCTGATCAGCGGGTCAAGCGCGTCGGCTTTTATAGAGCAGTCGTCGAATGTTCCAGACTAATCGTTCGGACCCGCGTGCCTTCCACAATGTTCTACACCATTCGCGTTACGCGATGGAATCAGATAACACAAGGTTCGGCGACAACAGACAGCCGGGTAGAAGCATCGATAACTTTCCAGAAACGTCGGATACATGCAGGCGCGTCCCTCGCTGTGCGATTACATTTGTTAAGCGGCGAAACGTGGTCGCCCGATAAAGATAAGTACACGTGTCAATATATACATGTGTTCTGTTCGCGCGCTTCGCACAACAGGGCATGTCGCGCAGTTCTTTGTCCTTCTGTAACACATTTTCCTAGCGTACGTCTGTGCATTATTTGATACCGGTTTCACACGGGGCTCTTTTAGCCGCTATCCAGTCCGTTACAAATCGAATTTCTCGGTCGTGATGTATCCTCTGCGCAAGCTACGAGAGTGAGCCAGTCGCATCGATAATTTCGATCCGGATCGGGCTTGATCGCGATCGAGAGTGGTCGTGTGACACCGGTTTTACACATGGCTCCCACATAGGGAACACTTTAAGTTCAATGCTACTGAGTGAAGAGCAAGTGCACATATATGCCAGTGGTGGTATGTGGGCAAGTCTTTCTGGTGAAGTCAATACTTGTGCATTCAAAACATTTCAATTACCAGCGTAGTGCATCAATGTGTCTACTTCGACAAAATGGAGCACCAGTGCAGATATCTGAACATACCTGTCCAGGGCAGCAAGTGTGTCTACATTGAAACCACTACCAGCATGTGCGGCAGTTCTATTTCCAGCAGCGGGACTGCACAATAATCAGTAGGGTGCTCTCAAGCTGTTTATCTATGAAGCTCTGCCTGGACTGTGTGCCAAATATTTTTGGACGTGAAATGGTAAATATTTTTGGGTGAATTGGTAAACATCAGTTGAACTGTGCCTGGACTTTGTGGCAAATGTTTTTGGATGTGAAAGTGAGTGAACTGGCAAAGAATTTGCTCTGGGCTACATGTGTTAAACGTTTTTCTCATTCAGAGTGCTTTTTTTTACTTTAGGAGACTGGAGATGTTCGCAAAGTGTGACATGTCAGTGTGCTAATTAATGTATTTGCTGGTTTGCAAATTATTCGTTGCAACTTTATTTTTGCCAGAGAGGTACAACTTTGCCTCTTGTAAAGGGCTTTTTAGATAAAACACTTACTATTTATTATGACCATTGCTTCCTTTGTTACACAAATGCACCTTCCAGTGCATTCCAGTTTATTTCCATGTTTATGTAAGTTTCTAATATGAGGCTTGCATATTCATTTCTCACGTTCTGGAGTGGCAAGATGCAGCATTACTGTCTCATCGTTCGCTGTACTACAGTAGTGTTCACTTGTTACACTGAATCCCCCGTTTAAGTATTCTGTACTAAGTTCACTTTATTGCTTTTTTGTTGTATGGTTATTTTTTCTCGCCATTACCTTCTTTGATATATCCTAAAGGCAATATTTCCAATTTTGCATTGTTCCCATTTTTTTTTATTTCTGTCACAGGATTGTTTTATGATGGTATGCGGTGGTATTTCTTTTTGTGCTCTTTTCAAGCTTCTAGATGATTGGTAACATTGCTTGGAGGCAGTTACCATGCAATTCATACTCTTGCATTTTTCAGTCTACTTCTTCCATTCGCTCCGATGTCACTTCTGCATAACTCTAGTCCATCTAATAGCACGCGCACTTTACTATGATAAATTAGACACTTTAGTACACTCCAGGTATTTCTGTGCATTTTTGTATGTGTACTTGGAATTTTGTTTATGTACTAGTGAATGTTCACTTTCGAGTTCATTACGAATCCTTTCTGCGACTTTTGTCATTGTTGATGTACTTTTATTTCTATTTGCATTTCTCACACAGTTTGTTCGAACCTTGCATAAGCATTACATTTTAATACAGTGTTCTTGCTTTGTCACAATGTTCTCATTTCATGCACTCTTGGCATGAAGGGCTTGGTCTGGCCACCTGCCAAGACGTGGCCATTTGTTCTTTGCAGGATGTCATTCCCATTGTGGTTGTAAGCATCGTAGCTTACTAAATAAAGACCCGCCGTGGTTGCTCAGTGGCTATGGTGTTGGGCTGCTGAGCACGAGGTCGCGGGATCGAATCCCGGCCACGGCGGCCGCATTTCGATGGGGGCGAAATGCGAAAACACCCGTGTGCTTAGATTTAGGTACACGTTAAAGAACCCCAGGTGGTCAAAATTTCCGGAGTCCTCCACTACGGCGTGCCTCATAATCAGAAAGTGGTTTTGGCACGTAAAACCCCAAATATTATTATTATTATTACTAAATAAAGGCGGTATTAAGGATTTATTATTCCTAACAGGCTCATTTTCGTGCGACTTGGTAGAGGATGCGCCGGCCATGTGGGGAACAGTGCTTGGCACTGCGCCATGGCTCTTTTACAGTCAACACCGACGCTTCTACTCATCTGGGGCGCGATTGGAGGTCGTTGTTCGAAACGCCCGATCAGTTTCACCTCACGCGATTGGCCTAGGCCGTGCCAACGGGTGCGGCTGACGACGTCTGCGCGGCATAGGCCAGTCGCGTGAGGCGAAACTAAACGCGTGTTTTGAACAACGATGTCTGATCGCGCCCGTCACCCGCGAAAATTAGCTTCAGATGATCGTAAACCTTTCAAGACCGCTTCTAGACCAGCTTTTTGATAACGTCCGAAAAACGTTTAGAAATTGGTTACGAATAGTTTTGGGAAAGGGATTACTTGTGTCTTTCCCAATCCTATTTCTAGACCAGCTTTTCGAATACGTCTTGCAGACCTGTTCTAGATCGTCTCAAGAAAGTAATTAAGCCGGACATTAGCAGAGATATCCGACGTTTTCCCGCCGAAGTTCTCTCATTCGTGTCTTCTTTAACCCGTTTTTATCGTCTTGGATAAACGCTACGGAAACGTTACGTATCTCTTTTGTGCTACCTGGGGTACTGCACTGATAACGTGTGATAAGCCCATGTGCACATCTTCTGTCAGACTGTAAGCCTTAGCAGCCAATACAAATGCGGCATCGTGGAAAACATGACTCACGTCGCAAGTAACAAAAATATCTTTTAATAAAGTTTTAATTACCAATTTTAGCGGCAATATTGCGTTTGCAAAATTGAAGCCCGACATTCATATCTTGCCCAACAACAACTTCACAAAAATCGTCGTAGGTACTATGGCACGCAGTATTTTGTCTGTGGGCAGCCCTGAACGAAAACGAAAATTAAATTGTTTGTCAGTGACGCTGATCTCCCCACCCTATTAGAAACGCTACCTGCCTCCCCGCTGCGCGGGCGCCAATCCTATGACAATTACGAGTTCTCTTCATTCTGATCAATAAAGCCTTGTTTTCATTTGCTGCTATACGGACAAACGTGATTATCCGAGCTGCGGTACCACCGCAAGATTGGGAACAGAATAGAGCACTCTTCGCGTCGATTCTTGGCGTGCCCATAAAAAAAGAAACAAAAGGCCGCGATGAAGCCCGTGCCAGCGAAAGCTTGCACTACTGTTGGTCTGCACTCGCTATGGAGAGGATTAAGGGATCAACGTCACTCGTCCACTACTTCATATTTCTTTCGCTTCTGCGATATACTGGGCGCCGCCCGACGTGCCAAAGTACTGTAGGATGTAGCACCCAAAACGATTTTGTTTAAGAAGTTTTTGTTGAGGTAATAATATGACTTTGGAGTCCTCAGTTCTCGAATTGAAGTGCTTCCTCTATAAGTACTAATTACGGGATTATTAAGGATATTGTTATTACTTATCTGCCATATTTTTCGCGTTACTGAGTTCTTAGTAATCACAAAAAGACATAACTTCATAGAATCTCGATCGGAAAATATCGTTACAAAATTCACCTTTCTTTTATAAAATTCTGTGCAGCTGATACAGACACTGTACTTGTGACATGAAGTCACACAACAACAACAGTTTTCTGAAACTTTCGAGGGTAAGAAGGAAAGCCTGAAACATAACGGCAGGTTTCGCAGCGGCTTCTCGGAGCGAGCGGGAGAGGGGAAGTAAAAGCGAGCCGGACATCGCGGCGGGCCCGCGGCTACAGCCTGTAGAGTCATACGCCGCCAAACTCTTCGGCCGAACCGAGTCTGAAGACGATCCAGATAATCCCATTCGCGACTTTTGACGGCCCCACTTATGCAACGTCGCTCTTAAACGAACGCTTCGCCGTAAACGCGAGCGCCGGGCGCTCTGGTTGAACGCCCTCTTGCTGCTGTCTTTGTTCGTCTTCGCTGCGCGTTCTGAACGGAAAAGGGACCCAAGAGCCCCAGCGCCTTACAACGCCTCAGTGTATGTTTAGCGACTCCTGCTCCCAGCATGAACGCACAGCACGAGCGCACCCCACAAGAAACGTTCCGCTAATGCGAGTAGTTTAGCGACCATTTCGCGAATTAAATTTTTTAGCCCGCACATTCGTGCAATTATTTTGTGGGGTGTTGACAGAGCTGCAGCCGACAATTCTGCGGCGCAACGCATCGGGTGCATGAGCTCGGGGTACTGGATACCGGAGCATTCTTTGCAACTTGTGCCCAGTCAAGCCGGCGGAAAGAGGGGTATCTTCGTATATGACACCCCCCCCCCGCCCCCGCCCCTTGCACCCGGGGCCCACGGCCCCCCGGCCCCCCCTGTTGCTACGCCACTGCATGCCACTACTACTGCACGACTTTTCGCCAACAAATACTGAACCCACTGCGGAGACATGCGACCAGCGGTCGGCATGGGCCGAAGATTCAACGCGCCACAAACCAACTTTGGCGCCACGGCATCACTGAGCGCAACATCATCACGCCTTCTCAAAAGTCCCTGAACGATCCAGTCCCTAGGCACCTAGGATCAGGTCACGTGAGGGATTTTTGCACGACATTTAAAAGCACGCCTATTAAGGTCCCTCAATTATTGAGGGACTTTAGCCTCTATAGGCGGTGCACGAGGCGTATACTGACAGTTGCTTATAGTGCCTATAAGTTGGTTATACTAACTCTACGGTGCCCGCTCTTACTCGCGTCTGCGCACAAACGGCTGGCGATTCCTCAAATGAACAACGAGCACATCTTAATTGGATTTCTCCGCTCTGAGTGCGCATGCGCGAGGAGCAGTGGTTGCGAGAGAGAAATGTGGGGACTTTCGGTCCTTTAGATTTCTCTTCGCCTAGGTACTACGGGGAAGAAAGTTGTTAGCTCCGTTTGTCCCTAGCCGACTGGTAGACAGAATGCGTAGCCGGCAAGGCGAAGAAACCGTGTCCGAGGTGAGTTTGTTGCTATATTGTTGCAACGGTAGCATATTAAATTTCTATAGTCGCAGGGGGATACGTCTGGAAGTGAGGTGTCTTCTCGGATGACTTTAGTGGCAAAGCATTACATCGTGCCGATGCATTGTTCATATTCAGGGGAGTCGCGGTAACGGAAACAGTTTGAGTTCAACTGCCATGTGGATGCATTAGTTCTTTTAATGTAACTGATCATACAAAACACTTGGAGATTCGTGGGAATGGAACATTTTGTACTTTGCATGTGCAAGTACTAAAACTTGCATCGCCATGCAATTTGAGTCGTAGATCATTGTGAGAGCTGTACAGCTACACTGGCAAAACACTACGCCCTGCTGATGAATACGGAACAAATGTATGATAAAGAAAAATGGTCGTCATGCAATTTCATAGCAGCAGACGCTTGTGAAAGCTAGCTGTACAGTAACACTGATATTGGCTACGTGGTGCAGATTCGTAGCAATTCTGAGGTGCTTGTGGGCAAGGGTAATTAATAATTATGAAAGAGCGCGTATTACTAATCCCGGCTGTTACGATGTCTAGCTCATATACGGGGAGCTCTATGTGGACAAAACAAGGGCTCAGATCGCTACAACCGCGTGCGAAATAGCTCTGAAGGCCTTCCAGTGCACTTGTTCGGCGTCCCCATGCTTTTACTGCGACAGGAGACGTGACGGCAGGTGCGCACGTGTATCACACTATATCCTCTGACAGTGGCCGCTTTCCACTCTTCCGCAAAACACTGCGCATGCTTGATTGCGCGACACTGGCGCCGTACGACGAAGCTGACTTTAGGCAAACGGCATTGTGCAATGCTCCAGCCATCTTGTCCGTCACTGCGTATAGAAAACGCATACACGTTCAAGCTATTTGAGCTGCATGATTTTGTCGATGTTAACCCCTCTTTACTAAATGAAGAGGACAACGTACGCCTGTGTGCGTGATTTAAAAGATTGATAAAAAGCCTGGTAACCTATGTGCAGTCAGTCAAAGAACACTATTCAAAAACACTATTTATGCAGGTGTCCACGCTCCTGTAAAAAAAATGCAATTCAGTGATGACCCTCTGGAAGTGGATCCGCACCTATGTAAGCACAGCCGGCTCATCAGTCGCACAGTTGGAGCTGAAGAGAACATTTTAATGCTCATTATACGACATTGATAGCGATTAATTGTGATCAGCCAGGGACAAACGCATTGCACTAAACAGTGAAACTTCGCCTTAATCCGCAATGCTTATTTGGCGAACAGGAGAGCAAAAGGTGAAAACAATGTTTTCATACAAGGAAGTCATCCATGTAGTGGAATTGCGTTTATTGTTGGTGTAATGTTGACGCACTTACTTTCTGAAGTCCAACTTTACTGCAACTTAGTTTCCGTTGGTGCAGATGCTTCTACTGGTAACATCCAAACTATTATTTGTCAAATCAGGTTGCCGTCTTGTAGTTTTAGAAATTTTCCTCCGGTCTTAAGTCTTTTCTGAATCTGGAAGAGCTCCATGGCTGATTGCACAAACCACGTAGCCAATATCAGTGTTACTACATGTAAAGCTTTCACAAGGATATCTGCTGCTATCAAATTGCATGACGACCATATTTCTTTAGCATACATTTGTTCCGTATTCATCCGCAGCGCATAGTGTTTTGCTAGTGTGGCCGTACAGCTCTCACAACGATCTACGGCTCAGATTGCATGGCGACGCAAGTTTCAGTACTTTCACATACAGAATACAATATGTTCCATTCCCACGAATCTGCAAGTGTGTTGTATGCTCAGTTACATTAAGAACTAATGCATTGGCACGGCAGTTGAATTCATAAACTGTTTCCGTTCCCGCGATTCCCCTGAAGTCTGTGGTATGCTCAACGGCACTAATGAACAATTTATCGGCACGACGTAGTGCTTTGCCATTAAAGTCATCCGAGAAAACGCCTCACGTCCAAACGTATCCCCCTACGACTATCAGAATTTATTATTAAACCACCGCAAAAAAAAGCATCAAACTTGAGTCGGCACGGCAGTCGAATTCATAAAATGTTTGCGTTCCCGTGAATCTCCTGAAGTGTGCGGTATGCTGACCTTGCTCAACGACACTAATGAACAATGCACCTGCACGATGTAATGCTTTGCCACTAAAGTCATCCGAGAAGACACCTCACTTCCAAACGTATCCCTCTGCGACTATAAAAATTTAATATGCGACCGTCGCATCAAAATAGCAACAAACTCACCTTGGACACGGCTTCTTCCCCTTGCGGGTGCGTTGCCAGCTCAGCTAGGGACGAACGGAGCTAACAACTTTCTTCTCCGTAGTACCTAGGCGAAGAGAAATTTCAGGAACCGAAAGTCCCCACATTTCACTCTCGCGACCACTGCTCCTCGCGCATGCGCAGAAAGAGCGGAGAAATCCATTTATGAAGTGCTCGTCGAAAACGTCGCGTGCGTCTATTTGTCGTACAAAAATCCCTCACATGACCTGATCCCAGGTGCCTAGGGACTGCATCGTTTAGGGTTTTTTGAGAAGGCGCGATGCTGGCGCCGAGCGATGCCGTGGCGTGTTCGTCCTCGGCGTGATCGTTCGCTGGACCGCGCGTTGTTCAACATTGCTCATGTGATTGTGCGTGCGTTGCTTGTGTGTTGGTTGTAGGTTCTGTGTTACTTGGCGGAAAGCCGTGAGTAGTGGCGGCGCGGCAGTGCGGCTTTGGCCTCGGTGAGCTCTGGCAGCACAGAATCTGCGTTGTGTGACTCGTGCTTTCTTGAGAACCTGGCGGTGGTGACAATTGAAATATCGAACTGGCCTAGCGCCTCGGCAGCGAAGTTCTGCGAACCGCGATGTGGCCTCGCCGTGTCAGACTTTGCTTAACGGACATCGAGGGATGTGCTGCTCGCTGCAAGTCATGTAAATGCAACTGCGTCGACCGCCCACTGTTCAGCGCTGAATGTGTGTCTGGTGTGCTGTACTTGAAACAAGTAATGCAGCCGTGCAGCGGTGGCGGAGGAGCAGAGTGGCTTAGGTGCTCCCGTCTTTTATTTATTTATTTATTGATACTGCGGTCCTGTTTCCAGGACCTTAGCGGGGTGCATACAAAGTGAAAACATCCAAGTAAATATACAGCGATACATAACATAGGTCACTCGCGATGTACAAATGCAAGCAGTTACAGTAAATCACTCGCTACATAAACATAGGTGCGACTCAAATAATGGCAATGAGCATTGAGTTACAACGTCATCAGTAAGATTATTCCATTCAACAATAGTTCTGGGGAAAAAGGAAAATTTGAAGCAATTCTTTTTAGTAATTAACGGTGTTATTGTCTGTGAGTGTCGATGACGTGTAGCATAACCAGTAGAGAAAGTGATAAAGCGTGATGTATCAATGTTGTAGTGCCCCTTTATGAGCTGAAATAAAAACTTTAAACGGCATGTTTGGTTCCTTTGTGTTACAGGTGGCAATCCACTTCTCTTGAGAAGCTCCGTAACTGAAGTGCGGCCATACGAATTATATATGAATCGTACTGCCCTTTTTTGAACTTTTTCTAGTTTTGTAATGTTTCTTTTAGTAAAGGGATCCCATATGACAATTGCGTATTCCAACATTGGGCGAATGATGGCATTGTAAGAAAGAAAACGCACAGGAGGCGTAGCGAATTTTAGAGAGCGTCTTAGGAAAAATACTTTTCGTAGGCAGTTTGCCGTGACAATGTCAACATGTTTGTTCCATGAGAGAGTGTTAGTAATCCAGAGGCCAAGGTCTTGGTCTCATTAGCGTCTGTCGCGGCATTGTGGTGTGCTAGCTCCTTGTCTAGTATGAAGTTTACGACGCTAACACACAGCATGTTCACGTTTTTCCGCGCTATATGTCATTTGCATGACGGCCGAGTTGAAAACGAGACATATTCTGTGTTCTTTGCGTTTGTGTGTTGTAAATTACTTTCTATTGTGGAAGTCCTGGGAGTCTTATTACGCAAGGAGTGCGAACGTAAACATAAACACATATGTGTGCCTGAAATTTTGAATTACCCATAATACCCTTTACGACTGATAAGTGGGCTACACGGCCTGTGTGAATCAGCTACCGTATGTTGCGACGCTCTTCCGTGTGGTAGACTGATGCATGGTGCGCATTTATTGCTGTACTGTTGGAAAAAACATTTTGTTTATTCACTCTATACAAATGTACGGCTTCTTCGCCGCAGTAAATTTTAGTTACGCGGTGAAGCATACAAAATGTGGGAGGGGGCCGCTATCAGCCAGCACAGTATGTCCACTTAGGCGACCTGAGAGGCGGCAGGTGCGCGAGTGTATAATTAAAGAACTCTTATTATGTCCAGTGACAGTGGCCCCTTTTCACATTTAGTATGCTTCACCGCAGTACATTGCTTAGGCTTCACCGCGAAATATTAGTGTTTTGCGAGAAAGATAATTGTAAAAAGATTGATTATGCAACGTTTCTTTTGTAGCTTGCTACACCGCTATGCAGGGGTGTAAATAAGCATCGTGCGGTAAAGCATACTAAGAGTGGAAAGGGCACATAGGTTTACACTGTGCTCATTATTTTCAATTGTGACATGATTTGCAAGTGCATCTGTGCTCGTGGTAAGCTTTATTGACAATTCTTTGTACATTACAAATTCATATTGCAGGGAAGCTTACTAAAGCACATTCGCCATTATGGTACGTGTGATTCACCTTCAATACAGGAGCACAATGCAGATTCTTGCCCCTGCTTTTGGCTCGACTGCACATACTCTTTGAGAATTGATTCATTGTTCATAAGTGCACTGGTATACTACTCTAAACTGGAGGGCTGAACTTAATATGGAAGCACAATTTTTATTACGGGGACAAGATGTTGGCGAGTTGGTTGCAGCACAGCTTTTTTTTTCTTCCAGGCACCTTTTCTACTTGAAGCTTCCATTGCAGTGTTTCGAGCCTCTTTGAACCAGCACATAGTGTACATAAAAGTTGAACACTGATTGGAACATCACCTAAGTTCATGCCTATCTATTGTAAAAAGATGTAGCACGACCAGACAAAATAAAAGAAGGAAGTGGGCTGCAGCAATACTAAGTGTTAAATGGTGGTTTATCCTTTCCCTTGAGTTTTCTGTTTTTGTGCTTTTTATGCATCCTCTGCAGTAACCATGCGAGTGCCGAACTTGAGCTTGTTGGTTTCAAGTCTCATGGTTGTTACTAACAGAACAGTGTGATAAACGAACAAGGACTTGGAGGCATCCGTTCACCTTGCTTGCCCCATGGTGCTGCTTTATAAGCACCGTGAGCATCAGGCCAACTAGGAAGGGAAGTTTGTTGCAATTGCTTCTGAACTTTATTGCCACCAAACCAACAGTGCTCTCAATGACAGCTTTTTGACAGTAGAATGCTTGCACCCAGCAAAGTCTTAAGAAGGAAGCATTCAGGATGTGCAAAATAGGCTTTTGAAGCTGGTAGCATTACTGAAGGGGCTTTGCCCATCTGCCCTTTTTATGTATACACAAAGATGATTTCCTCTTTAAGAGGGATTGTTTCAGAGGTCGTTACATGGCAACAGTGTTGGGTGTTTAGTAGCTTGTCTTTGCCCACTGTTAATAACCTGTTTCTTCTTCAGTGCCCTTGTGAAGTGCCTACTTTTTGGACACAATGTGCTCTCCATGCATGCATGCATTTTTAGCTTGTAAAGACGTCTATTACCCCTTGCTTGAAGCTGGTCCTTGCTGATGTCACCCAAGAAGGCATTGGGGAGTATGGCAATGTACACTTACAAAACACTGTTGATACCAGTGAAACCAAATTAATGGAGCTGCTGTTCTTTCTTTGTCCACCCCATCCTTGTTAGTTACTATGAGCAATGTCCGAACAGAAGGCATATGTAGTTGGTCGTGCATAGCCTGTGCACTAAGACTTGTTGGTATGTTATGACCTTAGCACAGTGTTTATATGTAAAAAGCTTCTGATGTGTCGATGACTTCCCCCTCTTTATCATACTTTGCCTGATGGAGCCAGCAAGTGGGTCAACCACATGTTCAACAGGCTTCCCACTAGTTTTCCCAGAGTCTCCTTTACCAGGGTGCTGCTCATAGATATCTTTTTTTTTACCTTGCACTGCACTCCAACTATGTCCACACCTGCTAAACCTATAGCATGCGACCAAAAAGTGATGCACATCACGTTGCTCCAAACTCGTGACATGTGGTACAAGGCCTTGAGGAACAACCTCATTTATTTACGCCATCATACTGTACGAAGCTTCGCATGATAAGTACGAGAATTAACATCTGGTTTTTCAGTGTTATTCCTGTCCAGCTTGCTGAAAGCTATCCTTAGTGTTTCAAAAGCAAAAAACTGCTGCTGGACAAGGAGTGCTTAAAACAAAGGCCGCTATAACCACATATGTCACACGAAATGAAGATGATGATGATGATGAAAAGCTTTATTTATCCCTCTTTAAAGGGAAGGGGGCAATGGAATAGAGGGTGGGGGGAGGAACTACTTGAAGTAGGCAAGGCCACTGAGTATACAGGCGGTTTACTTCATATCCAACAAGCTTGGTTCTCCCTTTGCTAGTGAGTGAACTCAACTTGCCCCGAATACATGGCCTGTGACAAACTATGTGCCAGATGGTGTGTCCCCTGCAAAGCTGAAGATGTGTATGAGATCCTGACACCCTGCAGCGGCTTCTACACTGGGCAAACAGGCTACTATAAAAACGACTGCCTTTACTAATATGCTAATAACATGAAAACGGGCAGTAATTTGGCTATTCATTGAACCCAACTGCAGGTGCAAGCCACTCTTCCACCAGATGTGTGTTCACAGAAACTGGAGCTATACAAATGAAGATAAAGACAATGATGTTTGAAAGTAGTAGAGTTGAACTATATTCTGCACAAGCAGTGCTACCTGCAGCACTGGTACCTTATAGCCACAATTCATGCCTGCACCGCCATGCAAAGGCACTATTGAATTATGAATTCTATTATATTTATGGCGGCCATATATTGCAATTACATATCATCCACATTGTGTGTAATATGGTTAAATGTCAATTATGATAGCCGTTTCTAATCTGAAATGCAACAAGAGCAAATATAGGCAACCAATTGCAATTCAAAGAGACAAAAGACAACCAGTGCACAGGATAAGTGACAGACTTCCTTTTATTGAAAAAGAAATGTGACATGGTGTCATGCCACCAGCAGTGGGTAGCAATCTTTCAAGCTTGGTGACAGAGGCAAAACTTAGGAAAATGCTACAATCACGCTGTAAAACAGCCTTGGACACAAAAAAACGACATCATATTGTACAGAATGAAAGGGCAAGACTCCATCTAAGAACAGTCTATGGCACCACATACTTGAGATGGTGTAAAAAATGTTGACATGCCCTACCCATAAAGAAAAAGCAACAAACACAGAAAACACGCCTTAAAATGCAATGTGCAGAGCCTGAAACCAAGAAAAAACAACCCGGAAAAGGTTTCGCTAAGTCTTTCAACGATTAAAATTGTCAAACTGTCTCATCACTTCTTAATGAACCTGCACAGCTGAAAAGGAAGGAAAGCCCAATAGCAGGGCTGCAGAAAATGTCACCGAATAAATATACTTTGCTTACCAACGATACCTGTGGTTTAGTTGTGGTCTGTGTATAAACTTTTCTTGTTTAGAATGGTTTAGCAGATATGGAAAAAATGACCATAAGAGCACCAGGTGTATGCATAGTCTACGCACAAAAAGCCACTGCTTTCTATTTTTTCTATTACTATTCATGAGTAATTAAGTGCCTTAATAGCACTGCTAACATCCTACTGCAAAACACAAAATTGGGCAATTTGTGGCATAAAGAAAATTGCAGTTTCACTCATAATGTGAAACAATGATGCAGTAGCTGGTGAAATATGCGCAGGCAGCTTACTTCATGCAGTGTTTGTTGAAGTGAACACTTGCCAATGCAAGTCGGTAATCTTAAAAAAGTAAAATAAGTAAGAGTCGTATTTATTTGTGGGAGTTGTGCCTCCCAGTGTTGAAGTGGAAAGACTTGGCTTTTCTTCCTCCTCTTTCATATCTGGACTTGGCCACTCATCTACACCAAAACAACCCTTTAGCTTGTTACTGCTGAATTCGTTTTGGTTTTCCCAAATCTATATTTGGGCTACCCATTGCTAGGTTGCGCGCTTTGCTTGAGGAAAACAAGACACCAACAGCTTCATCCAGTAAATCTGAGAAGCCAAGCACTAGAAGATTAATGAAGCAGATGCACCCAATCATTGTCTTCACATTAAAAAGAAAATTTAACATAGGACTGCCTTCACAAGTGGGAAGGTGATGTGTAAGAACTTGAAGGTGTGGATGCCAGCTCTATATACAGTACGCAGACATTAAGTAGGTGTTAGCCAATCATGGCACCTGTTGGCTAGATCACACTCTCCGTGATCAGTATTCACCACGACTGTACCTTCAGCAGAGTGGCTGAAATGTAGAATTGTGGACTGCCACTCTGTTGATCGTATACTTGAATCCTCGCAGCAAAATGAGAACATTATTTGCAATATTCTAGCAAGAAATTTGGGAATTCCAGTGACAACACCAGTTGACATCAGAACAACCGGGAATAGCTGTAAAAAAGAAGACTGGCATAAGCACAAGAATTGAGATGGGCATACTACATGCCTTTGTTCTGGTAGTGGTCCACTACTTTGGTGCTACAGTTAATGATCTCCACTGTAACTGGACATAATAAAGAGTTCTTTAATTATACACCCGCGCACCCGCCACTTCCCAGGTCGCCTATGTGGACATACTATGCTAGCTGATAGCGGCTCCCTCCCACTTTTAGTACGCTTCACCGCGTAACTAAAATGTACTGCGGCGAAGAAGCCGTACATTTGTATTGAGTGAATAAACAAATGGTTTTTACAACAGTACAGAAATAAACGCGCACCATGCATCATGCTACCACACGAAAGAGCGTCGCAACATACGGTAGCTGATTCACACAGGCCGTGTAGCCCACTTATCAGTCGTAAAGGGTATTATGGGTAATTTAACATTTCGGACACACACATGTGTTTATGTTTACGTTCGCACTTCTTGCGTAATAAGACTCCAAGAACTTCCACAATGGAAAGTAATTTACAACACACAAACGCAAAGAACACAGAAATATGTCTCGTTTTCAACTCGGCCGTCATGCAAATGACATATAGCGCGGAAAAACGTGAACATGCTGTGTGTGAGCGTCGTAAACTTCATACTAGGCAAGGAGCTAGCACACCACAATCCCGCGACAGCCGCTAATGAGACCAAGACGGGAGCCCCTAAGCCACTCTGTTCCTCCGCCACCCCCGCTGCACGGCTGCACCACTCGTTTCAAGCACAGCACACCAAACACACATTCAGCGCTGAACAGTGGGCGGTCGGCGCAGTTTCATTTACATGACTTGCAGCGAGCAGCACACCCCTCGATGTCCGTTAAGCAAAGTCGGACACGGCGACGCCACATCGCGGTTCGCAGAACTTTGCTGCCGAGGCGCTAGGCCAGTTCGATATTTCAATTGTCACCACCGCCGGGTTCTCAAGAAAGCACGGGTCACACAACGCAGATTCTGTATTGCCAGAGCTCACCGAGGCCAAAGCCGCGCTGCCGCACCGCCACTACTCACCGCTTTCCGCCAAGTAACACAGAAGCTACAAGCAACATGGCCAATGTTGAACAACTTGCGGTTCAGAGAACGATCACGCCGAGGACGAACACACCACGGCGTCGCTCGGCGCCAGCATCGCGCCTACTCAAAAATCCCTAAACGGTGCTGTCCCTAGGCACCTAGGATCAGGTTACCTGAGGGATTTTTGTACGAGAAATAGACGCACGCCAAGTTTCTCACTATGACCATAGAGAAAGAAATTTCATCAAGAGCGGACACTCCCATAGAGCCCAGCGGCCGAATTGACTGTAGCACACCAAGCGGATGTTGTCGACTCCTTCCGGTTTCGGTTTTAGGCGCGCGCGTTTTGAACACCAGTTGGTACACGCCGCGCCGGCTCCACTGCTCGGCGCGGCATTCATTTTTTTTTTCGCTTCTGCTGAACCTCGCGTGACCTTGGCGTGGAATCGTTTCATTATTAAGTAGAAATGATTGCGATTGACCTTTACAACACTGCGCCGAATCTGTCAGGTGCAATTTCATAAAGAAAACGAAAGACGTCTTCTGAAATAATGAAATGTTTATTTTGCTCTATATAAATGCTCGTTCCGGGCTTCTTCTGCATTCATCCAAAGTTGTGGCACCAGGTAAGCAGCAGTCGTTGCCGTACGATGCTCCACCGGATGCCATCAGCTGAAAGAAAGTAAGTTACAAGCATGTATCATTTCGGTATATTGACCTAACAGGAGTATTGCGTGTAGAGGCGAAACGTGCGTAAGTGGTGAATGAGTGGCATTACAGATAAATTCACTTTTACGTACATTTCGCAGCAAGGACTCCTTCCAAACAATGCCATAAAATCTGAAAATCCGATTTTCAAGCACCCCTCCTTTCCCGGGCATTATTTCCTGCACTTTAAGTGCACAAATACACGTGTGACTGCGCGTTTCCAAAGCAACTTGGCCTCAGTCGACACGATGGTACGCCAAGTACACAAAGGTGGCTACAACACAGGCTCAGCCAGACCATGTTACACGCTCGCAGAATGCCTTCTAATCGCACTCAAGTCAGACTCGTGGGTGCAAAGCCTGTTTCCAGTCGCTCAGAATACATAAATGTCATGTTCTTGAGCTCCTCCGTGTTATCTTTTACGCGTCCTGCCGGCGCATGCAACACTCCCGTGTTATCACTCTCGGCAATCGCTCGTCGCGTTTTCGAGAAGCGTGCGTACCGAAATAAGGTATATGTTGTTGCAGGGCTATAAAATGCGTCCCAAACTTGTCCCACTAAAATTCAGTACACGCAAAACTAACTCACTATGGCCGGCTTGCTTTTTTGCTAACAGCTTCACAACCCCAGGCGCGGCGAGCAAGCCTCAAGATATCCCAAAAAGTTACCAAATAAATTAAAATACTTTTTCGGGTCAGAGAATGCGTCACGAACTTCTACCAGTAAGATACAGTACACGCGAAACTAACTGCGGCACAGCCGAGCTGCTTTTCACTAACTGCGTCAATAAGCCGGGCGCGGCAACAGTACTTCTAAACTACCCCAAATATAACGACGTTATTTACAATAATGTTGGGGGCCACAGAATGCGCGAACACTTGTCTGTCTTAGGCGCTACAACGTAGTACACGCATGCACACGCGCAAATGCGTCACACGGCCGAGCCGATTTTCGCTTACTGCGTCAATAAGCCGGGCGCGGCAAGCGTGCCCAAAAACTACCGAAATAAGTTACAGTAATGTTGGGGCTCATAGAAAGCGTCGCAAACATCTCCCAGGACGAGGCATTAACTCAAATTAACAGCGCCAGCACGGCGGAGCTGTTTTTCGCTAACTGCGCCACTCGAACTAAGCCTAAATGTGCTTAAAATGCGCCGCACACTGTCAAGCACATTTTCTCACCTTTCCGTAGTCCAGTAGTGCAGTGGTGCCGTGTCGAAATGCAGACGATACGCAAGAGAAGCATAGAGAAGGCCGGGAGCCCCAAAAAAATGGGCTATATCCAAAACAGACGGGTCGCCGAGCACGCGAGCTTCGCAAGTACGACCGGCCTCGCTCACTCCTGCGGCTTGTCAGGCGCATGACGTATGCACGCACGTCTGGCGTGCCGCTAGCTTGTTGCTAGGCAACGCAACGAACAGTTGCAAAGTATAAGTTCATTTACACGCAAAACTTTTTCACGTTTAGTAGGAAGGAATAAAAAAAATAAAACGTTGTCTGGAAGTTTATTTCACATTCTTTTTTTCTGATGCTCGCGTCAACTAACGGATGTTGTTGAAACTAGGCGTGACGTGTTTCCTGTTGCCAGTTTTTGAAGAGTGTCCCCTCTTGTTGAATTTCTTTCTCTATGCTATAACCCAGGGGCGCTGCGAGCAGCCGAAGCGAGCGGACGCGTGCCACATGCGATCCGTGAATTTCGGGTGTTTTGGCCCGGTCAAACCGATTGGATCGCCCAAATTTTTGTGGGAATCGACGCCGGAAGCGAAGCGGACCACGAGGACACCAAATTCAAGCCGGTACGTGCAAAATTTTCGGATTTACCGGACTTTGAATTTTCCGAGTGGCCGACCAGGCGCTAAGCCTAACGAGGCCTAGCACGAGTACGGGGCTTTGAGGTCTTCCCCCGGCTTCAGCCAGTGGCGAGGCGGACCCGGAGCGATGACCCGACACGACATCCCGAGCTACGACCACCTCACGATATCAAGACTACTGAACACCGCCACCGAGGCGCAATATTTCATGGAACAAGGCCCGCACGAAGCCGTAGTCGCCGCACCGTCGACGGCGGTAGGCCTAACCCGAGGAGGAGGCCCCCGACCGACCCCAGGCAGCACCCCAGCGACAACGTCGGCCCCCGCGTCGGCGTCAAACCCGCAAGTAAGCCATTTAATTCGAGATTCGGACCTGGAATGGGAAATCGCCATGTCTAGTCGGCAAAAGAGACGCCAGCGCGGAGGCCCGGTTTTGGCGGGAACGGCGCATGGCAACATCCAATCACAGAACGCCATGATGTCAGGCGCTGCGACCGGCGAAGGAGTGAGAGGAGGAGCGCCGCTACCGAGGAAGAGGCTGCCGCCGCTCCCGCGCGAAGATTTAAAGATCGTCCTGAGGCCGAAGGGACTCGCAGTCAAGGACTTGCACACGCACCAAGTGGCGCGGGCGGTGGTGGCAGCCACCGGCCAGGGCTGGAAGGCGGAAGACTTTATAGTCCGGCTGCGCAACGGCTCCAATATCATAATCATCAGTACCAACGACGAAGAAGCGGCCCAGAAAATCAGACGGATCACTGAGCTGACTTTTGGCGGGAAGAGCTACGCAATGAACAGCCACGTCGCGGCGCCCGAGGGAACGCTGCGCGGAGTCATCCACGGCGTCGACCCGGGGACTCCGGCCGAAGAACTGAAGGCACACCTCCGCGTCCGCACCCAAGAAGTAAAGGTCCTGGCAGCCAGAATGCTCGGGCGATCCAGCACCGCCGTCGTCACTTTCGACGGCCCACGTCTCCCCAAGCAAGTCATATATTACGGTGGGGAGATGTGGTGCTACCCGTATCGCCCGACGCGGCAAGTCTGCTACGCCTGCGGTCAGCAAGGACACCGGACAGACGTCTGCCCGAGCCCGGAGTCCAAGACCTGCTGGCAGTGCGGCAGCCAGAATCCAGTCGAAGGCCACGAGTGCACACCCAAGTGCCTGCTGTGCGGGGGCGACCACGCGGCCGTCACCAAGGACTGCAAGATGAGACTCAAGACGGCGAGCGAGCTGCGGTGGGGCAAGCCGCCACAGCCGCAGCAGCAGCGCCGCAGCCGCAGCAAGAGCCGCGGCGGCGGCTGAGCCAGACGTCCACGGTGGTTCTCGGACGAGGGTGACGAGAGCCAGCAGAGGGGGCGGAGCCGAGTCCGGGACGGGTCCTGGCCACCCCCACCTCCGAAGGGCCAGCAGCCAAAGAAGCAGCAGCAACAGAAGCAAGGAGGAGTTAAGGTAAGCTGGGGAGCCGGCCCTCCCATCACGCTTTTTCCAGATGATCCGCACTCAGTGGCGTAGCTAGGTCGTCTGGCACTCGGGGCCCATAGGCCTTCTGTCACCCCCCTCCCCGGGTGTAGCTGGCGGAAAGAGGGGTGTCTTCGGACGCATATGACACCCCCCCCCTCGCTGGCCCCTTGCACCCGGGGCCCACGGCCCCCCGGCCCCCCCTGTTGCTACGCCACTGTCCGCACTCAAACCCAAACACAGGCAATACCAAGGACAAAATAATAGAGGAACTAAGGAAAGAAAACCAACAATTAAGGAGACAACTTAATGACATAATTAAAGAACTACAAGAGATTAGACGGCTAGGTTTCGTCTCGCCGCCCTCGTACTCCTCGCCTATTAGGGTAGCTTCGCCACCGAAGACCCCTAGCCCCGTTCAACAGGCGACCGGATAACTAAGCTTTGATGATAAGCTAGAGAATTTTATGCAAAGTATGCAGCAAATGCAACAAGAAACACAGAAACAGATGAAGGATATGCAGAAGGACCTGTAGAATACCCAACAAAAGATGGCCCCCCAGGAGCAGGGATTCCGAAACTACATTATGAACCAGAACACTCAAAAGATAATAGACTCTAGAGAAAGACTCTTTAACGAGCCCCGTTTTGGCGGTAGCACAGAAACCCTAGGAGCGACTAACCCATCGACCTCAACAACATGGCAGGAAACAACCAATTAGAGATTTGGCAGTGGAACTGCAGGGGCTACAAGCGCAAGCAAGGGCTCCTGCAGCAACTCATTTATCACAGAGGAACCGCGCCAGACTTGATACTACTACAGGAAACCTTTAGCACTCCGGCACTTAGGGGCTACACGTGTCTGGAGAAAGGGAATACCGCGACGCTCATAAGTAACAAAATCGTCACCATAGCTCACGACGAGATTAAGGATACAAAAATCGAGCACGTGATAACGGAGATTATTCCTAAAAAGAAAAGGAAATCGAAGAGCGCTTTCGTAATTAACGTATACAGCTCGCCCAAACAAAGGGACGGGGACTTTCTAAAACTTTTTGCCGAAGCCAAGAGGCTAGCGGGACACAACAGCCTAGTGATAGCGGGAGATTTCAACGCTAAGAGCCCCCTGTGGGGTTACGCCAAGGAGGATAAGAAAGGGAGGGAGATTAGCACGGCCGCGGAAAATGCGGGATGCGAGCTCCTAACCGACGAGGCCCAGCCTACCAGAATGGGTAACAGCGTCAGTGTGGACACGTGCCCCGACCTCACGTTTGTCAAGAACGCCAAGAACGCGGAATGGGAGAACCTGCTGGAAAACCTGGGCAGCGACCGCCACGTCCTCCGCCCAGTACTCGAGGCGCAAAACACGAAGAGAAAGATCGGCTCGACCAGACTGACGGACTGGGACGCCTTCAGAAGACACTGCAGAGAACTGGGCGGCGACATCACTTCCCCGGAAAAATGGAGCCAACAGTTGAAGCAAATCCAGGAGCTCTACACCCGCGAGGTGGACAGAACAGAACAGGCACCGGAGGTGGACAAGCGGCTGCTGGGGCTATGGGAAGCACGCCGCGGCCTCACCAAGCGCTGGAAGAAGCAGAGAATGAACAAGAAGCTAAAGAAGAAGATTGCGGAGATCACCAAGAAGGCCGAGGAGTACGCGACGCAACTGGCCCGACAGGGGTGGCAGCAATTCACCGACTCGCTAAACGGCACCCTCTGCACGGCCAGAACGTGGCAGATACTCCGAGGCCTACTGGACCCCAGCAAGAGCAAGCGAGAGAGCAGCAACTCGATCCAGAGGCTGATCCACCAATACCAAGGCACCGACGAGCAGCTGCTCGAGGAGGTCCGCAAGAAATGCTACGGAACGGGAGAGCCGGAGGGATACCGCGACGAGTACCGAGGCGAAGACAACCCGGACATGGACCGACCCATCTCGAGGGGTCGTCGAGGTCATCAGATCGGCCACCAAGAACACGGCGGCGGGAGCGGACAGAGTCCGGAACTCCGTCATACGCAACCTGAGTGACGGAGCGATAGACCAGCTCGTCAAGTACCTAAACACGCTGTGGCAAGAAGGGAAAGTTCCGGCGGAGTGGAAGCACGCCGTCGTCGTAATGATCCCCAAGCCCGGAAAGAAAATCCAGATTGAGAACCTGAGGCCCATCTCGCTGACGTCGTGCCTAGGAAAACTCTACGAGAAAATCGTCACCAAGCGCATCCAGCGGCACCTAGAAAACGGAAGATACTATCCAAACTCGATGTTTGGGTTCAGGGCCAACCTCTCGACGCAAGACGTTCTGCTGCAGCTCGAGAAGGAAGTCCTGACTGCAATGCCGAGAAAGGGCGAAAACGTCGTCATGGCCCTCGACGTCAAAGGGGCCTTTGACAACGTCAGCCACGAGGCCATCATGGAGGGCCTCAACAATACAAACTGCGGTAGGAAGACCCACGACTATGTCAGGGACTTCCTCTCGGGCAGAACGGCGACGGTCGGCCTAGGCGAGCTGAGGAGCGGTATCTTTGCAACGCCTAGCAGAGGTACGCCCCAAGGCTCGGTAATCTCGCCCGTACTGTTTAACGTGGCGATGCTGGGCCTAGCGAAGAGACTCGAAAAGATCCGGGGAATCCGGCACGCGATGTATGCGGACGACATCACGGTCTGGACCACCTGCGGAATTTTGGAAGAAAAGCGAGCGGCGCTGCAAGATGCGGCCAAGTGCGTCGAAGACTACGTGTAGGAGAGGGGCCTCAGGTGCTCCACCGAAAAGTCCGAACTGCTAAGAGTCGGCAGACATCCCACCAAGGCGAAACTGGAGATCAGCCTCGAAGGACAACTCATCCCCGAACGCAACATGATACGCGTCCTCGGCATGTGGCTGCAAGGCAGCAGAAAGTGCAACCACACCATCGGCCTCCTCAAGAAGTCGACCGAGAACGTGAGCAGAATGATAAGCAGGGTCGCCCAGAAGAGGCACGGCATGAGAGAAGAAGACACTCTCAAGCTCGTCAACAGCCTGATCGTCAGCAGAGTCATGTACTCGCTACCCTACCAAGTGAGGACTAAAACGACCAACGAAGAGATTGAAGTCGTCCTGAGGAAAGCCTACAAGACGGCGCTGCACCTGCCGAGAAACACCTCCAACGAAAAGCTGATGCAACTAGGGCTGAGCAACACCTTCGTCGAAATGGCGGAAGCACAGCGGAAAGCGCAAATGAAAAGACTAACGGGGACCTACACGGGGCGAAACCTGATCGGTAGGCTGGGCTTCGATATAGGAGACGTCGACCGGTACGAGGACGTACCGGCGGGAATTAGGAAAACCTTTAACGTACAGCCTATACCGAAGAACATGGATCCCAGTCTCCACGAAGGCAGAAGGAAAGCTAGGGCCGAATACATAGAAAAGACAGTGGCTAGAGAACACTCTCTTCACGGACGCGAGCATAAGTGTAATAGGCAGCGAGGCAAAGGCCATCGCGGTAGCAATGAACAAGGAGGAAAAGCTTGTCTCGTGCGCCTCGGCCGAGATATGGAGCGTAGCTGAAGCCGAGGAAATCGCCGTGGCGCTGGCGGCGATGCAAGGATATAGGGAGAATAAATCGCTAAATATTCTCACAGACTCGAAAGAGACCTGTCGAAACTACATGAGGGGCAGAATATGCAAAACTGCCCTTAGGATCCTCAGAGGGAGTAACCCCTCGGAGGAGGCGAAAATCAAACACAATCTGATCTGGATACCTGACACGAGGGCATAAGGGTTAACGAGGCGGCGGACGGTCTAGCTCGAGCTAATAGATTCCAGGCTGGGCAGCAGCAGGAGTACCGCGCTAGTGACGCCGGGATCCTCAGTGACAGTTATTCGGAATTACTGCAACACTACAGGTGGACTAGATTCAAGTACCCACCGCCCCATAAAGCGCTGACGAAGGAGGAAGCAACGGGCTGGCGTAGGCTCCAGACAAACACCTTCCCCAACCTTTTCATATTCAACTTCCCAACGCAGTATAGGGACACCTGCCCCTGGTGCGGGGCTACACCCACACTATATCACATAACTTGGGAGTGCGAACGAAACGACGCATTCCGCGATCATAAACCCCCGAGTGCGGAGCATTGGGAGAGCCGGCTCGTCACCTGCGAGCTCGCCGTCCAAAGAAGGATGGTGGAGCACGCTAGGGACGCGGCCAAACTCAGTGGAGCCCTGGACTGAGGGACCACCCATGCTGAAGAGGCTTCCCTTCGACGAGAAGACAGCGTGAAGAAGAGAAGACCTCGATCCGCGAGAATTCCATTTTATGCTTCAATAAATGTTTCTCTCTCTCTCTCTCTCTCTCACTATGACCCAACACCCTCCACAGGATAGATGGATAGATGAATGTTATGAGCGTCCCCTTTGGAACGGGGCGGTGGGTTGCGCCACCAAGCTCTTGCTACTATGCTGCCTAATATCCTACCTAGGTTAACCAATGAAAAAAAAAACCCTATGAACTACGACGTCCCAATTTTCTGATCCCCTGTTGCGAACTGTGCTTTTGTACGTCTCCGTCTTTTGTCTTTTCCTTACGTTTCTTCCACCAATACTCCTATCGCCTCTTACTAATGTCTATTGCGGACTTGTTTGCTTTACCACTGCTCCCGCTGAACCCAAGGGCTTCAAGGAGGCCAGTGGTGCCTAAATCGACCGCTGGGTAGACGTCTTCACATTCTAATAAAATATGTCGTTTCCCTACCTTTACGGCATCAAGCACATGCTTCTTCTTCCTTCTTATGTCTCGCTTTATAGGTGCGTGTTCTGGCATCCCGATCTCGCTTCGAAAAGTAATGAGCTTCCCTTTGAGTTATCATAAATGGTTTTTTTCCTGATTTCGTTTTTTCCTCTTAAAGGGCCCCTGAAACGGTTCGGACAAATTTTGTAGACGCGTAGGGTACAGCTTAAAGGGGTTGAGACACCAAATTTTGAGGCTATAAAAAGCATGTTGTAGGCTACTTCCGTATGCAAGGACACCCAGAACGAGGTATTGGACGCTGCAAACATTTCAAAATAATTTTAATTGAGCTCCAGAGTCATTAAAAACTCCTTCTCGTAGTCGAGACCCATCGCTAGCGCGGCAGTTACTACGTCACAGAGGAGGAACGAAAATATTGACGTCATAGCACACCAGCACAAAAACGTGACGTATGATAAGTAGCGATGAAATGCCGATTACGGAGCCTGCTGAGCCGAGCAACCGAGCATAGCCTCCACTACGACCGAGCTACAGGCATATAGAAATCCTTTCTTAATGCAAAGAAGGGGTAAGGCGTGCAGACACGGACACAAGAGGAGAGAAGTGGACAACAGGAACGCCGCACGCCGGCCCGCGAACGGCAAACTGCGTGCGGCGAGTTGCCCTGCGGACGGGCCTTTACACGTTTGAGTGTAACACTAGCCGGCCGACTCCGAAAGGGACCAGGATATGCGGCGTTCGTGTTGTCTGCTTCTCTCCTCGCAGAGTCGCGTAGTTCGGCAGCTCGGAGCGGACTCTCCTTCGCTTGGCCTTTCTACGTTACCGGCCCGTCCACGTTACCGGCACGGAAACTCGCCGCACGCCGTTTGCAATTCGCGGGCTCCCGTGTGACGGCGGTTTTGCTCGCGAACAGCGAGATTTCCTTGCCGTAGAGAGGACGGGCCCGGGACCCATTTGTGCGGCAGCCGTACGGCGAAGCGGCCAATCAGCGACCGAGGAGTGGTCGCTCTGGCATCGACGGCAGCTTCACCGCCTCTGATCGTTCGGCGCCGCCGATATCGTCGCTAGGCCTTTTCCGGTTCACTTCAAAGCTAAAGCTTACGGCGCTTCGGAATGAATCACCGACTCTCACAAGCCGCAATATTTTCTTACCGTTGTTGTCGCTCTTCGCAATAATTATAATAATCGCGACATGCACTTCGAATCGCCACTGGTTGACCTCTGCTGGCAGAGCACGCGTATGCGCGAGCAGACGACGCAGCATAGTTTTACGTCACTATTTTTCGTGGGCCACGTGACCAAGCCATGTTGCGTTTCCTCCTCTGTGACGTCATAGCATCCCCCGGAGCCCAGAAACCGAAACCGAAATCGCTCGGTATAATAATGCTATTATTAAATTATTTATCGGATATATATGAATCCCGCTGTGTGTATCGTGCTCCCTGAAGCATGACGCAACGTTTGAATCAACAAACGCATGAACGAAAATTTTGATCATCTTGAAGGGGCAGCGCGAAGAAACGACGACAGAAGGCAGGAACACACAGGACAGCGCTGAACTCACAACTAACTTTATTCGAAGGCATACATACACTTAAGTACACAACCCATAGCCACGTGTTCTCCCATCCATGGCGTCATATCAGTGCGCAGGCAAAAAACAAAAAACACGCGAAACCATTTAATCTAATACTACGTTATGGAGCTGCTTAAAAATTCAAATTCACTATCATGCAAATTTATCGATGGCATGCTACTTGCATGCATGCTTTTCTCGAGATTCTCTCTTTTTATTTAGCTTCAACCGTTGTTGAATGGAAAGGAAATTTATACCGACAAAAATCTGGCATTTGCATTGGCTCCAAGGTTGCACCGGTACTAACTAACATTTTCCTAGGTAACGTAGACAGAAATATAGAAAGTAACCTAGATGACCGAACATTGAAAGTGTTAAGATATGTTGATGATTTTCTCATCTTTGTGAAGAGTACTAATCTCCAACAAATGATTCATAATGTACTTCAAATATTCCACAAATGTGGCTCAGGACTAGTTTTCACACATGAAGTGCCGGATAAAAACGAATTACAATTTTTAGATACGAGGCTCAACTTAACTGATACGCATGTGTGCTGGATGTATTACCCAAGGTCAGAAAAACCAATTTTAAATTTTCACTCCGCACATTCCAAGGTTGTAAAAAACGGCATTGCGTTTTCGGTTTTATTTTCCGCACTTTCGAAATCGTGTTTTCACAAGACGTCTAAGAGTTTCTTAACACAACTGGAGCGTTTGAGAGCGGCAGGTTTTCGAGAGGATGCTATCCGCATGACAGTACAGAAACTGGTTAAACGTGTGAAATTAGGAGCACCCTCAAGAATAAATAATCCAGAGCCTGCTGACAAGAAGAAAAAACTGGTTGTAATTCCATATGTGCATAAACTATCCCATAATCTCAGGAATGTAGCAGGCAGATTTGATATAAAGGTTGTTTTTTCTGCCCCTAACAAGTTGATCAAAATTTGTGGTAAGATCGATAGGAAATTGGCCCAGGCTGCCTCCACTCATGCTGGGAAAGGCTGTACTGTTAAGCATTTGTCCCCGTTTGTGCGCTGTAGAATGGGAGTTGTGTACGAACTTCCATTTTCCTGCGGTCACGCATATATCGGTCAAACAGGTCGTTGCCTTAATATTAGATTGTCTGAACATAGGCGCTCACTAACGGGTAATGCCTACTCGCATGTCGCGCGGCATTGCTCTGAGCATGGGTGCACTCCAATATATAAAGACACCACAATACTTTTCACGCACAAAAATCAGATTACGAGGGAGATTATTGAGGCCTTCTATATCAGAAAAAAAGGGTCGCGCTGTGTAAGCATGCCATCGATAAATTTGCATGATAGTGAATTTGAATTTTTAAGCAGCTCCATAACGTAGTATTAGATTAAATGGTTTCGCGTGTTTTTTGTTTTTTGCCTGCGCACTGATATGACGCCATGGATGGGAGAACACGTGGCTATGGGTTGTGTACTTAAGTGTATGTATGCCTTCGAATAAAGTTAGTTGTGAGTTCAGCGCTGTCCTGTGTGTTCCTGCCTTCTGTCGTCGTTTTTTCGCGCTGCCCCTTCAAGATGTTCAACCAGTACCAACTCGCCCAAATGTCGATCCTTCTACAATATATTTCTATTACATCGGGCTCTTTTACTCGTCCTAACAACTATGACCTACATAACCCAAGTAAGCTCGCGTCTATGATGGCAGTATGCGTATGCAAAAGCAGGATTCTTTCATGGTACGCTCGTCACGCTTTGTGCCCCCAAGAAGTGCAGTCGTTGAGCGGCTACCTACAACCATCGACTGGTCATACCAAAAGGATTTGCAGACTCCTGCGCGCAGAATGGATGAATCAAGCTCGATACCTCAAAGATTGTCTCCGCACAGCCTGTTGGCAGGAAAAAGACAAAGGCAAGAGCAGAAGGGATTTCCTGGAGTGGCGTAAGACATCCTATCATGTAGCCGATTGGTTGTGGAACAGCGCTTGGCCTACCCTTCCAAAACCACAGAAGAAGAAGATGCCCGAAGCAAAAGTGTTGGTACTTGGCGATGAGAGTCTACCAGAAGAGCACAGAAGAACCCTTGGTCTCGGCCCGAAATTCGCCCTCGAGCCAAGCTTCACCCCGGCGGAGAAGGTCACTATGGCTAGGACAGTCACCCACCGGGGGACCGACGAAGAAAGACCACGCTTCATAGCAGAGTGTGTGGAAGCGCTGGGACGATCAGGAGCGAGGCGCTCGAAAAATAAGACTGTAAACAATTGTGTAGATTATGCTGTGAGTAGAAACCTTCATATTTTGACCTCTGATAAGGAAGGCTTTTTTGTTGTAGTGCCAGAGAATATTTTCTGCAAAAAAGCGCGAGATGCAATAGAAAACAATTTCAGAGCAATAGATCTGAAGCCCGCTGAAGTTAAGGAGCGCGCACTGTCGCTGCTGCACAACCACAACCTAGAGCAACTAGCTTCATCTGTAAAAAAGGCTAAAAATCTTAATTTGGACATATTCTTCGCAGCAAAGACCCACAAACCGGACATTCCATTTCGAGCAATAGTTACGGAAAAGGATACTTGGCAGAGGGTAGTCTCGGGATACTTACAAAGGCATTTGCAATCATTGGTGATCAGAGATCCTTTTGTGGTGAAAAACTCGGATGATCTTATCAGCTTCCTCATTCAATCTAATCCTGGTAATTGTAATATTTTCAGCATCGATGTTCAAGACCTGTACTATAACATTCCACATGACGAACTAATGATAAGCGTTAAACTTTGTATCGCCGAGGACAATGACGAGCTTAAATTTTCTAGCAGCTGTGGTGTATCTGTCAGCAGTTTTCTCGAGATTCTCTCTTTTTATTTAGCTTCAACCGTTGTTGAATGGAAAGGAAATTTATACCGACAAAAATCTGGCATTTGCATTGGCTCCAAGGTTGCACCGGTACTAACTAACATTTTCCTAGGTAACGTAGACAGAAATATAGAAAGTAACCTAGATGACCGAACATTGAAAGTGTTAAGATATGTTGATGATTTTCTCATCTTTGTGAAGAGTACTAATCTCCAACAAATGATTCATAATGTACTTCAAATATTCCACAAATGTGGCTCAGGACTAGTTTTCACACATGAAGTGCCGGATAAAAACGAATTACAATTTTTAGATACGAGGCTCAACTTAACTGATACGCATGTGTGCTGGATGTATTACCCAAGGTCAGAAAAACCAATTTTAAATTTTCACTCCGCACATTCCAAGGTTGTAAAAAACGGCATTGCGTTTTCGGTTTTATTTTCCGCACTTTCGAAATCGTGTTTTCACAAGACGTCTAAGAGTTTCTTAACACAACTGGAGCGTTTGAGAGCGGCAGGTTTTCGAGAGGATGCTATCCGCATGACAGTACAGAAACTGGTTAAACGTGTGAAATTAGGAGCACCCTCAAGAATAAATAATCCAGAGCCTGCTGACAAGAAGAAAAAACTGGTTGTAATTCCATATGTGCATAAACTATCCCATAATCTCAGGAATGTAGCAGGCAGATTTGATATAAAGGTTGTTTTTTCTGCCCCTAACAAGTTGATCAAAATTTGTGGTAAGATCGATAGGAAATTGGCCCAGGCTGCCTCCACTCATGCTGGGAAAGGCTGTACTGTTAAGCATTTGTCCCCGTTTGTGCGCTGTAGAATGGGAGTTGTGTACGAACTTCCATTTTCCTGCGGTCACGCATATATCGGTCAAACAGGTCGTTGCCTTAATATTAGATTGTCTGAACATAGGCGCTCACTAACGGGTAATGCCTACTCGCATGTCGCGCGGCATTGCTCTGAGCATGGGTGCACTCCAATATATAAAGACACCACAATACTTTTCACGCACAAAAATCAGATTACGAGGGAGATTATTGAGGCCTTCTATATCAGAAAAAAAGGGTCGCGCTGTGTAAGCATGCCATCGATAAATTTGCATGATAGTGAATTTGAATTTTTAAGCAGCTCCATAACGTAGTATTAGATTAAATGGTTTCGCGTGTTTTTTGTTTTTTGCCTGCGCACTGATATGACGCCATGGATGGGAGAACACGTGGCTATGGGTTGTGTACTTAAGTGTATGTATGCCTTCGAATAAAGTTAGTTGTGAGTTCAGCGCTGTCCTGTGTGTTCCTGCCTTCTGTCGTTTTTTCGCGCTGCCCCTTCAAGATGTTCAACCAGTACCAACTCGCCCAAATGTCGATCCTTCTACAAAATTTTGATGTCTCCACCCCTTTAAGTAGAACATTCGCACCAAAATTTGAGTGAAGCGTTACATATTAATGGAGCTACAAGCGCTTAGAAGTTACCCTCCTCCCCATCCACGCTTTTCCTCCTCAACTCGTTCGCCGAGCGAGCGGGGCTACTCTCCGCCTTCACTGGTCCTGCGTTACGATGCGACGTCACATCGTCCACTTCCGGTTGTTTTGGAGCCCGCCCCCGCCCGCGCGAGACCTCTCCGCTAGCCGCTTGGCTGTCGACCCCAAGCGAGAGCTATCGAAGCAGCGTGCGTTGCGAGCATTCTGTCGTAGCGCCGAACGTGTCTGGTATTCCGTTAACCACAGGCAAGCTGGTCATTTCGGCAAATCACTGGAGGCATAAACTCAAGCTGATGAAGGAACTTTGGCGTAGACGTACGTGAGCGGCCTGATCGGTCTACACGGTCCAGACACTTGTTGGCGCAGCGCTTAACCAGCCAAACAAAGCGCTAATATTGCTCTAACCAAGTGTAATACATTTTAAACATTTATAAAAACAACGTGTCGATGATTACACTCCTGCGAAAAATACGCACCAGCAGCAAAGAAGAATACGCTTCGTTGCTGCTACTGTGTATGGTTGCGCTCTATGCCACCAGGTTGCTGCACCGTGCAGACCATTCACATTTGCCCTTCTGCTCATCTCGGCTCATCCCGTTACGGCACAGTCAAGCGGCCAGACCCTGTCCCCTTGCGCTTACGTTTGCCCTAATACGGGACTCGCGAAACGCTGTTGCGTTAGTAATCTTCCGGTGTAAAGTGACGGCCACAAACGCGCAAATCCTGGCGCCGATCGGATAGCGGTAGTCCGATGCGCAGCAGCCAGTTCGCTCGTACGCTGCCTTGCAGAGGGACACGATGTCGCAGCTTGACATATTGCCAGTCGCTACGTTTGCAGTCCACAAGGCAACAAAGTCGAATCATAGTGCTCGCGAAAAGACTGAGACCAACTGTGACCGCGGAGCTCTCGTCAAAATGGATTACGTTGTAACACAAGCAGACGACACTTACTGTGTGCCGGAAGTGCTGAATGTACTGAAAAATTGTTCTTGTGCATTCTCTTTATGTTACTTTCTTTTCATAAAAACAAATGAACTAACATTCCAACGATTACGAAGATCATTTGTTTACCATAAAGTTGGAAAAATTATCGATCACGCGCCCTGGTCAGCCAATCGGATAGCTCGCCCCACTGCGTCATATGGGTGATTTTGGTCATATGGGTAGGGGCGGCTTAAAATTCCGCCGAGCAGTGCGCTGCGATCGGCAGCGATGTGCATTTTTAAAACCTTATAATAAATTACACGCTTTACGCAGAGCACTTAGATGTGTCAATTAATGATCAGAAGGACCTACTCTAACGGCTCAGTACGTTTGTAGAAAATCGTCAAAAGCGTTTCAGGGTCCCTTTAAGTAGTTACTCATGGCAGGTTTCTTTTCCATTGCCGCCACCCATGAGATTAATTCAGCCTCTCTGACTTTCCGCTTGGCCTTCTTTGTTGCTGTGTTTCCCACCCCACAGGCCGCATACTTTCTGGTAAGCTTCCTAGTTCTTTTCTTCCACTGTGAATAAATGGTTATTGCTGTTGTACAGCGCCATCTGTGGTCGCATACTTTAGTTCACGACGCCACCGCTACGCTTATTTCCGTAGCACTGTGGAAGGTACAGTTTCCCTCACGACCGTATAAGGGGCGTGTAAGGGGCGATCTGCGCGGGCGGCGCTGCGCCAGCGCCGCTGATTTGCTTTTGCTGGTGTGGCTTTCTTTAGTTTTCCAAACCGCCACCGTGAATAGTGGCGCTAGTGCTCACCCCCACCTAAAGTCCCTTGATAATTTGAAAGTAGCGACACTCTTTGAACTCTGCCGCCGCCGCGCGACCTCCTCGTCTCCTCCTCGCCCCTTGCGCGTTCCCCCGCGGCATCCCCGCGGCAACCAGTTTTGTCCCCGTTTTTCTGCACGACGATTGGTCTCCTTGCCGTTGCCCTTGGAAACGTGGGGATCTTCAGTTTTCCTTGTGTTTTTCGTTCGCGCCATTTTCCTCCTGAGCACGGCTGGCTCGGCGCTTTAGCTCGGCGTAGCGAACGTTGTACGCTGTGTTTCGTGCTCTATGTGCTAGCGCTATGGCGGGCAGTTGCGCATATAACTGCAGCAAGAAGCCTGAAGATGGTTATGCCGTTTTTATGATACCACAAGGAAAGCGTGACGGCTTGCGCAGGAAGCAGTGGCTGCATGACATTGGCCGAAAGAACTTTGTTCCGACAAAAAACCGTTGTTTGCGAGCTGAGGCGTCTTTCTTATAGCTCGTAGCAAAGCATCCTGTAATGCTGCATGTTTTTCCCATTCTTCCGGCCTGCTCACCAGCGTTTTTGTTGCGGTTGTCCTCAGTATGTTGCGGTTGTCCTCAGGCTCCATCACCTCGCGCGTCGCTAACTGTTGTTATTCAGTCGAAAGGGCAGCATTATAGATAGATTCTGCTTTGCGCCCTGAAAAAATTAGTGGCAAGTATACCCGTGGCATTGCACGTGATGAGCGTTAGCTAGACAACATTGAGTTTTTCTTTTAAGTTTTAAGGCTAAAGCCTTTAGATCTCTATGTTTCAAGGTCGCGTTGTAAACTGGAAGTATCACGTGACCCATGGAAGGCCGGAGGTGACCCAAAGCATGCCCACCCCTGTATAAGAGAATGATTACCCAAGTTAATGAATCATTAGTGATTGACATAAGGTGGATTAGGGAAGATTAAGGTTGATTAGAGCGTATTAAAGAAGAATAAGGTGGATTAGAGTGCATTAAGAAGGATTAAGATGCATGAATAAAGATTACGGTGGGTGGAGCAGGATTATGGTGGATTAAGGTGAAGGGTTGATGAAAGGGTATTAAGACTGATTAGGGTGGATTAGGGTGCATGAACAAGGATTAGGGAGGATTAAGGCGGATAAAGGAAGATTAAGGTCGATTAATATGGATTAAGGTGAATTAGAATTGATAAAGGAAGATTAAAGCCGATTAGGATGGATTAGGGTAGATCAAGGTGGATTAGGTACCATGGAGCTGGATTAGGTTTGATAGAGGTGAATTAGGGTGTACTAAGGTAGATTGGGACTAATAAGCAGGATTAAGTTGGATTAAGGTGCATGAATAAGGATTAAGGTGGGTGAAGGAGGATTACGGTGGATTATGATGGATTAGGGTTGATAAAGGAGGATTAATACCGTATAGGGTAGGCTAAGGTGCATTAGGGCGATGCAGGTTGATTAGGTTGTATTAAGGTGGATTGGGAGTATTAAGCTGGATTAAGGTGGATGAAGGAGCATTAAGGTGGATTAGGGTGGACTAAGGTGAATTAGGGTTCATAGAGTATTAAGACCGATTAGTCTACCATAATCCTCCTCAATGCACCGTAATCCTTCTTAATCCACGCATATCCTTCATGCACTTTAATCCACCCTAATCCACTATAATCGACCTTAATGCACCTTCATCCACCCTAATCCACCTTCATCGACCTTAATCCAACCTAGTGCTCCTTTATACACCTTAATCCACCTTCATTCACCCTAATGCACCTTCATCGACTTTATTCCACCTTAATCATCCTTAATACACCCGAATTCATCCTAATCCAATCACTAATTAATCAATCATTACTTTGCTAATCATTAATCATCTCTTATACGCGGCTGCACATGCTTTGGTTCGCTTCCTGCCTTCCTTCGGTCACGTGATATTTTCTGTAGCTCACAACGGGACCTTGAAACAGAGGTCTAAGGCTTTCGCTTAATGAGCCACACACAAAAAGATGTGTCCCAAGCAATACTAGATCAGACGCACGAAGTAAAGCATCTGATCATGAGGCAGAAAAATTGTCTGGAGTATAGAACTCGCCTCAAAGATCCCTTTACAACGGTGTACCCCGTTCATACGGCTTTGAGAAAAAACCAATCTCCTCATAAACGTTGCCTCCAGCATTATCGATGCTGTTATTAGCATTTCTCAAAATTTTCAACCCCACTGGGGCGCGCAACTGGCCCAAAATAACACGCCTCCATAGAATCCTGCGGCCCGTCCGCGGGAGCCCAGGAGGAAAAGCGCGACGTGCGCAGCCGGCGGGCGAGGAGAATCGAGGAGGAAAGCGCCGTGAGGAGGAGAGTGTCGCTACTTTCAAATTATCAGAGGGTTTTACCCCCACCTTCCCCAACCCAGTGGCCGGCCGCACGCACGGGCAGCAAGCATTTTCAGCGAGAGCACGGAAGGACGCAAACGCACGCGCGTGAAACAATCGATTAGCTGAGCGCTTGGTGATCTGTTGGTGTCGCTGGTGTCGCTAGATCTTGATTACCAGATTCTATTTCAGTGACACTGTGATTCTCAGCCCCGTGAGCGCCGGCTTTCGCGTTTGCGGCTTCTTCATGCACGATGGTTTACTTCTGCATACCGTTGTGAAAGTCAAGCGGCCGAGCATCAAGAGGAATTTCATTTCATGAGTTCCCCCGTGACCGATATTAGAAACCACTGGTTGAAACTTGAACAAAAAAAGAATGGCTGGGGCTTATTAGCTAAGGTTAAGCCTGGATATCTCGAAGCAAAAAGGTTCGGTGATGCTTATGGTTTAGCTTATAGTTATGCTTCATGATTTAGCCTATGATTATTCTTACGGTTTAGCTTATGGTTATGATTTATGATTTAGCCTATGGATATGCTTACGGTTTAACTTATGGATATGCTTATGGTTTAAGTTATGAATATGGCTTACGGTTTAGCTTATGCTTTATGATTTAGCCTATGGTTATATATGCTTACGGTTTCACTTATGAATATGCTTTGGTAAGCTTATGGTTACGCTATACGTGTACCTTGTGTAGTGATGCAAATTGCTTATGAATGATATATACCATAAGTTATGCAGGATTATTAATCTTCTTTATTCATCGTTGTTGGGCACATTGTCTTGCGATTTCTGTACCTGCAGCCGTAAACAAAGCTCTCTGTATCGGTAGTGTCACTCTCTTCTCCTTCTTGTAGAGCACGTGCCTACAGGCCCTTGCACTTAAGGGCCTCTTGAGGCAATAGTGCTATTGGCATTTACATATTTTATTCCATCCCTCCATGAGAACATATCTTTTAAATTCGTAGTACATCTAAAAAGTCACTGTGACAATTTTAATAGATATATATTAATTTACTATTGTTTTAAGGCCCCTATGCAGCCAGGTTCCATCGTTATAGCCAACCACGACGCCAGTGATCATTACTTGCATCACTGACTCCATTAAAACATTGCCTGGCGCTCTTTGGCCATGAGTGGCCCTTGCGCCATAAAACCCCACATATCATCATCATCTCTTCTCCTTCCATGTTGAATGCGCACGCTTGTTCTCTGGCAAACGGTTATATAGTCGGCCTCCGCGATAAACACGCGCTTGCGGCGAACGTCAAACGACGACGCATAGCGCGCGGCAGTGGCCACCTGCGCCGACTCCGAACACGCTACGGAGCCAATTCCGACATATGCCGGCTCGCGCGAAGCGTGGTGTCGACTAACGTAGCGAAGCTTTTCGTTTCAAAAGCCCAACTCCAGAAAAGTGCTTAAAGTGTAGTGACTATCTGTGTGATGGCACAATAAAGCGCCCTTGGAAATTTTCAAGCTAGACTTTTGTTATCATTTGGTAAAGTGGCGTAAATAAATACGTCAATAACAGCACATTTTTACGATTGTGGCATGCATTGAAATTAAAAGCACTCACGTTCTGCCGCGCTCTCAACGGCACGTCACTTCAGTGAACGTGACGAATGCAGCAAAGGAACGCGTGGGCCCTGCAAAGCGGTACGTAGTGCGTTCATTGCGTCCGGCTCGGGACTAGCGAAACCTACGGGAGAATGAAGTGCGGGCGCTCTCAAACCTCGGCTAGCGCGGAAAGTGCGCGCCAGACCTTATTGGCACCACAGCACTAACCAACATTTTAGCAGACAATGAGGGAAAAAAAAAAGCTCTAAGGAATTACACTATTTCAATCCTAGCAGCCGCGCGTCCGCGCCTTCAAAGTAGTCTAAAATTTCATTGCACTGCACAGCGAAGATACCAAATATCTGGGGCATGTATCGCATGTATCGACGCGGATTTTTCTAGCCGCACCCTGTCAATAATGTGAAATGCCGAGTTTACTGCAGCTCCTCTGCGAATTTTTACCGTCATCGCCGTACTCCAAAAGGCAGGGCCGGAACGTTTCGGGCGTTGCTGTGGATGGATGGATGGAAGGTAGGAGCGTCCCCTTTGAAACGGGGCGATGGCAGTTGCCACCATGCTCAGATTTTTATTTTGCCTTTTATTTTTATCTGTGTTGTGTGTTATTGAATTTCTCGATTTTCTTTAAATACGTCTTCCTACCCTTTTAACCTTATGTCACCTCTCTGCTTTTGAGCCACCAATCCTCCAATCGCCTTTTGCTAATTTCCACCGCATATTTATTTACATGACTATCATCTCTGAACCCTATAGGGCCTCAGGAAGGGTGACTGTGGCCGCATCGACATCGGGATTGATACCATCACATTCTAGTATGAGGTGTTCCATCGTTTCTACATATTTACCACACACAGTACATGTGTCTTCTTCTTCGTTAAATTTCTTTTTATAGCTCCGCGTTCTAAGACATCCTGATCTAGCTTCAAAGAGTAGGGCACTGCCTCTTGAGCTATCATAAAACGCTTCCTTCCTGATCTGCTGTTTCCAGTATCGATATAGTTCTACACTATGCTTCTTTTCCATTGAATTTATCCAATTTTTACCTTCCGCATCTTTAACCTGTCGTTTAATGCTCTGTCCTTTTTCGTCCTCGTGTCTGGCATACTTACTGGTTAGCTTCCTAGTTCTTTTCCGCCATTGTGAGTCAATGCTCTTTCTGTATAGGTATTTAAACACCTTAGCTGCCCACCTGTTATCATCCAATTTCCTCAGACGTTTTTCGTATAGGATTTTACTCTGAGCTTCCCGTGCTTCGAATGATGCCCAGCCCATATCTCCCTGTACTGCTTCGTTTGTGGTTTTCCCGTGCGCACCTAGTGCTAACCTTCCCACAGCTCTCTGATTTACTTCTAGTCTCGACTGAACATCTGCCCTTAAACACAGGACCGCATTCCCGAAAGTAAGCCCCGGCACCATTACTCCCTTCCAAATGCCTCTCAGTACCTCATACCTGCTGTAACCCCACAATGCCTTATGTTTCATTATCCCGGCATCTCTTCGCCCTTTTGCTATTAGAGACTGGTCGTGCTTTTCCGTGTACATCTTCCCTTTGTTTATCCATACCCCTAGATACTTGTATTCGGCCACTCGGGGTATTTCGTGGCCTTGTATTGTAAGCTTCTTATCAGTTGTATCGTTGAAAAACATCCCACCGGACTTAGCTGCACTAAAACTGAAACCTAAACTGTCTCCTTCGTCCCCACAGTAATTAACCAGAGTTTGCAAATCTTCCTGGCTATCTGCTAACAGTACAATATCGTCCGCATACATTAAACCCGGTAGTCGTTGCTCAACAACCTTTTCGCCTAATCTGTAGGACACATTATACCCTAGATTGCTTCGTTGTAACCTTCTTTCCATGCTTATCATATAAAGCATGAACAGCAGCGGTGATAGAGGACAACCTTGCCTTAATCCTTTGTGAACCTCGACAGTTGTCGTACTCTTGATTCCTTCCCATGTTATTTCAACATTATTTTCTCGATATAGTTCCTGTAGAAAATCAATTACCTCATTACCGATACCTTCAGCTTTTAATATGTTCCACGGGAGTTCCCTGTTCACATTGTCGTATGCACCACTTATGTCCAGGAAGGCTAAATACAGAGGTCTATTTTCCGCCTTAGCTATTTCTATGCACTGGGTAAGCACGAACAGGCTATCATCTAAGCGCCTACCACTTCTGAACCCGTTCTGAAGTTCTCCAAGTATTCTATTACTTTCTACCCATGACTGCATTTTTAATTTTACCGCCTACATCGCCAGCCTATATATAACTGATGTTATCGTAATTGGTCGGAAAGATTTTATGTTCTTCTTATCACCTTTCCCTTTACAAATCAAATTCATTTTACTCTGTTTCCGACTGTGCGGAATTTGCTTATTTGTTATGACTGCCTCCAATGCTTTTATCAGCGTTTCCTTGCTTCTTGGGCCAAGTTCATTAATTAACTTAATTGGAATTTCGTCTATCCCCGCGGACGTGCATCTTGGAACATTTGCTTCCGCCTTTTTCCAGTTAAGATTGGTCAATTCTAAGCTGTTTTCTATTATGCTATTCTGTGTTGCTCCCTCACTTGGGGCGATTATCCTATCGTCTTTCCTAAATGACTCTGCTATAACTGAACCAATGTAGTTCACAGCGTCATCTCCCTCTAAACAATTTCCTTCGGCATCGTGAATCTGTTCCTCTTTTCTGTGATTAGCTTTACCCAGCCAGCTTATATGGTTCCAGAATTTTTTTGACCCCCCTTTAGTTGCATCGCGCACTTCAGCCAGCCAGCGATCAGAGGACTGCTTTATTTTAGCCTGGACGAGGACCTGCACTTGTTGTTTCTTTTGTCGATAATATTCCCATTTTTGGCCTATTTCCTCTTCAGATAACTGCGCCCTCTTTGCTTCTCTGTGTTCCCGAGATGCCCACCGTCGTTGTTCGATGGCCTCTCTAATTTCCTTATTCCACCAACTTCGTGGGATGTATCATTATCGTAGCGCCCCTGGTGAGAGGAGCGGGAGTTAGGCCGCCGTTGGTGGCTACCGCCTCGCCTCGCGACGACGTGAGATGGGGCCCCACTATGGGCCCCATAGAGTTTCATATTAGTACACCTAGAGGGAAATCTGGCGCTGCGATCGTTCAACCATCATGGGAATGATGGGAAGTGCAGGCTTCGGATTGGCGTTCTGTTGACTGGCGAACCAGTCTACCAGTATTTTTTTTTCAGTTTTGGTTTCGCTTGAAGCTCAATTGCTATAACCTGCAGTGGGACAGTGCAACGCAAAGCTCTCTGCCTTTGTTATGTTGCTCGAAGTGGCGATAGCGCGCTGGGCCAGCGACTGAGACGATGTTTGTGTCGCGGTGTGGTGTCGAAGTCCTGACGAGAAAGCGACGGCATCGTATACATTGAAAGAACATGTTTTGAGCGTTTGGACTTTGGTTTATTAAGTGTGTTAGGTTGACGCTGTAGCGTTACGTGCTTTATGAAACTTCAGAATAGGGAAAAGAAGGCACTACTGATACAAGACATATACAGTTGTACTTCTAGTGGCTTGACAATCAAATTTTATTGACGGCTTCATCATGCATTGCTGGTTTAAGTGCTCATTGAAATGCGTGTTTTAGGTCTCTGAGAACACAAACTTACTTGTGGTAGGACAGGTTGCTGCTTCCGGGCTGTAGTCTAGGGTCGCAAAATGGGTAATTGCAAAGCCACGCCATAACGCTTCGGAAGCGTTACCTCAATATAAAGTATCATGAAGCATACTCGTATGAGGCCACTAGCGTCCTAGCTAGCACTGCGGCAGATGTGCTTAAAAATACTTGAAGACGTTCAGCAATCGTGACAGCTGACGCAGCCTTTCGAAAGAGCAAGAGAGTTCGCAAGTGCCTGTCGTCTGCGAGAAATGTCTAGCGTTTGCAGCGAGCAGGTGTCGTAGCAGACGACACTTGCAGCATTCCGCTCAAGGGCGCAAAACTTTCTCACAATACATTTTTATTTCCAATAATACTTGACGAGTATTTTTATATAAGCAAATGCATGGTTGTTATAGTTGTTGCAAAAATAAATAAATAAATATTCTCTGGCGTTGAATCGGGAACATAATAGCACAAGAATGCATACCCTGGTGTGTCCTGGTGATAAACCATAGTAAACCATGATTCCATCTCACAGTCATACAAAGTTTATGTAGCGTGTTGTACATTATGTGACATACTGCAGAAATAAAATTAGTTTTTATGCGATAATATTTGAGTATAGCTTCGTTTAATGCGTCGCAAGCAAACGCCACTAGTCTAAAGATCGAAGTCAATCCGAAGCCTGTACTTCCCATCATTCCCATGTAGGCTGAGGCAACGCTCATGAGAACCCCCGTAGACACTAGCGCCACCTTTCCCTCGAGGGTATTATTAGAAACTCTATGTGGGGCCCCGTTTTTACACAGCTGGTGTGACGTCACTCTAGGTCACGTGGTGTGACGTCACGCAGCGAGGTCACGCTAAAGGTCAATGGTGCCTACCACCGCCTCGCCACGGAACGGGCTGAAGTGCGACCTAAAGTAGTATTGCTTCGCAGTAAAAGAGAATACGCACACAGCTTCACTGCGTACGTATCTTTCGCACCTCCGTTATGCTGCCGCCGCCGTACCACGCAGCAAAGCTAGCTTTACAGTTTGAAAAGAGTTCCGTGACACGTACAATTTAAGGCTTGCAGTGCAGCACGTTTTAAAGCACTCTGATCGCTTTTGCAAGCTTTCTACAGAGCTACACATCCAACGACATTCAAAACATAATGCTCACCTTTCCTTAAAGCAGAATCGATCAACCTGTTGCACATATCGGGTGGAGGACTTATTCGTGAATACTTTCACCAGATCATGTCCTTTCACTATACGCACACAGTAGTAAATCCTAATGTCATCTACGACATTAGGCTATCTGTAATCAACTCAAGAAAGCTAGATTATCCTATGAATATTCTAAAACAATTTTTCCAGTCTCTTACGGAGGCTAGGAAAGGGAAATTTATGCCGTCACTCTAGCATTGCAGCTACCACATATGGTCGTTGTTTACATTTCTTGCACCGCGCCTCCTCCTCTAGTTTCACAATTCAAACACAAAGCTTTCGAAAATTTGTTTTCTTTTTATATTTGTGAATTTATTCATTTTCCGCCAATACAAGCGCTTTGTGCCTGCCGAAATGGCAGCACGAAAGCTGAACAGATCGCAGAAGCAGACGACAGCGAACAGGTTATAACTAGCGCCATTCTGCTCGTACGCTCTGTCCCTAGCGGCAAAAGGGGCGAACTAGACGAGGCGTGCTGGAGCAGGGAGATCTGTGCAGATCTTGAGTTCAGTAGGTCGTGGAATAAAGAACGAAGCTGTTCCCCGAGATCACGCCGCATTTCGACGCATGCGAGCCATGCCGCACCGTCTGCGCATGCGCGTGAACGCGAGCTTGCGCACGTCCGCAAGTGTACGTGTGGTCTGGAATCCGTCACGTAGCGCAACACAAGCGTGGTGCGGCTTCGCTTGCACGCGCAGAGCTGTGAAGGGGCCAAAGCAGTAGTGGTGGTGCAAATGGTGAAATTCGCGGGTTGAACGAGAGTGGGTGCAAGTGGCCCCCTAGAAGCCGGATATGCAGTTCCAGTAGGTCATGGTTAGGATGTTCTAGTCGTGGCTTTGGTCGTGGTCAGTCATATAGGCTTGTGATCCCAGCCACGTGACTTCCTATCAGGATGGATGGATGGATGGAAGGTAGGAGCGTCCCCTTTGAAACGGGGCGATGGCAGTTGCCACCATGCTCAGATTTTTATTTTGCCTTTTATTTTTATCTGTGTTGTGTGTTATTGAATTTCTCGATTTTCTTTAAATACGTCTTCCTACCCTTTTAACCTTATGTCACCTCTCTGCTTTTGAGCCACCAATCCTCCAGTCGCCTTTTGCTAATTTCCACCGCATATTTATTTACATGACTATCATCTCTGAACCCTAGGGCCTCAGGAAGGGTGACTGTGGCCGCATCGACATCGGGATTGATGCCATCACATTCTAGTATGAGGTGTTCCATCGTTTCTCCATATTTACCACACACAGTACATGTGTCTTCTTCTTCGTTCAATTTCTTTTTATAGCTCCGCGTTCTAAGACATCCTGATCTAGCTTCAAAGAGTAGGGCACTGCCTCTTGAGTTATCATAAAACGCTTCCTTCCTGATCTGCTGTTTCCAGTATCGATATAGTTCTACACTACGCTTCTTTTCCATTGAATTTATCCAATTTTTACCTTCCGCATCTTTAACCTGTCGTTTAATGCTCTGTCCTTTTTCGTCCTCGTGTCTGGCATACTTACTGGTTAGCTACCTAGTTCTTTCCCGCCATTGTGAGTCAACGCTCTTTCTGTATAGGTATTTAAACACCTTAGCTGCCCACCTGTTATCATCCAATTTCCTCAGACGTTTTTCGTATAGGATTTTACTCTGAGCTTCCCGTGCTTCGAATGATGCCCAGCCCATATCTCCCTGTACTGCTTCGTTTGTGGTTTTCCCGTGGGCACCTAGTGCTAACCTTCCCACAGCTCTTTGATTTACTTCTAGTCTCGACTGAACCTCTGCCCTTAAACACAGGACCGCATTCCCGAAAGTAAGCCCCGGCACCATTACTCCCTTCCAAATGCCTCTCAGTACCTCATAGCTGTTGTACACCCACAATGGCCTATGCTTCGTTATCCCGGCATCTCTTCGCCCTTTTGCTATTAGAGACTGTTCGTGCTTTTCCGTGTACATCTGCCCTTTGTTTATCCATATGCCGAGGTATTTGTATTCGGCCACTCGGGGTATTTCATGGCCTTGTATTGTAAGCTCCTGATCAGTGGTATCGTTGAAAAACATCCCACCGGACTTAGCTGCACTAAAACTGAAACCTAAACTGTCTCCTTCGTCCCCACAGTAATTAACCAGAGTTTGCAAATCTTCCTGGCTATCTGCTAACAGTACAATATCGTCCGCATACATTAAACCCGGTAGTCGTTGCTCAACAACCTTTTCGCCTAATCTGTACGACACATTATACCCTAGATTGCTTCGTTGTAACCTTCTTTCCATGCTTATCATATAAAGCATGAACAGCAGCGGTGATAGAGGACAACCTTGCCTTAATCCTTTGTGAACCTCGACAGTTGTCGTACTCTTGATTCCTTCCCATGTTATTTCAACATTATTTTCTCGATATAGTTCCTGTAGAAAATCAATTACCTCATTACCGATACCTTCAGCATTTAATATGTTCCACGGGAGTTCCCTGTTCACATTGTCGTATGCACCACTTATGTCCAGGAAGGCTAAATACAGAGGTCTATTTTCCGCCTTAGCTATTTCTATGCACTGGGTAAGCACGAACAGGCTATTATCTAAGCGCCTACCACTTCTGAACCCGTTCTGAAGTTCTCCAAGTATTCTATTACGTTCTACCCATGACTGCATTTTTAATTTCACCGCCTGCATCGCCAGCCTATATATAACTGATGTTATCGTAATTGGTCGGAAAGATCTTATGTTCTTCTTATCACCTTTCCCTTTATAAATCAAATTCATTTTACTCTGTTTCCAACTGTGCGGAATTTGCTTATTTGTTATGACTGCCTCCAATGCTTTTATCAGCGTTTCCTTGCTTCTTGGGCCAAGTTCATTAATTAACTTAATTGGAATTTCGTCTATCCCCGCGGACGTGCATCTTGGAACATTTGCTTCCACCTTTTTCCAGTTAAGATTGGTCAATTCTAAGCTGTTTTCTATTATGCTATTCTGTGTTGCTCCCTCGCTTGGGGCGATTACCCTATCGTCTATACTACTGCTATAACTGAACCAATGTAGTTCACAGCGTCATCTCCCTCTAAACAATTTCCTTCGGCATCGTGAATCTGTTCCTCTTTTCTGTGATTAGCTTTACCCAGCCAGCTTATATGGTTCCAGAATTTTTTTGACCTCCCTTTAGTTGCATCGCGAACTTCAGCCAGCCAGCGATCAGAGGACTGCTTTATTTTAGCCTGGACGAGGACCTGCACTTGTTGTTTCTTTTGTCGATAATATTCCCATTTTTGGCCTATTTCCTCTTCAGATAACTGCGCCCTCTTTGCTTCTCTGTGTTCCCGAGATGCCCACCGTCGTTGTTCGATGGCCTCTCTAATTTCCTTATTCCACCAACTTCGTGGGATGTATCATTATCGTAGCGCCCCTGGTGAGAGGAGCGGGAGTTAGGCC